>NC_137459.1:154975372-155507872 GCF_964235325.1 Thermobia domestica | reverse complement strand
AATTGGAGGCCAATAACAATTAGTCACATTTTACATAGTGCTTAGTGCTATTATTGATGAGAGATTGAGAAAAGCAATTACATATAATAAACTTCAGAAAAGTTTCTCTCGTGGAGAGAATACATATAATAATTGCTTTCTGTTTAATCAAATCTTGTATAACGCTAAAAGAAACATGGGAATGACTGCGCTAGGAATAGACATATCCAAGGCCTTCGATACTTTACCAAATAGGGCAATTTTAGCTGGGTTAGAAGCTAGGGATTGTTCTAAACAGTTGTTAAATCTGATTAGTGACATATACTGCGATATACGTACAGTAATTAGAGGTTAGGAAGATATAAATTTATTAAGATAGGTATAAAGCAGGGTGACCCGCTTAATCCTTTGCTCTTTAATCTAGTATTATATGACCTGATAGAAATTATTGAAAAACTAGGAAATGGTATTACCGTAGATGATGAGGAAATCTCTACTCTGGCCTATGCTGATATTGTGTTTTTTGGATAAGACTGAGGAGGGGTTGCAAAAAAACTCAATATTCTTGTGAACTAACTCCATGGCTCTGGATAAGTAGAGTAACATATAAAACACAGTTCTGACCAGAGCAGAATGAAATATATTAAAAACTATACTTACAATGTGTTACAATTTCAAGGACCTATCGTCCTCTTCATCAGACACAAACACTGAGAAAAGACAGGTGACAGCAGATCTTATATACACGAGAAAGTGAAAGGCCACGCCCTTTTCTTCTCTCTCATTGGTCGGAGGGAACAAATGAGGATAAAGGTAATTCCGCGCCAACAGAAAAATATAATGAGCCCTTTCACATTTTCTAATAGTTCTTTAAACAAATGACATACAAAGAAAAGTAAATAACAAATAGAAAATATTAAATAAGAAAAATAAATATAATTTTTTAAATAAATAAATAAATAAATATTAATAGCTTATATGCACTTTTCTTGTTCCTTTTCTATCACATCCAACAATTTCTCCCATTGCTCGGGTATATTCATACCGCTTGTCCAATTCATTAAGTTCTCCTCTTATTCTCTCTTTATTCTTCTAGCCTCTTTCCAGTTTCTAATAATCTTCCTGTTCTCTCTCTCTCTAAACCCCTAGCCCCCTCCCAGTCTATGTCCCGTTTCCTTCACATGTTTGTATATAGCGTTATTATCTCTTTTCAGTCTAACATCATCCTTATGTTGTTTTAATCTGTCCATAAGACTTTTCCCCGTTTCCCCTATGTATTTCATGTCACACTCACTACACTTCACTTCATATATCATTCCTTCTTCCTGCTCCTTTTTTTATGATTTTCCTTCCTTTTCCCTTCTTCCTTATGCACTTCAACAAAGTTTCTCCTCCTTTTCTATAAGTCTTCACACCACCTTTTCTTAATAACATCTTCAGCACTTCGGTCTTTTCACCTATGCTCTGAATTCCATACCATTTCTTGTCTTCCTCTTCTTTCCTATCCATATTATCTTTTCTCCTTCTCCTAAACTGCTCTATCCTATATCCATTATTGTTCGATTGTTTGTAGAATTTTTCCAAATCTTTTTCTTTACCTCTTCCTCGCTGTTGATGTTGTCTATCTTCCTTTCCATGCTCCTAATGAAATTCTTCTTAGTTGCTTTGTCTACATCACTTCTCCAGTGGCAATAAATACCTTCCCAACACGGTTTCTGATACCAACTGGTAGTCACTGCCTTTATCCTCATTGGTTCCCTCCGACCAATGAGAGAGAAGAAAAGGGCGTGGCTTTTCACATTCTCGTGTATATAAGATCTGCTGTCACCTGTCTTTTCTCAGTGTGTGTCTGATAAAGAGGACGTTAGGTCCTTGAAACTGTAACACCTTGTAAGTATAGTTTTTAATATATTTCATTCTGCTCTGGTCAGAACTGTGCTGTATTTGTTTCAATATTCTTGTGCAGTTTCTTAATGATTTAGACATGAACTTATCAAAGGAGAAGTGTTATGCTTTTGGAACTACCTCGATTAGGAAATATTGGGTGTGTCAACCTAAAAGATTACACACACAAAATTATGAAATTCACAGTTTAGGTGTTAATGAGGGATTTGGATATTTAGGGTGCAATTATACTGTTTGTGAGAGTCTGAGCAATAAATTTCAGCTTAACAATATTAAGACAATTTTGAATAGGGTATTGAAGTTATGCTTGAAACCCAGACAGAAGCTGAATTTAATTTTTACATATATTTTACCCAAATTCTTCTACTGTCTCATTAATGGCATCGTGTCTGTAAGTTTTCTTTTAGAACTTGACCAATTTTTGGGGAACTTAATAAAGAAAGTATTGCATCTAAATCATAATATAACCGATGCAATAATCTACAGTAGGAAACGTGATGGTGGCCTGGGCTTTCCACGTTTGGTAAACGTCATCTCACTGACTATTCTTAAAAGTGGTTGTAAATGGAGAGATAGCGAAGATCCAATAATTCGGAAGCTCTGTCAACAAAACAGGATAGAAGAAATTATTAAAAGAAGGGCCCAAGCTTAGAACATCAGATGGCCTTTTTCAGTTAAGAAATTAACAACCTATAAAATAAATATGAAGAAACAAGAGTTTCAGGGAAAAGGAATCCATTATTTTTAGAAATATCGCGATGCTAACATTGCGTTATATGATGAAAGATTGTTATCAGACTTTCGATATATTGACTTACTTAAAATCAGATCCAACACTTTTGGAACTAAGGTTTACTTAGCACAAGCCTATAAAACGGATGAGGCTTCATGTAGAAGGTGCAATACGAAAAATTAAACGTTGGCACACGTTCTTTGTGAGTGCACCGAAATCAAAAGTAAAATAATTCATAGTCATAATGAGGTGTTGGATATAATTCAGGATTCCACTGTAAACAATGGATTCAGTTATATTAGGGAACCTGAAGTTAAGCTTGAGAATGGAGATAAGCTTAAACCCGATCTTATTTTGTTGAAAGAAAATAAAGCTCATGTTATTGATGTTACAATTAGGTTTGAACAGGGATATTTTGAAGGGCTGGCAATAAAAGAAAAAACTGTAAAATATAACAAAATAAAAGACATAATTAAAAAGCAATATTATGTTAGTTATGTCATGTTAACCCGATAGTATTAGGAGCCAGAGGTGGTCTGAGTGTTCTATGCTGTAAAGAATTGGATAAGTAATGGAAGAATAAAAAAAACTATTGTAATGTCAGTAATAAGGAGTAGCGTTGAATTGACGAATGCCCATTTTGACTATAAATAACGAGGTTGTCATCTTTGCTTGAATACCTGATTTTATTTTGGTTTCCTTTTTAACTTTGTGTTCCCTTGAATCCGGTGATCCTATTGGGTATTTTAAATTAATGATATTTAGGATGATGAGATTTTAAGATGACTAGAAAAGGAAAATAAATTACAAATAAAAAAGAAATAAATAAGATAGGGAAATAAATAAGAAAAAGGAAACAAATTTTAAAGAGGAAGAAAAAAGGAAAAATGAAAGAAAAGAAAAGAAGAATAAAAGAAGAGGGAAGGACAGTAAGAGAAAAAAGGCAAGATAAGGGAAAAGCAGGTGGAAGAGAAAGAGAAAATAAATAAATACACTAAATAAATAAATAAAAAATAAATAGGACTAGCTTTCTCTAGTGAGGCTGATCTCAGAAGACATCTTCGCGACCATTGGTTCGAATACAAATGCACTAAATGTGAGAAAGTCTTCAATAAATTCAATGCTTTAACCTACCATGTGCCGAAATGCCCGGGAAAAGTGGAACGGAAGCCACAACATGGATGTTCACTATGCGATAGAGCATTTGCAACGAAAGCTGGATTGGGACAGCATTATAGGAGTAAACATCCACGAGAAAACATCAAAAGGGCAGGTGAAGAGGAAGACTTTGCTCACTTCTGGAGTAGTCAAGAGGTCTCAACGTTGATAATCTGTAAAAGACATGCAGGAGACCCAAACATCAACTTCCTGACTGCCGAGGCACTGGAGGGAAGGACGGTGGACGAGATCAGGCTAAAGAAGAGAAAGCAGATCCAGCAAGGGATCATCCCGGAGGAAGACAATGTCCACAACCTGAAAGGAAATACCCAGAGACTTGTTTCTCAGGCCGGATCCTCCCAGTTGGTCGGGGAGCTGCGTGGGGGTAGGGGCCAACTGGTGGACGAGATCCTGGGCCTGGACCCTAAGGCTGACTAGTTAGAGCTCGAGAAAGCCACTTTTGGGGTGCCACTCGATGAGTTTATCGCTCTACGGAATGAAAAATTCCAAGAGCAGACTTCATCACGGGAGGAAACTGAAAGATTGTGCCACGAGGTGAGGCTGTTGAAGAGTGATTCTCAAGCAAAAGAGAACCTGCTAGAGGAGCAGGATGTGGAAATCCAGGGACATCAAGATATGTGAACTCTTGGAAGACCAGATAAAGAGAGTCTCCAGAAATACGTAGAGCAGCTGGCTGGCCAGCAAGCTGGAGAACAGGAAGAGGAGGGTAAGGAGAGGAACGGAGGCTCCATACAAGAAGCTGCTGAGTCTCTGCTGGAAGAACTTGAACGTGGAAAAGAAGTTCTTGAGACAACTTGTACTCAAAACGATGGAGATTCAGAGACTCAATGATCAACTCAACAGTTCGAACCTCGAGGCCCAAGAATTAAGAGACATATTGGCAATTTTAGTAGGTTCCCTTTTGACAGGAACCGATCAGCAAATCCAGTGTGATCTTATACCTCCAGTCGCAAATGATGCCATCTGCCTGAATAGTAATGAAGCAGATGATGAAGTAGAGACTTCTCTCAAACGCCCATACATCGGAGCAGATGAGCAGCCCATTCACTCGAGGCCATAAGGGTGCAGGCTCAGGGTCTCCTCTTGGAAATCTCGAAATATGTCAAGGGTGGCGATCGGGCCCTCGGAGGGGAACAGTTGGATCGGTGGAATGATAGAGTTGTCCACTTATGTCGTCAATGGACAACCTTGTCGGAAGTCCATAGACGCAATATGCCCAAGCGCAATACGGTTAATCGAGCAAAGAAATCGAAGAAGGCTATAGAATACGCGAATACGGAGAGGTTCTTTGCAAAAGACTCCCGCACGTTGGTAGACAGGATATTAGAGGGACGAGTCTGCGGCCACATGGAGGAGAAACGCCAGCATCTCGAGGAGTGCACGAGCTGTACCACCAATTGTGGTCTGTAATAGGTAAGTGTGAGTGAGATTTTAGGGTGGTGGAGTCTGATGGAGCGAATCGATTGTGCGCATCTATCTCCTCGAGGGAGTTGCAGACCCGTGTTGCCAAAATTAGGGCGGACACAGCCCCTGGGCTGGGCGGTCTGCGCAAATGCGACCTTTTGGGACAGGTTCGGCGTGATCTAGTCCGGGGACTGTTTAACTCCATCTAGAAATCTGGCATGATTCCGGGGGGTAGGATGCAGCACAGGACGGTTCTTATCACAAAAACAGAGCTTTCAACGCCAGAGAATTGGAGAACCATTACTATAGGGTCTCTCTTGATGTGAACATTCACCGGGGTGCTGGCGGACCTCCTCCAGGAAGTGGTGCACTTTGGCAGGTCCCAGAAAGGGTCTCTAAAAGGCGAAAACACCGCATCCAAAGGTTTCCCTCTGGGGGAACTTATTAGAAGGGCCAAAAAAGAAGGTGGTGCGTTCGCGGTCTTTGAAATACGGAAGGCGTTCGATACGGTGCCCCACGAGGCTATCCTCCGGGCCCTTGAGAGCAGAGGTCTACCTGATGAGTTTAAAAATCTAGTAGGCTCTCTGTATGGCTTGAACATTACAACAATCGAAAATCATCAGGTGACTCTTGAGATTAAAAGAGGTGTAAAACAGAGTGACCCTCTAAGCCCACTTCTGTTTAATCTTATTCTCGACGAGCTCTTGAGGCGCCTGGAGGATGCCCCGGGTGGACTCCAGGTCGGTAATCGTAGGATTAATTTTCTAGCGTATGCGGACGACCTGTCTTGGCATACAATTCCGCGGTTCGCCTTCAGGGTGCATTATCGGTTGTTCAGAACCTTTTATCGTCGATCGACATGTCACTGTCGTTTGCCAAGTGCAGGTCTTTCGAATTGGTGGCGATGAATAGAAGTTGGTACACGAGGGACCCAAAGGTAGGCATTGGAGGTCAAACGGTACCGAAGGTATCAGTTAACGAAGCGTTTAAATATCTTGGCTGACTGTTTACTATGAACAGTAGGCGCATTTCCTCTTATCAAGTTGGATACCTCTCTCTCCTTCTGCGAAGACTGAGTAGAGTCCGGTTGAAACCAAGACAGAAGCTTATTCTGATTAAGCAGTATCTTCTCACTCGTCTATACTACCAATGGACGGTGGCAGAGGTGGCGCTACTGTCCTACGGTCATTAGACCAAGAGATAAGAAACATTGTGAAGTAGACTCTCCACTTACCTACCTCCGCAACTGACTGTCTCTTGTACGCTATAAAGAAAGACGGGGGAAGACTCTAGCGATACCTCGAGTAGAGCGTATTGTATCCTACGGAGCAGTCAGAAATTGGATAAAGTTTGTGGATGGCAAAGATGAGGTGGTGGGTCATATGGCCCTTGATGCAGGATTGCCTGCTAATATCGGAGATTTTGCTAAAAAGAAAAAGATCTTTGGACACTGTATATTGAGAAGTTGGAAAAGTCTGCGGAGAAGGAGAGAGCGTTGGGCCGGCTTGGAGTCACAAGGTAAAGGTGCTAGTTATTTTCGTCGGTCAGCTGTCTCCAACTCATTTCTTTTTGATGATTCCGTCCTTACTGATGGACGGTTCATAGACGCTCTCCAGCTGCGTTCGAACGCCGTAGGGGTTGGGGCTGTCCTGGCTCGCGCAGCGAAGGATATAGACGTCCAATGCATGACGTCTGTGAAGTTGTCCCGCCCACCTAACGAATTTTTCATTTTTTTATCTACATCGTTAGTTTATCGTTAGTTTACGTTAGTTTTGCTAAAATTATCGTTAGTTTTGCAAAAATAACGATTTTATTCGAGAAATAAATGGGCAGGCCAACTTCACGGTTCCCCGCCCACAAACGAAATTCAAAAGTTTTTCATATCACATCGTTAGTTTATCGTTAGTTTACGTTAGTTTTGCTAAAACTATCGTTAGTTTCGCAAAAATAACGATTTTATTCAAGAAATAAAGTTTCCCGCCAAATGTGAATTAGCCCGCCCATATTGAATTCTCATAAAATTCCAAGTCACATCGTTAGTTTATCGTTAGTTTACGTTAGTTTTACTAAAACTATCGTTAGTTTCGCAAAAATAACGATTTTATTCGAGAAATAAATGGGCAGGCCAACTTCACGGTTCCCCGCCCACAAACGAATTTCAAAAGTTTTTCATATCACATCGTTAGTTTATCGTTAGTTTACGTTAGTTTTGCTAAAACTATCGTTAGTTTCGCAAAAATAACGATTTTATTCGAGAAATAAAGTTTCCCGCCAACTGTGAATTAGCCCGCCCATATTGAATTCTCATAAAATTCCAAGTCACATCGTTAGTTTATCGTTAGTTTACGTTAGTTTTGCTAAAACTATCGTTAGTTTCGCAAAAATAACGATTTTATTCAAGAAATAAAGTTTCCCGCCAAATGTGAATTAGCCCGCCCATATTGAATTCTCATAAAATTCTAACTCACATCGTTGGTTTACGTTAGTTTTACTAAAACTATCGTTAGTTTCGCAAAAATAACGATTTTATTCGACAAATAAATGGGCAGGCCAACTTCACGGTTCCCCGCCCACAAACGAATTTCAAAAGTTTTTCATATCACATCGTTAGCTTATCGTTAGTTTACGTTAGTTTTGCTAAAACTATCGTTAGTTTCGCAAAAATAACGATTTTATTCGAGAAATAAAGTTTCCCGCCAACTGTGAATTAGCCCGCCCATATTGAATTCCCATAAAATTCCAAGTCACATCGTTAGTTTATCGTTAGTTTACGTTAGTTTTAGTAAAACTATCGTTAGTTTCGCAAAAATAACGATTTTATTCGAGAAATAAATGGGCAGGCCAACTTCACGGTTTCCCGTCCACAAACGAATTTCAAAAGTTTTTCATATCACATCGTTAGTTTACGTTAGTTTTACTAAAACTATCGTTAGTTTTGCAAAAATAACGATTTTATTTGAGAAATACATGGGCAGGCCAACTTCACGGTTCCCTACCCGCAAATGAATTTCAAAACTTTTTTCTATCACATCGTTAGTTTATCGTTAGTTTACGTTAGTTTTACTAGAACTATCGTTAGTTTCGCAAAAATAATGATTTTATTCGAGAAATAAACTTTCCCTCCAACTGTGAATTAGCTCGCCCATATTGAATTCTCATAAAATTCCAACTCATATCGTTAGCTTACGTTAGTTTTACTAAAACTATCGTTGGTTTCTCAAAAATAACGATTTTATTCAAGAAATAAAGTTTACCGCCAACTGTGAATTAGCCAATCCATATTGAATTCCCTTAAACTTCCTACTCATATCGTTAGTTTAACGTTAGTTTACATTAGTTTTGCTAAAATTAACGTTTGTTTTCGAAAAATAACGATTTTATTCGACAAATAAAAGTTCCCGCCAAATGTAAACCCTAACAGCACATTTGCATAACAGGCATACGTAAGAAGTATATAAGGCACATACTGGACACATTCTCATGTACTGTACCTGAGGGAACATGATAGGCGTATGCCTGCTATGTAATTGTTTACATTTGGCGGGACCTTTTGTTTCTCGATTAAATCGTTATTTTTGCGAAACTAACGATAGTTTTAACAAAACTAACGTAAACTAACGATAAACTAACGATGTGATTTGAAAAACTTTTGAATTTCGTTTGTGGGCGGGGAACCGTGAAGTTGGCCTGCCCATTTATTTGTCGAATAAAATCGTTATTTTTGCGAAACTAACGATAGTTTTAGTAAAACTAACGTAAACCAACGATGTGAGTTAGAATTTTATGAGAATTCAATATGGGCGGGCTAATTCACATTTGGCGGGAAACTTTATTTCTTGAATAAAATCGTTATTTTTGCGAAACTAACGATAGTTTTAGCAAAACTAACGTAAACTAACGATAAACTAACGATGTGACTTGGAATTTTATGAGAATTCAATAAGGGCGGGCTAATTCACAGTTGGCGGGAAACTTTATTTCTCGAATAAAATCGTTATTTTTGCGAAACTAACGATAGTTTTAGCAAAACTAACGTAAACTAACGATAAACTAACGATGTGACTTGGAATTTTATGAGAATTCAATATGGGCGGGCTAATTCACAGTTGGCGGGAAACTTTATTTCTCGAATAAAATCGTTATTTTTGCGAAACTAACGATAGTTTTAGCAAAACTAACGTAAACTAACGATGTGATATGAAAAACTTTTGAAATTCGTTTGTGGCCGGGGAACCGTGAAGTTGGCCTGCCAATTTATTTGTCGAATAAAATCGTTATTTTTGCGAAACTAACGATAGTTTTAGTAAAACTAACGTAAACCAACGATGTGAGTTAGAATTTTATGAGAATTTAATATGGGCGGGCTAATTCACATTTGGCGGGAAACTTTATTTCTTGAATAAAATCGTTATTTTTGCGAAACTAACGATAGTTTTAGCAAAACTAACGTAAACTAACGATAAACTAACGATGTGACTTGGAATTTTATGAGAATTCAATATGGGCGGGCTAATTCACATTTGGCGGGAAACTTTATTTCTCGAATAAAATCGTTATTTTTGCGAAACTAACGATAGTTTTAGCAAAACTAACGTAAACTAACGATAAACTAACGATGTGATATGAAAAACTTTTGAAATTCGTTTGTGGGCGGGGAACCGTGAAGTTGGCCTGCCCATTTATTTCTCGAATAAAATCGTTATTTTTGCGAAACTAACGATAGTTTTAGTAAAACTAACGTAAACTAACGATAAACTAACGATGTGACTTGGAATTTTATGAGAATTCAATATGGGCGGGCTAATTCACATTTGGCGGGAAACTTTATTTCTCGAATAAAATCGTTATTTTTGCGAAACTAACGATAGTTTTAGCAAAACTAACGTAAACTAACGATAAACTAACGATGTGATATGAAAAACTTTTGAAATTCGTTTGTGGGCGGGGAACCGTGAAGTTGGCCTGCCCATTTATTTCTCGAATAAAATCGTTATTTTTGCGAAACTAACGATAGTTTTAGTAAAACTAACGTAAACCAACGATGTGAGTTAGAATTTTATGAGAATTCAATATGGGCGGGCTAATTCACATTTGGCGGGAAACTTTATTTCTTGAATAAAATCGTTATTTTTGCGAAACTAACGACAGTTTTAGCAAAACTAACGTAAACTAACGATGTGACTTGGAATTTTATGAGAATTCAATATGGGCGGGCTAATTCACAGTTGGCGGGAAACTTTATTTCTCGAATAAAATCGTTATTTTTTGCGAAACTAACTATAGTTTTAGCAAAACTAACGTAAACTAACGATAAACTAACGATGTGATATGAAAAACTTTTGAAATTCGTTTGTGGGCGGGGAACCGTGAAGTTGGCCTGCCCATTTATTTGTCGAATAAAATCGTTATTTTTGCGAAACTAACGATAGTTTTAGTAAAACTAACGTAAACCAACGATGTGAGTTAGAATTTTATGAGAATTCAATATGGGCGGGCTAATTCACATTTGGCGCGAAACTTTATTTCTTGAATAAAATCGTTATTTTTGCGAAACTAACGATAGTTTTAGCAAAACTAACGTAAACTAACGATGTGACTTGGAATTTTATGAGAATTCAATATGGGCGGGCTAATTCACAGTTGGCGGGAAACTTTATTTCTCGAATAAAATCGTTATTTTTGCGAAACTAACGATAGTTTTAGCAAAACTAACGTAAACTAACGATAAACTAACGATGTGATATGAAAAACTTTTGAAATTCGTTTGTGGGCGGGGAACCGTGAAGTTGGCCTGCCCATTTATTTCTCGAATAAAATCGTTATTTTTGCGAAACTAACGATAGTTTTAGTAAAACTAACGTAAACTAACGATAAACTAACGATGTGACTTGGAATTTTATGAGAATTCAATATGGGCGGGCTAATTCACATTTGGCGGGAAACTTTATTTCTTGAATAAAATCGTTATTTTTGCGAAACTAACGATAGTTTTAGCAAAACTAACGTAAACTAACGATAAACTAACGATGTGACTTGGAATTTTATGAGAATTCAATATGGGCGGGCTAATTCACAGTTGGCGGGAAACTTTATTTCTCGAATAAAATCGTTATTTTTGCGAAACTAACGATAGTTTTAGCAAAACTAACGTAAACTAACGATAAACTAACGATGTGATATGAAAAACTTTTGAATTTCGTTTGTGGGCGGGGAACCGTGAAGTTGGCCTGCCCATTTATTTCTCGAATAAAATCGTTATTTTTGCAAAACTAACGATAATTTTAGCAAAACTAACGTAAACTAACGATAAACTAACGATGTAGATAAAAAAATGAAAAATTCGTTAGGTGGGCGGGACAACTTCACAGACGTCAATGCATGGGTTGTCATGGAAGGGTTGAGATGGCTGGCCATGTTATAGGGGAGTGTTTTATACACAAGCCTCGGCGGGAGCACCGCCATAACGAGATCGTAGAGCTTATCCAGGCTTTCTACCTGAAGAAATGCTTCAAGATATACAGAGAGAACGCCTTTAGAACATGGTTAGTGGGTCAAGCCTGACCTTGTCATCGAGACCGAGCAGAGTCGGTTCGTTCTCGATGTCACGGTCAGGTATGAGGACGGACATTGTCTTGAGCTCGCGGCAAGAGAAAAAAATGGATAAGTATAGTTGTATGAAAGAAACTTTTAGAGATAATTTGCTCATTTTAGGAACGCAAGAACAACTAGATTATCAAATAGCAACTCCCATTCCGGATGAACTAACGTCAAAAAATAAGATAAGTAACAGAGAAGAACATATTATATTGGACTTGAATAACATAAATATTAATGAAAGATTTGAAGAGGAAATTTCTGGTGAAATTAGTCAAATTGGAAAAAAAAGAACAACGAAAACTAATTATTGATGCAAATTCAATGATGATGGAAGATACTGAAGATTCTCTTTGGAGGATCTATGAGGACATACGCAAGGTTCGTGAGAATAAGGGAATGGGAAATAGTGAAATAATTGATAGTATGAGAATTATAAATGAAATTAATAGAAAAAAGAATAAAAATCCCAAGGAAAGAGAATTTAGGACTCATCAAAATAAGGACAATATACAAAAGGAAAATACAAAAAAGAAAATGAGTAGCTATGCTATTACACAAAGACTATTTATAACAAACCCGACAAACCTTGCAAATAGGGACGTTGATGATAATATTAACGAATTAGTTGAAAATCAAAAAAATAGACCTAATGATCAGGAAATGCAGCTTCTTTACCAGGAATTATGGGGTCAAAATGGAAATCGTAAGCTTGATTTCAATAATAAAATAATTCATGGAGAATTAAATAAACAAGTGTTGGAACCAATAGTGATGGAAGAAACTGGAAAAGAATAAAAAAATGATGAATAATGGCGCACCTGGAATGGATGGCATTACCAAAAATGATTTAAGAAGAAATGGCATTGTTGAGGTTTTAACTGAGTTCTTTAATTTACTATTGGACTTTGAAAGGATACCAAATTCCTGGAGAGAGAATAGGACTACTCTTACCCCGAAAAAGGATGATCTAAGGAATGCAAATAACTGGAGACCAGTAACAATTGGCTCTATTATAATGAGAATATTCAGTTGTATATTGGAAGACAGATTACGTACCTGTATATCATACAATGAGCGTCAAAAGGGATTCACTAAATATGAGAGTACGAGTGATACCTGTTTTATCTTTAATCAAATGCTATATGATAGCAAGAAAAAAAGGAATATTTGTAGCTGGAATAGACATACAGTGGGTAAAAAAAAGTATTTGGTCACCTCGTACAAAAACAAAAGAGTCGCTATTTTGCAGAGTACATAACAAGATAACAGATTGGATTTGCATTTGTTTGTTGGCCAATGTTTGAAACAAGGGGCAAATACGGTCTTTTATTTGCATGTATACATATTTAAAAATATGAAAATTATACATTATAATATCGAACGAAAGATAACAACTGTTGGAAGTACAACAAAAAAAGTATTTGGACACAATGAAAAATGAACATAAAAAAAACTACGAAATGAAAACAAGAGACCTCTCAGTACTTCGTTTGATACCCTTTAGCTGCGACGACTGCTTGAAGACATTTCAACATTGATGTATTTACGACAAATTGTGAGATCAAATTGGGCCCACTCCTGTCGGACATACTGAGCCAACTGTTCTCTGCTGGTAGAGTTGCGTTTACGGATATTTTTATTTAGTTCAAACCATAAGTTCTCCAGTGGATTCAAATCTGGTGATTGCGGCTGAGTTTCCAGATAATGGAATGCATTGTAAAGGATCCATTGGCGAACATCGTAAGCTCCGTTTTCGGGGTCGTTATCTTGTTGGAACATCCACTTATCACCCAAGCAAAGTTTTTGTGCACTATCCTTTAAGTTTGATTTTAAGATCTACAAATATACTCTCGTAGTCATAATACCATCAATCACATTGATATTTTCCACTCCCTTAACATTTACACACGCCCACACCATCACTGAACAGCTGCTATGTTTAACTCTTGGAACAATATATATATATTTTTTTTTGAATGCATTATTCATCTTTCGCCACACATGTTGGTAGCCACCACTTCCAAATGCGTTGATTTTAGTTTGACCTGTGAAAATCACGTTGTGCCAAAAGTCTACAGGTTCATTTTGGTATTTCTTTGCAAGTTCTAGTCTTTTCTTTCTGTTTGTCTGAGAAATATATGATTTTTCCTAGCTGCACATCCCCGAAAACCTGCTGTTTTAAGCGTATTTCTTACTGTTTGAGGTGTAACATTGACTTGCATGTCTTGGGTGAGTGATGTAGCCACGTGTCTTGCACTTTTTCATGGATTTTTCTTCACAGTTCTAATGATGTACTTTTTTTGACGAGGATTTAGCTTCCTTGGTAGGCCTGTGAACGGTTTATTTTGTAGTATTTCTTGTGTTTTGTGTTTCTTTATAATATAACCAACAGTGCAAGGTAACTTGTTCACTATACGGCCAATTTCTCGGTAACTTTTACCTTCCCCATACAATTTCACAATTAACTTTATTTCCTCTAGGGTTGTCTCTCTCTGTTTTCTCCTCACGATAGTAGTTTCGTCCTCAACTGCCATGAACTGCCTCTCTCTACTTTGTAGACTACCTAGATGAACTGAAGCAACTTTTCAGCTTCTATTTTTGCGTGATTTTTTGGCGATCACAGAGCTGTCCAAATACTTTTTTTGCTACCCTACTACCTACCTCTTTTCTTTTCCTTTACTCACGGTTGTCAGGTGGAGTACATGACAGTTCTCAATAGGCGTCACAAACTATCATAACTCTGGTGTTAATGGCCCAATAATCTTTTGCTCTATACTGGTTTGTATGTACAGTATTTTCTTGTGTTTTCATCCTAAGTCTAGCTGTCCAAATACTTTTTTTACCCACTGTATCTAAAGCTTTTGATACTATTCCACACGAAGCAATAATGAGGATATTAGAACGTAGAAATTGTCCAAAAAAGATAGTTAATTTGATTAAAGATATGTACTCAGGTGTTAAAACTAAAATTAAAGCTCGAAATGATATCGAGGTTAATATTTTAAGAGGAATCAAACAGGGTGATCCCTTAAGTCCATTTCTGTTCAATATCGTCTTTGATGATCTCATTGTTGGTTTACAAAATATGCAAAATGGGTATCAAGTTGGTAATCAGCAAATCTATGTATTAGCGTATGCTGATGATATCATCATTGTAGATATGGATAAATATGGTCTTCAAAAGAAAATAAATCCAATTTCATCATATTTAGACAATATGGACATGAATTTATCAATTGGTAAATGTTATGCTTTCGGAATAAAAACTAAAAACAAAAGTTGGTTCTCTGAAAAATTTAAACTGACTGTCAAGGATAGTGAAATCAGAGTTTTGGGGGTGAATGAACCTTTTGATTATTTAGGATGTTCTTTCACTGTTAATGATGGGCTAGGTAATAAGTATACTATAGGTAAAAGTGAGAATATAATTGGAAAAGTCTGTAGATTAAAACTTAAACCAAGGCAAAAAAAATACCTGGTATTTCAGTACATTATACCAAAGTTTTATTACTCTTTTGTGAATGCCATGGTTTCTGGAAATTTTTTGCATTGTATTGATCAGATATTGAGAAATATGGTAAAACGAGTATTACACCTCAACCACTTTGTAACTAACTCCTTGTTATATGCTAGAAAAAGAGATGGCCGTCTTGGATTGCCAAAAATTCAGAATATAATTCTACTCCCAATGTCAAAAATGGGGGTCAAATGGAGTAATAACAAGGATGCAGTCATTACAGGTTTATATTTTAATAATAGGGCTGATATGTTCCTACAAAGAAAAGCCAGAATCCTTGGCATTAGTTGGCCTTCAAATGTTACATTGTTGGCAAAGAGAAAAGATTGAACTGAAAAAAAAGGAACAGGAACTATGGGCTAAATCTAAGTTTCAAGAAAAAGGAATTGATTATTTCAAAGATGATAGATGTAGTAATGAACCGTTATTTGATAGTACTCTTCTTACCGAATCTAGATTCATTGATTTTGTAAAAATAAGATCTAATACGGCAGGAACTAAGGTAGCTCTTGCTCAGGTCAACAAAAATGAAAATGTACTTTGTAGAAAATGGAAATCAAAAACGAAAATTTAGCACATATAATGTGTGAATGTTTTAATAATAAAAGAAAAATAATTCATAGACACAACGAACTACTTAAAATTGTCAAAGATGATTGTGTAAACAACGGGTACGAAACCATGTATGAGCCTGAGATAGATGTTAGTGTTAAAAAACTAAAACCAGATTTGGTTGTAAAAAAAAAAACGATAAGACTGCATTTGTTATCGATAAGACGGTTAGATATGAACAGGATATTTTTTTCTTGTTAATGACAAAATAAGAACATCGATTAAAACTAAACTGAATGTAGACAAGGTTGAAATTTTACCTATAGTTATAGGAGCAAGAGGTACTATGCCCAATATAACTAAAAAAAGAATTGAAGAAATTAGGTATTATCAGAAGCTCAACATTAAAAACAATGATGTTATCAACAATTAGAAAAAAAAATAATAATAATGCTCACGGTTGCCGTCGTGATCCTCACACTAGCCGTCGAAATCCTCATACTTGCCGTCAAAACGATCATAGTTGCCGACTTTTCATTCATAATTGCGGACTAAAGTATCATAGGTGCCAACATAACGGTTCATGGTTGCCGTCAATGTGCCCACAGTTGAAGACACATCTTCCATGGAAAACTTTAACCGCTTAGCGACAAGAAAGCTCAAAATCCAGCCTAAAGTAAAAATTGAACGCTGTCAGCGGAATCTTTTTTTTTTTTTTTTTTTTACAAAGGAGGGTTCCATGGAATCCCGTAATATGAAATAAACTGAATATTCCTGTGAACGAGCATGAAAATTAGGACCTCTTTTATGCGTGCACTTAAGGGATGAGCTAAGTGACTGATGACATATGTTAGAATGTGAATGTCGATGAATCGAATATCATATCGTTGTTAATTCACAGATAGAATTGAGACGTGATATATCTTTTCAAACGTAGGTATATTGTGAGCAGCACTGCAAATTAAAGAGTTGGCACCAAGTTAAACGTGTACTGAAGTATTTTCGTGGAAGGTGCAATCAAACAGCAGTGCTCACAGCGGCAGATGTAACTTAAAATATGAGGGGGGAAAAGGTTTAAGAAAACATAATGCAAAATTTACTCGCCAATATAAATTTTTGCTTCAATGACTAAACAATCGTAGAGTAAGAAGGAATGTTACACTAGCTTAACATATTGCTCACATTTGTGGTCACGGTTGCTTTATTTCTTTTCTTTCTTTTTTAACTTGTTGCTAGAATAATGAATTATTTTATAGAAGGTGTACCTAAATGGAAGTACGTATAGAATGATTTTGCTTTTAAATGTTCAATTTTCCAGAAAGAGAACCCACTTTAAGTTGTATTTTAAAAAGTCTAAAATTTGACGGGGAGAGGAGGCCTCGCTCACCGTCAGCTGCAGTGCAAACAGTCGGCAACGGTATATGATAATGCCAAATCAGGTTTATTCTCAATTATAAAGAAACCGTATGACTTTTACTTCCTCTAAATGATCAAGTTTGGCCATCTTTCCGACAGGTTGGTACCACCGAAAGACGAAGGTGTCGGGCATCAGTCCGAGGGCCTCACTAAATCATTGAATCGGTAGTAGCGACGGGGCGGTGTGTACAAAGGGCAGGGACGTAAACAACGCAAGCTTATGACTTGCCCTATTTGTGAAAATATTGACCTATTTTGCCATAAAGTTTGGGTTATAACTTTGGTTGCGAGTGTTAATTAGGACTTTGCAACTTATTATTGGATGTCACAGATATCTTTTGATTTTAAAAGAAAATGTTATCAAAATAAAGGAGCACGTTTATGTATACTCTGAATAGTGAACACTGAAATATTAGAATATTCATCTGAATATTATTATATTAGGTGTCGTTGTGATGTGAAAGTATAGATATTATTTATATTGAAATATTGAAATACAGATATTGTGAAATTTAGCCTTAAATTTATAATAATTTTGGATTCTTGGAAAGTTGAAATTAATTCAATGCTGACTGTAGTGGTTGATCCTTCTTCCTCATGTTAGGAATGTGCGAGTAAGGGATTATGGGAAACAGTGCCAAGTTTAAGAACGGTTGCCAGTTGGTTATTGCTAATTGAGTACTAAGGGTGGATTCAACGGTATGGAACGACGGGAAAGTAATTATGTTGGAATGGATTGATGAATAGGTTATCAAAAGTGAATTACGGTACGGAACGATGGGTATGCGTCGGAACATTAAATTAAGTGGAATGAAATGGTGTGATAGACGAGTGTTCGGATTGAAGTTGACTAATTTATAACGGTGTTTTGTAGTATACTTAATGGAATCAGTTTTAGAAACGTAAAAAAATATTTGATTGAGGAAATTTCGTTGTAAGTAGGCTAATTTTTTATTTACAACGAGAGAAACTTGAAGATTTGTATTTAAAAAAAGAAAAAGGCATATTATTCTGAAAGTAATATTAATTTTATAATTAAATAAGCAAATAATAAACTTGTCATTAAGTTATAACAGAAAGAATATAAGACGGGAGAAAAGAAAACAGGTAGAAAAAAAGAGCTGAATTAATAGTAGTAGAGATGGGTTATGTTCCTATCTGCCTACGTAGCGAAGTATGGTGTAATCTATAATTTTTTGTGTGTGTTCTGTAAATGTTTTAGAGTGTTAAGAGTTTGTACGCTGAAGGCGAATAGTTATGACAGCATATAGGTGGATAACTTTGTATATCATAAGTGTGGTAGTCATAATGGAGAGAAAAACCACAAGTAAATCAGCAAGTCAAGCTGGATTGGTAGAAGGAGATGTGGTTACGAGACAGCCGGATGGTGTTATGAGTTGAGTTGATTTTAGTTTAGCGTCCCTTTCAGCAGCGAGGCGATATGAGACGTGGACCTACTGATTAACGTGGAATCCGAACCACATGAGCTCCCGCCGGGAATCGAACCCGGGTCTCCCACGCCAAAGGCGCGTACGCTAACCGCTTAGCCACGGAGGAGCTCTCGGATGGTGTTATGATTTTCAAGATACCTTTAACCTCGTTTCTCTGTATAGATCATTCGAACTTTATATTTTTTGGAAAAAGGAAATTAAACATCTGGAGTCAGTACATTCTTTCAAATATATATTTGAATGTACTAGATGTGGTAGTCAATTTCATAAGTCACATGCTCGGACTCTCATATTCCAAAATGTAGTGGTGGTGAAGAGAGAGGGGAAATACAAAACATACCTTTTTCTTTTTGAACAAAATTTGGAAGATGTAGAAAAACTATTACTTCTTGAACCAATTACAATAGAGCAGATACATGGAAGATTAAAGAGACTTAACAATACGACACCTGGTTTGGACGGTTAAAGAAAGGGCATATATGTAAAACTATGGTGATATATATGCTCAGTAAATTATATAATCATATAATGTTAGTCGGTAAAGTCCCACATCGTCTAAAATTAATAAAACCACTTTGATCTCTTAAGCAGGAAAGGATTTAAGTGATGTTTCAAACTGGAGACCTATCACTATATCCTCCGTATTGTGTAGGATATTCTCTGGACTTTTAGAGGAAATATTATCTAAGGCAATTAGAATGCATGATGCCCAAAAAGGGTTTATTTTGGGAAGCAGTACTCTGTTTAATTGTTGTTTATTAGATACGTTGTTAAAATTAGGGAAAAAGAAAAAGATATGTTTGGATTCTTAGTTGATATACAACAAGCCTTTGATTCAGTCCCGCATAGTGCCATTATTAATGCATTACTGAAAAGATATATACCTTGTCGAGTTATAGAAATTATTGCAGACCTATATGCTGACAATTTAACAATTTACTGGTACGGATATTATTGTAAGGGTTAGACGTGGCGTGAGACAGGCTGACCCCTTGAGCCCGTTGTTCTTTAATGTAGGGTTAGACTCAGTAATCAGAGGTGTTTGTAAAAGCGATTATGGATATAAACTAGGTGGTGTTAAAAGCCCAATTGCCGCGTACGCGGTCGAAGTGATGCTAATTATTAGCTCTGAGAAAGAACTTCAGTCAATGTCTGAAATGTTTCTATGAATCTGTTCAAAGGTTAGGTTTAGATATTTCCATTAATAAATGCCTTTGTTTTGGAGTAGAACCGAAAGGACGTACGTGGCTTGTTCAGGATGTTCACTTAAATCTTAATGGTGAAAAGGTAAAATGTGTCACTGTAGAAAATCCATTCCTCTATTTGGGTTGCCAATATATAATTGCGAAGGGAGCAGAGAATAAATGGCAACTACAAAATTTGGAAAGGCTATTGACCAGACTGGGACGCCTGGAATTAAAACCAAGGCAAAAATTGTTTCGTTACAAACGTTTATTCTACCAAAGTATGTCTACATCTGGATTGCGACTTTTACAACACCGAAATTTTTGAAACAAGTAGATGAAGTAGTAAGAAAATATATTAAAGGTTGGTTACATCTACATCCATCAACTTTGGATGCGGTGTTCTATGCCAAAAAAGAGAGATGGTGGGCTGGGCTTTCCCAATCTGAATGGGACAGCTCAAGTTTATTTATTCTTTACAAGCCCAAGATAGAGATGTATTTTGAGGGAGATTATAATACAGAGTAATATAAGCGTTGTGGAAGAGAAAATTGTAAATACATTTCAAATTGTAAGACCATATAACTTGAAGGTGCTGGAGGCAAGGAAGGCTAAATTGAACGATGATTTTTCGAACAATGTGTTTCTAAAGATACTCAGGGAAAATGTATTGAATACTTCAAAAATAACCCGGTGGCTAATAATTTCCTTTATCAAGAAACTCTACCAGATAAGCGTTTTATCGATGCATTAAAAGTGCGTACTAACACAACTGGTGTCAGGACATCACTGGCTAGAGTAGATAAAAATATAAATACTGCATGTCGAGCTTGTAATGAACCATTTGAATCTATGGCTCATGTATTGGGTAAGTGCATTGTACATGCTGGTCATAGAATACTTTGACATGACCGTGTAAGGGACATATTTATAAAACACTTTGAAATAAACGGTTTCAGGGTTAGTAGAGAAGCTGAGCTTCATACCTTCGCCGGTAAATTGAAGCCAGATATGTTATTGGTAAAAGATAATAAAAGGTATATTTGCGACATAACTATTAGATTTGAGGATAAGGTGGAAAACAGTGCAATTGAAGATAAGAAAAAAAATATGCGGTGTTAAAAATATTTTGGGGATGATATACAAACAGAGATCGTACCTATAGTGTTGGGCTCAAGGGGAGGCATACCCAAGTCGTTGAGTGCTATATTTAGAAAATTTTATGTGCCAAAGTTTCTTCAGAGGCGTATTATAAATTATATTTTAAAGAGTTCAATCGAAATTTTAAACTGTCATATGGATTACTTTAATGGATGAATATATATGGATGGAAACCATATTTTTTGTTACAAGGTTTTCTTTTATTGTATTTTATTATGATGTTTTATAATTTGTATGAGTGATGTTTCCCATTTGTCTGATATTTTAATATTATTTATTTTTTTTTCAATTTTGTTATGTTTTAATATGTATGGTGTAAGAAATGAATAAGTGTATAAATAAATAATATTGGGTTTTATAGAGATAAAAAGGGGATTATAGAAAAAATGAAAAAATAAGAAAAAATAAAAAAGAGAAAGAAAGAAAAGAAAAAAGGAAAAAAGGAGAAAAATAGAGAAAATGTACAAATATGTATATTAAATTAAAAATAATTATATGAAAAAAAAAGAAATATTATGTGAATACTATGAACAAATAATATGCATAGGGAATTAGAAAAAAAATAAGGAAAAAAATATAGTAATAATAAATATTTAAAAAAAGAAGTAGAAGAAGAAAGGATGAAAAAAGGGAAAAATGTGAAGTGAAATAAGAATATAATAAGAGTTGCATAATTTTTTTTAAAAAAAAAGGAAAAAAGAAAAGTATGAAAATATTAGTTAAGTATTTATTGGATTGGGTAGTTTATGTTCTAGTGGAATTTATTTTTGGGATCAAATATAGGGAGTCGTTTTGTTGTTATTTTTATATTATTGTTATGTTAAGTTTAATGTTAGAAGCTTTGGCACCTTGAATATTTCAAGGTACCAAGCTACGCTCACAATTGCCGAAAAGGACTTGCAATTACAAAGGGCTAAACAATGCTCATAATTACCGAAACAAAAACATAATAAAAGGCAACACTAAACCCATGAAATGAGTAACAAATAATTTAAGTTGTTTTCGGCAATTATAAGCGTTCCTTTAAGCGGGAGGAATTAAAAAATGATTCGGGGCATTTTCGAGCCTTTGGGAAATATTCTTAGATACAACATTCCCGCCGGGACGTGGTTCGTTGGTAGCATAATCTAGGAACGGTGCCCCTAAGGCCCATAGCTCACGGATATGAATGTCCGCCCACAGTCGCATGCGGAAGCTCTTCACTTTGGCGTGGAAATTGCTCAAGGATACTATCATCATTCAATGTCTGGCTATCCGGCCAGAGATCTCCTGATGGTTCTCCTTGGGCTTTTTTCCCGCTAAGCAGGAACGCGTTTGTCGCGGGTGTTTTGCTGTAAGAAAACATTGGCAAAAGGATTATTGTAATGAATACCTACCTGTGGTATTTACTTACCTTGTTACCCTCTCTGCTACCTCTTGGATCTCCCTTCTTACTTACCTTTGTTAACCCGGAAACGGTCCACAGGTGAGCGCATCGCTCACCCTGGTTTATGTTTTCGTTTCAAAGCCGCCCTAGTGGGGTCACAGACTTGAGGCGCCGTCTAGCTGTCTCTTGATGTGTCTTGTGTCTGAGAGTCAATTGTAAACTTTTAATTCTCTTCTGTTGCAGTAGCACTGGCTTTATAAATGTGACTATGCGTAATTTGTGAGGCCCACGCTGACCTGTCGACCGACGGCGAGAGTGATTTTTCCGAGATCATGAACAAAAATTAGTAGATTCAGCTACGGCTTTCGAAAAACAGAAGAAAACGGTACGATATGCTGCCTGTCAAGTGCTAATCTGTGGGAAACACAACGTGAGCATCTTCTGGAAGTATAATGGATAGCATCAGTACAGTGAGGAGACATGCAGTAGAACAACGTCTTATTGAAATACCGACTCTATGTATCAAAAGACATAAGTACAGTACAGTGTTTTCACTAAGATATTTATATCTTTAATTTCATTAGTAATTTCCAACTCAAAATACGAATAGTATGAACATATGAAGAGCATGTACTCAAAACTCGCTCTAATTATGTAAATATTTTTTTTAAGAAAATGTAATCCCTGTGATATATGTGATAATGATAATAAAAATATAGTTTTATGCGACAATGATCATCAACTAATTGTATTGTTTATGGGATAACAGAAATTGATTTCATAAAAAAAAACTTTAATAATAAAAATAGATATAACTTTAAGAATAAATGCTAATAAGAAATGATTTTATATAAACGCACCATAATTTGATTTGCAATTTTAATAATAATAATAATAATAATAATAAATCACAAAATCTCAACATTTAGAAATGTGTTAAAAATAAATCCCGTATAAAGCCATAAACAGCTATATAAAGGTTTTTATTGCAAGTGAGCGCAGCGCTCACCTGTCGACCGTTCGCGTCACAAATCAACACTTGACACTTCCCGGGTTAAAGTGATCCAAGGGGTACCCAGGTCCAACCACGGGGAGGTGGGGTAAATTTGGACCAATGTATAGGTAATGTAGGTTTCCTGAATCACGGGTGATGATTGGGACAGTTTATATATTAAGAATGATAAATTCGTACCAATTTGGGAATATCGTTTGATCGAACTTTCAGCTTTGCAACCATACTTCCCCCGGAACACAATAGCTTTCGTTTCCGGAAGCCGCCCGCCGAGTCATTGGAGGCACTTTGGCGGATTGCTAGCTGGCATCGTTTATGGTTAGAACTAGGGCGGTATCTGATCGCCTTCGAACCTCTAACTTTCGTTCTTGATTAATGAAAACACTCTTGGCAAATGCTTTCGCATCGGTTAGTCTTGCGACGATCCAAGAATTTCACCTCTAACGTCGCAATGCTAATGCCCCCGTCTGTCCCTATTAATCATTGCCTCGAGTTCCGAAAACCAACAAAATAGAACTGAGGTCCTTTTCTATTATTCCATGCACCGAACATTCAAGCGACACGGCCTGCTTTAAGAACTCTAATTCGCTCAAAGTAAACGTGCCGGCCAATCAAGACACTCAATGAAGAGCACCGAGAAAGGAAAAACCGGCAGGCCGTCCGGAACGATCAGTTAAACGCCGGGCGGCGAACCGATCGTCCGAGACCCAGATCGAACTACGAGCTTTTTAACCGCAACAACTTTAATATACGCTATCGGAGCTGGAATTACCGTGGCGGCTGGCACCCGACTTGCCCTCCGATACGTTTTCATTAAAGGGTATTCATTTCGATTACGGGGCCTCGGATGTGTCCCGTATCGTTATTTTTCGTCACTACCTCCCCGTGCCGGGAGTGGGTAATTTGCGCTCCTGCTGCCTTCCTTGGATGTGGTAGCCATTTCTCAGGCTCCCTCTCTGGAATCGAACCCTGATTCCCCGTTACCCGTAACAACCATGGTAGGCACAGAACCTACAATCGACAGTTGATGAGGCAGACATTTGAAAGGTGCGTCGCCAGTACAGAGACTGTGCGATCAGCCCAAAGTTATTCAGAGTCACCACGGTTTCGGACGGACGAACCGACTGATTGATTTTAATCTATTAAAAGCATCCCTTCTATTGCTGAGCGGGATTCTAGAATTAAGACAGTTATCCAAGTAGGATAGGTGCAATCTAAGGAACCATAACTTTTTTTAATGAGCCATTCGTGGTATCAACTTGTTTTGGCTTGCACTGAGACATGCATTGCTTAATCTTTGAGACAAGCATATGACTACTGGCAGGATCCACCAGGGAATTGACCGACTGAAAAGCCGGTAAGTGTTGGACACAACCAACACAGCGTTATAACTCTTAAATATATACTTATTTTTTATGTATATATATGTAGATGTCGGTGAGTTGGTTATGGATAAGAATTAATAGCAGCTTTTATTTAAAATGGACCAAATTATGGTAATAAAATATCCTATTGAGGATAATGAGTTAAGGTGTCCGGACCATTCTAAGGATTTTTTTTTTTTTTTTGGAATGTTGAAGGTTTTATTTCGCATTTGAAAGAAAAGCATAAGGGAGAGGTTGAGTTTGAATGTTAAAAAATGTAAGAAAGTATTTGGAAAATTTCGTAATGTTACCTGCCATTTGTCTAAATTTCCTGGTGAGAAGCCAGAGATGGGAAAGTATCAATGTCATTATTGTGGTAGAAGGTTTTTAACGTCGCATGGTAGAGGCATTCACACTAGGCAACAGCACCCGTAAGAGCGTAATGAAGAAAAGTTATTAGATATTAATAGAAGAAGCAAAGACCTGGGGCCTATTCCACCATTGAACTTTGCAACTTTTCACTTTGCGCTTTGCAATTTGCAGCAAGATTTATGTTCCACGAAAAATATTTCTGCAAAGTGAAAAGTGCAAAGTGCAAAAGCGAAAACTTGCAAAGATTTTGCAGAAATTTATTATTTTTGTTCCACCATCATCTTAAAACTGAAAAGTGCAAAGGAAGAGTTCGCAAAGTTGTGTCGTATTATAAAGGGTGTGTGGGGGAGGAAAAATGAAAGGAAACTCCACCTACACACAAGCCGTCAGAAGAACTAAAGTGGGGAATTTAGCTCAGTTCACAGGCACTGGATTCGGACGGCTGTCCTTTAAAGTAAAAGATCATTTGGATATTAGAGTTAATAACGAAGAAATTCTATGAAAGAAGAGAGACAGGGCTAGGGTTAGGATTATCGGTTAGGGTAGGTGTACCTTCATGACGTCCGGGCGTGCGTTGGTCCCTCTCTGGTCTCCTGGTATCTTGCTATGGATCTGGTCCTGGACTATTGGCGGGATATCGCGGGCATCCGCCAGTTCGTAGGAGAAGTCCGAGATTAGCTTCCACTCCGCACCGTTACTCCCGGCTTCAAATCTATATCGCTACTCCTCGAGACGGAAGTAACCGGGGCTATTTAAGGAGGGCCCCCAGGCTCGGTGACTATTCTGGTTGATATCGAAAGCGAGTCCCAGACGTCATAGGAGGTGTGGTTTTAGGTGTTGGGAGGAGACAGGAAGGTGTCTCTCGTAACTTTATTACAATAAATACATAACATTCATAAATTGCTGATGTAGCAAAACAACAACCAGTTGACTGTTGACAGTTCAGGACGCAAGCACTCTACACAGAAACTCCACAAAACACAAATAAAATTAATAGAAACCTGTCACCAACATCATTGTCTGCATAACTCAATGCATTATTAATAACAGTCTCTGTGAATCGAAGCAAAGACACATTGATTCCTTTACACTCCCCCGTCTGGAACTGAAGATATATATATAAAAAAAACAAGTTTATTTTATATCATCGTTCATTGAATAATATGCACCACTAAATTGATAACCATGTGTATATATACTTATCACCGAAGAAAAAAACACCAAAATAAAATGAAAACAACACAGAAAACAAAAAAATGTTAATAATTCGATATTTCAGATTAGAAGTTCCAGTCTTCTTCATATTACCTCATTTTTCTTTGTCTTTTGCGTTAAAAAAAAAAGGACAAAAGCACACATATCCATATATATTTGTAAATACAATAAACGTTCACTTGACGTATAAAGAAGTGTTCATTGAAGCACATGTCCATGTAAACACAAAAGCACGTGGAATTGTTTATAACCACGTAAGACCTTAAGAAAAATTTGCTGACTCGGAGCCCTTGAAAATATATCGGTCAGTAGTCTTTGACGATAGCACTTCCAAGAATGAAGATGGCCTGGCTGGCCGTAGTTCAAAAAGCTTCCACTAGGACGGCGCTGTAGTCTGAACAGATACGAAGCACATATCGTCGAATGATGCAGTGTAACGGAACGAAGACGGGTATTATAATTATTTGTATTAGTTCGTATTCAAGAAAAAAAAGTTCAACTGATGAGTATCGAAGAGGAACTCTAGGTAGAATAAATAAGGTAAAGTAGTTATGAAAAGGGTTGAGAAAATAAGCTATGGGTTAGTTAGAACGGGGAAGGAAAAAAAACAATGTGAATTAAGGAGGGAAGGGAGGGGTCATGTAACTACTGAAGTGTGACAGGGTTTCACGGCAGAATTGTGTGATATAGAAAATAGAGTTATAATCTCCAAAGGTAAAAGGGAGGAAAAAAGGTGAATAATAGAAGATTACGGGTAGAAAACACAGGCACACAGATGAGTTTCAGATGAAAATCCAATATGGCGTCAGAAGACGCTATCCTCGTAACGGTCCATCCGAAGCTTTTATTTAAAAAAAAAAACGCTGCATCTTGCTGGAAAAGTAAAACAGTGATCCACAATCAATCCATATGTACTCGATGTAGCATTCCTGGGGGGGGTGGGCGGTGGCCTCTTGAAGGTCTACGATGGACGGTAACCTCTTCTTCATTCGCTGCTTAATGAAGGCATGGGAGGGAGAAAGAAACAGGTTTTAGGTATGAAATTAAAATAGCATAGAATTGACTAGAGAGAACTGAGACTGAGTAGAATGAGAATGTGGGAGGAAAAGTAAAAAAGGTTACAAAAATGTAGATGCGGTAAAAAAAAATTAAGTAGGTGGAACGTAAGTGCAAGGCTAATCTTAGTACAGTAGAAAAACAAAAAGTAAACGTACGGGGGAAGAGAAATAGAGGAAGAACAAGACAAAATTAAAAAAGAAACAAAAATTAAGCATTAATATGACTTGTAATTGGTGCCCAACGACCAAATAATACCATACAACACAGAATCAACACAAGGCAATCTTGGAGGGAGGGAGGGTGTATGAGGGTGGGACCAGAATAATCATAAGGCTGAAACCATTTCCTGTTTCAGCTAATCTTCTCAAAAACAGGAACGGGGCCAGGTTATGCCGCCTAGCACTCGGCTAAAAAAAAATATTATGATTATTCCAGTAACATGGGGGGGGGTCGGGGGCACAAAAGGGGGACCGAAGAAAGAAAAATTAATGTAATAAACCAATTGTATGTTTGAAATGTACGTACGCTAGGTTTCATTGTTGAGGGTGGTAGGTATACTCAGAATCAAAATAATTGTGATCCCAATAGAAGTTTACTTAAATTGATGAAACGTAACCAAATCCAAAAAAAAAATTGGATTCTATCCAAATTCTATCCAAAAAAAATTGGTAGGGAACTAGCGGCAAAACTACAAATAAGTGAGATAATTACGTAAGAAATGAGTTTTTGTAGAATCTCGTGTGTCGTTGATCATAGGGCGAGATTCCGAAACAGATGTCACTGTAGATAAGGGTAGACATTGCTTATCACTAGTATTTTGACGGAATCGGTCATTAGAATGCTGCTTGTATAGTTTATAAAGTAAGAGAATTCCAATAGATAATAAAGATATCTCGAGCACGTGGACAACAACCCAGGCGGTGTCACGGAGTGAGAAGGTTTCTTCCGCTCTCACTGCTAAAAAACAGGAGCAAAAAGCCAGAAGTATCTAAAAAAAAACAAATGTCTAAATAAGCATGAAAAACTGATATTTTGTATCGCTTAGTGGCTAAATCTAGTATCTCCTAAATCTTCAGGGCTAAATCAAAAGCAGAAATTCTAGGGTAAAATATGCATCTTTCAAGACTGCTATTATCCAAAAATAGCTGGGCAAAACGTGCCCACTCAAATAAGGTATCGTTAAAAAAAAGGGTATAGCAACACTTCAACACAAAGGAGAATTACTCCACAAAACTCAAATATTTCTCTTGTCCGAAAAATGGACACATCACGGAAAATAAACTTCACAAAACTCCCTTCTTCCCTTTTTGTGTTGAAAAAAAAAAAAAAACACTAACTTGACTCATTTAACATAAGGTGGAATTTGACTTCAGACACCAAGGACAGATAAACTAAAACGTCAATAACCTGACAAATCAATCTGTCACGACACAAACAACACTGTATGGTCCTGTAAAACAAAATCATCCCGGGAACACTATGATAAAACAGGAACCAAACAACAGAAGCAAATTCCGATTCCAACAACTATGAGTCATAGATCCAAACAAACAGACACAAAATAATGCATATAACGATTCTGCTTATACAAAAAAAAGGGAAAAAACTTAAGATTCCCTGGGTTGTGCAGAACGGACTTGACGTCTCAAATTACATATTAAGAAACACTGAATGAACGTTGCCAAACTCAAAATTACGACTAATATTGGGATCACAATAAAATAAGTAGTATGTAAGTTATTAAATCGCTTAACAATAAACTCAGTATGGTTAATTTTCAATTTCTGTAATTCCATATCTAACTCAGTAAGAGTTTTGATAGACGCAGAAAAATTTAGATGAGGGAGAGAAAAATTTAAATCAATGTTCATATATTCATGTTCCATATTTATCGTTTTCCGAGTGGGTAAAACCATATTTTGAATAAGCACTGTTTCAAAATTGTCATATACTATAAATTGAGTCAGGTTAATTCCATATTTAATAGGGGTAGTATGTAAAATATTATGGGAAGTTCTAGAAGTTATATGACCTGGTACTAACGAAGAAAAAAGTAAGCCAGCTGGCGTATATAAATGAACAAATTTTGCATCAGAAGGAACAATTTCTAGGTTGCAAAAGGTTAAATTCTGATTAAAATATATGTCCGTAAGACATTTTGATCGATTATTGGCGCTTAAGCCTGAGGTTTCGCAAAAGTATAAAAATTTCTTCCAAACACACTGTTGATTGTCAATTTCTACAAAATGATTATCTGACAAGTAGGCCTCTTTAGGCAGCGAATACCTGACAATCTTGTTTGTCATTAAAATACCTAGGTTGTGAATCATAAAACGCTGGGAAATTTTATCAGGAGTAACTACAGGTGTCTTTAACATTAGATCAATGTTCCAGGAATCAAAATTGAAGTTTATAAGAAAAACTGAAGATACCGTATAGAATAGACCAATATCGTGTGGGAAAAGAGTATCCTTTAGAATAGCATGGCTCTTAACTAGAGAAAGTATCTGAACAGAATTTAAAATACGATAGGTTAGTTGATTTTGTAGAATATCAGTTAACATCTCGGCAACCTTACGTCGGGATTCATAATAATTTTGCATAATCCACAATCGTCTTTCATGGGTAATCACATCGCAAAGAAGGTTCGAAGTCTCGTTTTGAATTTGGAGTACGGCGTGCTTAACAGCCAGAACCACGCCACGTACTATTTTCACTTCATTATTAAATGCTTTCTTAATGTTCTGAAGTTCGGATTTCAAATAATCATCGTGGTCTTGTAAAATACTAAGGGATTGCTTTATTCGTTGGGTCTCAACAAAATTGTAGGAAGAAAATCCAAAAGAGGATATTCCTAAGAGCCATGAAACTATGGAACGAGTAGGACGGTGTTGATGCACACAGTGTAAAGAACTATTCGAATACTGAAATGCACATGGTATAACAGCTTGTAACTTAGCATAAAAATCTCGTTCCATGGTAACTACATCATTAAAAGGATTTACTTTGTTCTCACATGAAGTAATGTTTAAATTTGAAAGATGAAGGTCCAAATGTATACGTAAAGTAGTATAGACAGTGTCCGTTGTGTGCACAGCGTATCCTGCATGTGAAATGGCGATACCTAATTTTTCCAAGGTTGCTTGCTTGCGGTAGTCTATATCCCACTCGGAAGAAATACAGATAACTTGCAGAGGAAAGAAAACTAATACCCAATACATCTGAAATAAGAGGAAAAAAAACTCATTTCAGAACCATTGTATTGAATAGATTATACTTGTTACTATTATTGTTAACCCATTTATCAACCTTTACTATAAGTCAAAACTTCTCTATTTCCAGGTACGTCATCTCAAATTATTGTCAGTGAAAAAAAAAAAAGAAAAGACAAGGGAAAAAAAATTCTAGAGGGATTTCTTCGGTTGCACGAATGGTGGTGGTAACTTGCATGTTATTTTTTTCTTTGCTTCTGACACATATAGCAGGACGACTATACATAGTCCGTCCATAACATACACGTACTAATCTATATTATAGTTCCCTGGTAGGCCAGTAACAAACTAATCTAATATAATTAAAATATGTGTTCTCTTTCAGGTCTATTGTGGAAAGTATACATGCATCAATCGCTCGTACGTTCGTTGATTTTCTTTGTCAAATTGACAGAACACAACCATGTCCACCAAATCCAAATTCTCTTCCAAGAACTTCCGTATGCAATCCAAAGCAATACGGCATGCTTCTTCCTTGGGAAAAAAGAAAATCCCAGTCGCAATGTTTGGAAAGGCTATGGATCTAAAGCCACTTTTCAATGCGAGACTTAAGGCTTTTTCATAGCACGCTTGTAGTTTCCTTGGGTTCTTGTCTGGTGGAGCGCTAACGTGTATGACGTAGGAGGCAGGGAGGTTATAGGCATCGGTGACACAAACATCTCCGACTTTTAGATGACTAATCTTCTCGCAGTCCTGAAGTAAGTCTGGTCCAGCAGCCTGGTGGATCGCTCGGTCAACACCTCCACGTGGCTCCAATGACGTGTTCGTACTGTTCACTATACAGTCTCCGGAGAGCGAAGTAATACTTCCAAAATATAGGGCTATTTTCTTGTTGATCTCGTGGTTGGCTGAAAACTTTGGATACATTTTATCTTTTAAGGTTGAGGTGGGGGAAGCCATGTCGTACCAAGTCGGTAGGTCCACCATAGAAACTATATTCCTGATAAACATACAATCAGGGACAGCATCATCTCTGTCTAAATTTGGTTCTTCAACTAAGAATTGGGCGAAATCTCCATTAACAGCTGGTAGCGCGGGATCCTTGGCACCTTCACCTAAGACAGTAGGGGAAGAGGCATCTAGCTTCTGAACATCCTTTTCAGCATCTTTTCCTGGTGGGTAATACTTTTTTAAACGGTCAACAGCGAAAGAATCAATCTTAATTTGCCCATGTCCTGTCCGAAACTTTACATAGTAACTGTTGTCATGTTTGCTTCCTTGAATTATACCTGGACCAAAGTATTTCCCTGAAAAAGCTTTGCAGTTACCTTTCTTAACGGTTGAATCAAAAATCCAAACCAGATCGCCTTTCTTAAAAGTTTGCTGTTTCTTCTTTTTGTTGTACGATTTAGCGGAAATCAAAAATCTTTTATACAAGTTATCATGGGCTCTTTCCCGTATATATCTTAAACGTTCTAAACGATCTTGGTTATCTGAAAATTGACACTGTGTGTCCAACATGGCAGAATGTAACAGTTTAGGAGAAAAGCCATGGAGGCACTCATTCTGGGTGAAAAGAGGGACCGTAATTCGGAGAGAATGGGTAGCAGTGGTCCAATTTGCTACCCTAGCAGTTAGTTTAAAGTCGCCCTGCAATATCTAGCGATATGATTAGGGCCTTTGCATCGAAAACAGATAATAGGTCCCTTTTTTGAGGAGTCGTTTTGGGACGACCCTGTATTTCATTCGGACCGGTTAGGATCGGTTTGGGGCACATGAAAACTATTGGCACCATTATCATTGTTTTGTTGCATGTTATTACGTGGAAAGTTTCGTCTATTGTTATTTCTTCTATTGCGTGAGCCATTGTCATTGTTTTTGTTTTTACTGCCATCAGAAAAAGCGGATATTTGCAACGTTAACTTAGATAATTGTTGCTGTAATTCAAGCAAACGGCCATTGACGTCATTACTCTGCTGCGTTTGCTCTCGTGGCGAGTCAGCAGCTCTAACAGCTGTTTCCTGTCTATATGCTGCGTCAGCAGCTGTTACATAAGGAAGGCTGTCTGCCGGCTTATTGCTGACCAAGGCAGACTGCAAAAGCACTGAGTTCTTTTTAATGAACTGATCTAATTCCTTCCTCTTTGTCAGCAATCGTGCTTTTTCCTCTAATATTAACTCATCGACGAGTGCAGCGAGATTTTCATATTCTTTTTTAATAACAGCACGAAAATATTCAGGTTGAAGACCTTCGATAATGTACTGTATTTGTGCTTTTTCTGAGGCTGTAGGATCTGATCTAAGAATGAGATCCTGTTTTGAGTAAACGTAATCCATCACGCTCTCATCCGTACCTTGCTCTCGAGCCCTCATCTGCGCAACAGTAAAATGGGGAAGCGCATGATCTTTAAAGGTTTGACGGATTCGTTCTTTAAACTGGTCATAATTCCACTGCGCAAATTCGGGTTTCGATTCAATTGCTGAATACCAATTTTCAGCACCTCCTTTCAGTAATGATCCTAAAATTAACTTCTTACGGGCTCCTGTCCAGCCGTTGACTTCGGCCACAGTTTCGTATTTCCTCAAAAATCTGTCCACATCCTCCCCGAAACGAGCATAAAACGGCTCAGGTCTAATAATCGAATTCATATATTGAACGGGACCTTCGCCTCCTGCATTATTCGCTGCAGATGCCATATCTGATACTTTAGGACTTAAAGAAATGGAAGAGGACCCAGAAATCTCAGAGAAGGTATCGGATAAACGTAACTGCCTACGTAAGTTATACAAATATTGGCGCGTAACCTTAGCGGACTTAGGGGAAGAACACGCGGCAGGCTCAAAATATACAGTATCGCTGTGGTCTAAGATTTCTTCTGTAGGCACACCTAACTCCTCATGTAAGTAACGCAACATAGACAAAAATCTCTAAAAATTTGGGCACACAACTACACATCACATTAATACTATAACTCAATAATTAACTTAAAAATAATAAAATAATACCGAGAATACGCTAATATACACAAAAAATAAGAAACGCACTATACTTCGGAGAGAGTTAGGAAAAAAAGACATCTCGCCAGGACCCAAGTGTCATGCAAAAAATAAGAGGATACATAGGTGAGCTATTTTCCAATTGAGGAGAACCTCTCGGACTCTAGCGCCACTACGCCCCTAAACGAGGAAGTCAGATCGGTCAGAAGTTCCATCTGAACGCAATGACCTCCGTGTGCGGACACGACCAAAAGGCCTCGACGCTAAAGTAGTACTTTTTGCTCGAAAGTAAGACGCACACCAAAAGAGCATTCACAATAGGGTGAAACCCTCCTCGTACAGTGCTACGCCCTTAGCAAGGTTCTGCTCGGGGTACGTCCATACCTCCGCAATAAACCTCGCACAGACTCGGCAAAAATGCCTCACTGCAAAAGTAGTGAAATGCGAAAGACCCAATAGACAAGAGAGCTTATTAGCCTCCACTCTGGTGAAACCATCCGTCTGTTGCGGAGATACGCCCAATAACTGGTCTCGATCGGGGTGCGTGTGCTACACTCCCGCAAGAAAACCAGTCTAGACTCGGCACTGAAATGCCTGCTCCAACAACAGCTATTGGCCAGAAAAGAAAACAAGAAAAACATGCACTACTAGAAGATTGACCTAAAAACATGCAGAGATAGAACTGACAGGGTAAAAACAATTCTCCACCAAGTAGGACACTAGCAGGGATAAAAAGAAAGAGTAAAAAGCCACATCTCCACCATATAAAGGGTGTGTGGGGGAGGAAAAATGAAAGGAAACTCCACCTACACACAAGCCGTCAGAAGAACTAAAGTGGGGAATTTAGCTCAGTTCACAGGCACTGGATTCGGACGGCTGTCCTTTAAAGTAAAAGATCATTTGGATATTAGAGTTAATAACGAAGAAATTCTATGAAAGAAGAGAGACAGGGCTAGGGTTAGGATTATCGGTTAGGGTAGGTGTACCTTCATGACGTCCGGGCGTGCGTTGGTCCCTCTCTGGTCTCCTGGTATCTTGCTATGGATCTGGTCCTGGACTATTGGCGGGATATCGCGGGCATCCGCCAGTTCGTAGGAGAAGTCCGAGATTAGCTTCCACTCCGCACCGTTACTCCCGGCTTCAAATCTATATCGCTACTCCTCGAGACGGAAGTAACCGGGGCTATTTAAGGAGGGCCCCCAGGCTCGGTGACTATTCTGGTTGATATCGAAAGCGAGTCCCAGACGTCATAGGAGGTGTGGTTTTAGGTGTTGGGAGGAGACAGGAAGGTGTCTCTCGTAACTTTATTACAATAAATACATAACATTCATAAATTGCTGATGTAGCAAAACAACAACCAGTTGACTGTTGACAGTTCAGGACGCAAGCACTCTACACAGAAACTCCACAAAACACAAATAAAATTAATAGAAACCTGTCACCAACATCATTGTCTGCATAACTCAATGCATTATTAATAACAGTCTCTGTGAATCGAAGCAAAGACACATTGATTCCTTTACAGTATTTTGCAAAGAGAAGTTTCGCTTTGCCTGAATAATTGACTAAGAACCATTGTTGTTTGAAAATGTTTCAGATGTTATTATATTCATCAAGTGATTAATCATGTGAGGATGAGATTCCTAAGAAACTGTATAAAAGCACAATCAACTTCCAGGGCATGAATTTATTTCAGTTTAAAGAATACTTTCATTTGCAAGTAGAATTCGTTTACAAGTAAGCAAGTGGAATTCGTATTGGAGTACATTGGAAAACATTAATAAAGCTAGCACTGTAATAACTCAGATGCACACTTGGCAAATACACCAGACTAAAATAGCTTTATATTCCTATTTTTAATTAACTGATTTGTATATATTTTACTATACAACAATAATTGTCGCTGAGACCCAACTAAACTCATAATTTATTAGGTTTGTTGCACGACACGATACCAACTACAGAAGTGTAAAATAAATAAATTGTATAAAATGCATTCAGTAAACATACCCTTTTAAAGTTTTTTTGTACTTGTTCATAATAAACTAATATGTACATCATGAAAGCGATTGCGAAATAACCTACTTGCAGAAATATTTGTTTAAGAACAAACATTACTCAAAATAAATAACATTTATGAAACCGGTACCATAGCACTTCATAGTAACAATTACCATTAACTTGTTGAATACTGGACGTAAAAGAACTCAGTCTAAATCAAATAATAGGAACACATTTACTTTACTGGAACACATGAATTAATAATTACTACTTCGCAACAGAAACGTTATTTATTCATTACATACGGATTCTCGTGAAGTTTTATTATATGGATCCATAGTATAAGTAGTATTAGTGACAGTAGTAGGAGTAGTAGGAGGAACGGGTTAGAAGCCCCGCAGGAGTTGGTTGAGTTTTGTTCTCGACATGAAATGGGCAAATTACAGACCTGCCCAAATTTTTCTGTACATTTTACAATCTATGGATCCGTATAGTAAAACTGCACCTGGATTTTAAAGTAAGCATTTATGTCATGTTTGTCATTTATAAAAAATCTAATCATACTCAAAAATAAAATTCCAACTATACAGTAATTTCTGGCTTTATACTATGTTCTTCACCTTTCAAGATTTTGCAACTTTGCAGTTAGAGAACATAAAATTGCAAAGTTCTCAAAAATAATGGTGGAACTCAAAAACCTTTCACTTTGCAAAGTTTGCAAAGTAAAAAGTGAAAAGTTATAAGTTACAAAGTTCAATGGTGGAGTAGGCCTCTGGTGTTGTTGTTGGTTTAGGACCTGGTGTTGGCCCTAAATGGACATACAAGGATGTAGAAAGTTTTGTTGAAATAATTAACTGTAATCTTGGTGATAAAGATATAAATAAAATTTTATTTGATAAGTTCAAGGATAGAAGTGCCAGTGAGATTAGGGACAAAAGAAACATTTAGTGAAACTGGGTTATATTCCCAAGGAAATTGGGATTCAGAAAAACTATCAACAAAAGATTCGTGGCAAAAACAAAATTTACTCTACAAAGTTATTCAGACATTGAAAATGAACGAGGTACGGACTCGATTGTGCATAGATTAAGATCAAAGCTTTTAAAGAACTCAGTTTAAAGAACATAATGAGGAAATTGGAAAGCATGAACAAATAGATGATGAACCTAAAGAAGAAATAATAAATGAAACTTAAAATGATATAATTAGACCAGGTCGACGTATTAAACGAAATGTTAGAAAACTATCTAGCTCCTCGGTAGATGGGGATGGATCAACTCCTACGATAAAGTTAATATAGAAAAAAGAATTGGTTAAATGACTGTCTTGTAGGAATATACGTGCTCCGACCACTCGATTTACCAGTTGTGTTGTTGTATTAGCCAAATTACAGCCTATAGTCGTTGTGATCGACTGTCCCTTGCAAGAAGACTTTGTACGTGGCGCAGTCCTTGTCCTTTCCGGAGCAAGTTCGGTTACGCTTCTTACAAGGGATGCAAGTAGCTTCATGGTTCTTGCGAGGAAATGCTTCCTTTTTGTAGTCTTTAACTCCACAGTGGGAGCACACCTGATCCGACCTACAGAATTTTGTGACGTGACCTAGGTCTCGACACTTGTAACACTGAGGCACGACATGGAAGTCCTTGACTACCGTGGACTGAAAACCCATAAAGATGCGTTTTCGGACCAGTAGGTGGTTGCGCATTTTGGCCGATACCTCGACCACGTGGTGGACTGTTCCACGTGCCTTTCCCTTTGAGTTTAAAAGGGACTTCAGGCCGAGGTTCAAAGCTGGACCAGACAGGGCAAGTAATCTCCGAAGTTTTGGCTGTGCACCTCTTCAATGAGTTCCTCAGAACTTTTGCCCTCCGGTACATCATAAATGATGACCAGTAGATCCCGTTTGCGCGGAAGCTCAATCCTAAGCTTCCCCGAGAGTTCCTGATTGTCTTGGATTTTCCTCAGGTCAGACACCGATTCAGTCTCTATCACCACGCTGTTCCTTGCGTTCCTCGCGGCTCTGATCTTAATTGCGTCCTTTGCAGGATTAAGAACCTTCGTCTGGGTCTTCCTTATGTTCTTGGGGGTTTCATCAGCTTTTGGCTTGATGAAGACCTCATGTCGAGGCTACGCCACTGGTTTCGCACTGGCGGTCTGTCTCTGCACGGTCGAGACAGGTCTGGCGGCTGCATGTGCGAAAACCACAGGTTGTGGTTGGCTCTCCTTTGTTTTGGTAACCAATTTGAGCGTTTGCTCCTGGTTCATGATTTGCAGTTACTTAATCTTCCCCTGGAGCTTGCCCCGTTCAATGGCCCATTGTATCATACTGTCTTTTAGGCGACTCATGGCCTTTTCAGTTACCCGTTCTCCCACTTTGAGAGTGGAATCGAGAAATTACGCATTCTCGATTAGCAGACCGTGGGTGTTTGGTACCCTTTCCACTTCCTCCGGTTCAGAACCCGACGAATAAGTGATTACCTCCTTCTTTTGACACCTCTTCACCTGGGAGACGGAAACTCTGGTCTTCTTCCCCTGTAAATAGGGACAGTGGGAATTTCATTAACCCGTTCATGCGCGTCACTAGTGAGATTACCAGGCATTTGGATACCATGTTTTCTACACGAGTATACCAACACGGATAGTCTTCCATACGTCCCGTAGGTCTATGGTTATTATACAAAGTTATAACCGCTGTGGGGCGGTGAGCCAAAGTAAGGAACCCTTATCCCACCCCGACACGTCGAATCGGCTGCCCACAGGACAGCGTCATAGTGAGGAAAACTCTGAATCTTAATTTTACCGTGGAGCGAGATGGTAATACGCTATAACGTAGAGGGGCGAACGAGAACTGAATTTTCGTTTGTGGCGCGAGCAGACCATATTCCCGTCCACGAGACAGTACGCATTGTCACCTGGGGCCAATGTCCTGAAAGTTCCCTCACGTACTCCTAGACCTGAACATCGCGGGAGTATTTGTGGCGCTTAAGATAGTGCGAAGCATCCAGGCCAGTGGTTCATGAGACGACCTGCACATTAATGATTGTCGCTTTAGGCAAAGTATAAGCGACTATATCAAGCTTCCATAATCCCTCTGAGGTTAGAATCTTAAGAACCTATCTTGTGAAAACAGACCCGATGGAAATTGGTCTGTAGCCGGAAGGGGGCAAGGGTCGCTCTCTTCGGAGTGAAGACCGACTGCGACAATCTGAGGTGACCAGGCACGATGCCAACAAGGACTTCAGGCGGAATCGGACTGAAAACTCTACAAGCTCACTCACTGTTAAACCATCAACTAAAGGGATAGTACCACGACTAAACTGAGCCCCAGTAACCTCCCCGATAGTTACTGGAGCCCCCAAGAGGCTTCCAAGGGGGCTCTCGCCAAGAATCGGCTCCTCAGGAGAAGTTACCGACCACTTACCGAACAGACTGCGCCCAAAATCGCTCATGGCCTCTGGTAAAGGACACCGTGAGGGGTCTTCGGGGCCATCTAACACCTCCTTGGAGGCAAGGTGTCAATGCCCTCGGAAGAGCTTTTAGAGCGCGTGTATTCCTGCCTGCGTTTCTTCCTCCTGGATAGGACCTGGTCGAGAGGATTGTCACTGCACGCGAACTTCCATGGAGGCCTAGGTGACAAAAATTTGGCATTCAGATATGATGAAAGTCCAGGCATGAATCTCATCACCCAGGGCCGCCTTTATGTCATAGAGACGACATTGCTGAAGCGGTTGAAGGCAGTGTCATCGCCAGATATCATCTCGCACCCGAAGGGACCAATGATGGGCTAGGCGCATTATCAGAGCCCAGACGGGAACGAACGATATGTCCCATCTGGGCTCCTGTATAGCGGGTAATCCTGTATAGTCACGCACCGCTATCTGGAGTGGACCTCCTCGCTCACCTGAGGTCGAGCTCCATCAGGGGCCGTTTCGATCTTCTCGCGGACGAGCCATTTATAGGCTTGTGACTTGCAATGGCTCTTGATGGAATGAAACGAGCGCCTTGAAATGACTTCCGCCAAGCCCTTATTAATGAGCCGGTATTAAGCCCGAACGAGGCTAACCTTCTCCCGGGCCATCAGCTTATCCTCCTCAGATGTACATCTTGCTTCGACACCTTCAGTGTCAACCCTCAGCTTAGCCTTTTCCGGGTGTGCACAACTAACGTGCACACACATTCCAGTTTTCATTGAGAAGGTTCGCGTACATCTCGGCACTGTACAAAGATATCCAAAGGTTTCATGCGGTGCCGAAGCAGGGGGCACCCTGTGCACCTGCCGGCCCTCATCGACGACAGTCGATGAGTGGGGGGCCTATATTCTTTGTGTCGAGCTGTCAACGTAAAGCGGACAAGGGATCTTAGCCCACTGATTCGAACGTTAACTCCTCCGAACATAGCGGCAGATTTCGCTAGTCGCCGCGGAAAACCAGCAAGCGCACCAAGGCATTTTTTTAGCAAGCTGCATAATAGAAATCCATTGAACATGGATGCAGGTTGGTGATCGGGAAGTTTTGGAGTCAGCATGTGGACGCTGATTGGGGCATTCAGCTAGGTCGGCAGGTCTCCCAAAGGGCGGCCAGATGTCTGCACAGCAGTGTAGTTTCAACTAGGAATGTGTCACCGTGCGTCCACAAAGAGACCGGGCAAAGGAAGAGGATTACTTTCTTCACCGGCCCAGTTCTGTGAATGAAGATCTGCATATATACACATTCGGAGGGCCGAGGACCGCCAAACACAAGAACCACACTGAAATCCTTTTGAGGCAGGAAAGGTCTTAGTGCCGAACACGCCTCAGCCCCATTCTTGCAATATTTGCCTCAACCCTCGACCGAATGGACAGATGGTAATCAGTGGCTCCTATGAGAAGCTGGGAAGCAGCAATGCATCAAGCCGCTGCTCTTTCTCCGCGTTCAAATATAAATTCATGAGGAAGACTCAGCGGAGGACTGCTATCGCACAGTTCTACTAGTTACGGTTAATCACCGAACGAAATAACTAGGAAACCACCGGGTTACTTAATCTGCCTCACTAATACGCGCCTAACGTCCTCTGCTATATGGTTACGCACATCAAGTTCGAAGGATATATATAAACCTGCATACACGTTCAAGCGCTTACATGGTAATCCCATGGTACTGCGCTACACCAGTCCGCAAGGAAATACAAGGAGCTGTACGATATGATCGAAGTACAGCTCCGACAGGCAACAGATAGTTAGTTAATCATTCCGATTACCCGGGCTTGCTTTAACTTCTTTACGTTGACATTCAGACCACTTAGCAGAAATCACATGCGTCAACACTTGTTAGGGCCATCGCAATCCTTTCTTTTAATTAGACGGTCGGATTTCTCCAGTCCGTAACAATTCTGAGTTGATCGTTGAACTTCAGCCGAGAAGACACTGAGCCGTATCCGGCGCTGCGAGCAAGGAAGACCCATGGGAGGCCAAAACACGGGACCGAACTCGGTTAAGGAACAATGTGCAATCCTTGACCGTCACTTCGCCCAGGAACGGCACATAGGCGAACAAACCACTTCCCGCCCAAGATTGACAACCCCGAGCCTCAGAGTCAATCCTTATATTGAAGTTACGGATCGGATTCGCTGACTCCCCTTACGTACATTAATCTACCATTAGAGGTTCCTCACCTTGGAAACCTGCTGTGGGTATCGGTACGATCAGGTGCGACATACCCACGCGTCCCCTTCTCGGATTTTCAAGGTCCATCGGATATTTCTCGACAGCGCTGCAACTGTTTGATCTTCACGTTCTATTCCCTATCTCCATACGAAATGCTTCGAGAAAACGTAAACGCTGACAAAGGAAACTCTTCCCAGAGTTCCCGACGGAATCTCCGAATCCAGTAGGTTACTCTGAAGAACCTGTGAGGGTTCGTAGAATACCGTTCCGCTGCCCGGTTCTGAAATAGGAACCAGATTCCCTTCCCCCCAAAGGATAGGTATTGCATTGGGAATTCCGTGAAGTCTAAGTCAGATAGCACTTGAGTGGTAGTAGTAACTTATTTCTGGACGAGAGTCACAAATATTCCCAAATACAATCCAAACACAACAATCCATGCACGCAATTCCTTTGGAGTTATCAAAGAGATTAAGATATTCTGGCTCGTGTGCAACCGCTGTTCACAAGAAACCCTTCTCCACATCAGTCCTCCAGGGACTCCCTGTAGTATTTGTTACTACCTCCAAGATCTACACCGATGGCGGCTCCAGGCAGGCTCACGCCAGACCCTCCTGCGCACACCTCTGCGACCATCATCCTCCTTAACGCAACATTCAATGAGATATGCAGCCTCCACTGTAGTAAGGGCTGAGTATAGGAACGAAGCTTGAGCGCAATACATTTTGAGGGCTAGTTGCTTCGGCAGGTGAGATGTTATGAACTCCTTTTCAGATTCCGACATCCATGGCCACCGTTCTGCTCTCTTAAGCAATAAAAAACTTTCTTGGTTTCAAAATCTCCGATTTAGGTACCTTTATTCAACGTTTGGTGCATCCCACAGCTCCAGTTCTGCTTACCAACAGTGATCACGAGGTCTTCCGATCCTCACACATCTGAATCACTCTCAAGCAAGCAGTCTCTCTCACCAATTTTAAGTTCCAGAATAGGTTTAGGTCGTTTCGGCCGCAAGGCCTCTAATCATTCGCTTTAACGGATGAGACTCGTTCGACATTCGTTCAAATGAGCACCAGCTATCCTGAGGGAAACTCAGGAGGGAACCTACTACTAGATGATTCGATTAGTCTTTTACCCCTATACCTAGCTCCTCGATTTGTACTTCAGAATCGCTACGAATATCTACCAAAGTTTCCCCTCAATTTGTCCTGGAAGGGTATAGTTCAGCATATTTCGGTTCTAAACATCTACTCTCTAAGTGCCTCAACTGGCAATGAGAACGAGACGCCCAAGAATATGGGAGGGCCCGTTTAAGCATCACAGATTCCCTGTCTACCCTTCCTAACAGAAGGTCTACATCTTCCCTCAGTCTCTATACAGAGACCTTTACTTTCATTACACTTTTGGGTTTGGTAATTCCCATTGCCTCACGCACATGTTAGACTCCTTGGCTCCTATTTCAAGACGGAACTGATGGTCCATTAAATAGTACACACCACAAAGAGGAGATGCGCCCGGTTTATGAAATCTGCATCAACAGCATCGGACTTCTAAAGTATGGGACTATGATTGACGGCTAGCAAATCCATCACTTGCACAGACATGAAGGCGTTAAACTTGGACAACTCCGTATAGTCATACCGTAGAGAACCAGCCCGGACAGCAAGGGTTTGCAAGGGCAACGAGGTCCCAGGCAAGCTCCTCCCCGGCTCTAGACCGGCATACGAGTTCTATTGCCTCGAAATAGAGAAATGTGAGGGCCTATGTAGATTCAGCTATCTCTTAAAGGAGTCCCAACCCCTGAAGGTGCGAAATATCAGCCTTAAACTGCTTTCTACCCAGCTCTCTCTGAATCTCTAATCTGTTGTTTCAGGTACGATCCGCTTACCTGCGAACGGTTTCACGTACTTTTCAACTCACATTTCAATATTCTTTTCAACTTTCCCCCACGGTACTTGTTCGCTATCGGTGTCGTGGTGATATTTAGCCTTAGATGAAGTTTACCACACATATATGGCTGTACTTTCCAGCAGCCCGACTCTTACGAGAGGTCTTACGGAGAAGTGAAAGGTCGCACGGGCCTGGCACCCTCTATTTGCAGTGGCTCCATTCAAGAGACTAAGGCACGCCTCAGGAAATAGGGAGAATCGACCCTGGCTAACACCACATTTTTTAACGGCCAACTTTTGCAAGATTCGGTGCTGCGCTCTTCCCTGTTTGCTTGCCGTTACTAAAAGAGTAATAGTTTTGTTTCCTCTGCTTGTTAATATGCTAAAATTAGGGGGTAATCTTAATATCAAGTCGAAAGCAAAAACACAGCCCTGCTTAACGCTCGCACACAACATAACTTTTCATTTACAAATAGTAGAAAGGAAAGGTCAATCAGGGGTCACCCACCCCCTTACCCCTTCCGGGGCACCTTGTGTTTAAGCTCATTCAGGAATTGGGGAACTTTCAGTATCAAGATTCAGAATTTTCTTGACTTCCAGCCACAGACAAAGCTAGTCTTCGCAAGAGGCAGAAATGGCTAGAATTGGGAAGGGAGCCACGGATGGGTTGATTCATTTATAGGAGTAAACACACTATCGCTCTTGGTGTTGGTTAATTTGAAGGCGGACTAATATGGGCGGATTATAGTGTAGGCTCAAAAGGACCTTTCTCGAATGCGAGGAATAAACCTAGAATGCTATTTACTGACGTCCTAGCCGGCCAAGATTAAGAGGAGCATGCAAAACTTGTTTCTGCCTGGAAGGAAAGCTTCATCGAGATGTGCGTCCATGGGCGGGCCAATGAAAGGGCATGTGGTGCAGGTTTGCCAGAACCCCTTATATCGTAAAAACTTCCTTTTTTGGCAAATAATGTCAAAATACCTTGACCTGACGGCTGATTCTAAGAGGGCACATGACGATAGAGAACGCATGAGGTAGGCTCTCATAAATATGCACCTGTCGCTTACGGGATAGAAACAATTCTTAACTCGATGCCTGGTCTGTGTATCACGACTTTGGGCAATTAACTTCTGGCCGATGCCCCTTACTGCGGTTCTTGAATGCGAAGAGAAATGGAACGGAAGTTACAGTCACACCCAAAAGACACGAGTAAGACTTATTCCATTTGAGATTGATTGATTGATTGAAAGGGGGTTTATATGGGCGCGTCGACAGCGAGGTCTTTTGCACCCTTCTTTGACTAGAAAAATGAAGTACCCAAAAACATAAAAGCATGGTATCACAGATATAATAAAGTAAAAGCAAAGTCTGGAGTACGTAAAAGGTGTTCAGTCATTTATGAATTAAAATGTCATAGCATTCAAGAAATGTGCAAACTCGATACACAAACACAAGGACGGGTTAGTACACAATGACAGGTTAATCTTCTCTGCCGGGGCAGCTCGGCAATAGGGGAACACACGTAGGGAAGCCCATAATTAGTATGGAATATAACAGTCTAGTAATAGAATAAAAGCAAGGAAATGCTATGACAAGCATAAAATCATAAAAGCTAAAAATCAGAAATAAATTAATTAAAAGGAAACGTGAGAAATGCACTCACAGAGCATTCACAACATGCAGCTTCTGCAAATAATTGAACATTTTCTGAATCATGGATTCATCATCACCAAGCAAGATTGCCATATCGGCTGGTAATCCAAGTCGAGCTCGCTCAGGAGCAAGAGGCACACATTCCACTAAGAGGTGACGAATACTCAGGGGCTGACCACAATGACGACACACAGTCGGAGGCGTACGTCGCAGAAGATGTGCATGGGTAAGATGACTATGTCCAATACGAAGGCGTGCCAAAGTCCGCTCTTCCAGGCGAGATGATCGGGAGCTCGTCGACCAGACTCCAAGGTGGGGCTTCACTGCATGCAACTTATTGTGAATCTGCTCATCCCAGTGTGTCTGCCAGCGGTGAAGAAGAAGACGATCGATCACAGGACGAAGATCAGAGCTGGGAAGCGGTGACGGAGACTCAGGTCCTGTAAGGGCAGCTTCTCTGGCAGCACGGTCAGCACGCTCGTTCCCTGGAATACCAACATGGCCAGGCACCCAACAAAATTGGACATCGCAACCTGCAAGTCGTAAGGAACTGCAAGAGAGTAGAATTTGCTGAACTATAGGGTGCACACTTGACACATCCGTGAGACTATGTAAAGCGCTGCTGGAGTCAGAGCACAGGAGAACATGTCGGAGATTGCGTCGACGAATATAATGCAGAGTCTCCAGGATAGCAACCAATTCAGCAGTGAACACAGTGGAAGTAGGATGGAGCTTCAAGCCAGCGCTATGATCATCCGTGACGAAGGCACAACCAACAGAATCTTCATGCTTCGAACCATCCGTGTAGAAGACAGCGTAGGTACGGTACGCATCCAGAAAAGAGAAGAACTCCTGACAAAATTGTTGATTGCTGGTAACAGACTTCTTAAATTGCGTTAGATGAAAGCTGACAACTGGTGGAAGAACTGTCCATGGAGGAATGGGCAGGAGGCCCAATGGATAGATGGCAGGGACATCGAGTCCAAGAGAAGCCCCAAGGTCTATAGCACGAATGCCAAAAGGCCGGGTAGCAGTAGGTCGTGCTTGATATCTGTCATAGCGAGCACCAGCCTCAAGGGCAAAGGCCGAAGGATGGTCAGGTACGGCACGGATATGGATGTAATAGCGCAGGAGCAGGCAGTCCCGACGGTGGGAAAGAGATGGTTCATGAGCCTCGACATAGAGACTAGGAATAGGGCTAGTTCGGAAAGCTCCAAGCGCCAAACGAAGGCCAAGATGATGTACAGAATCCAGATGACGTAGGATGGAAGGTCGAGCAGAACCATATGCAACACAGCCATAATCCAATTGGGAGCGGATGAGGCTACGATATAGACGCAACATCACCACACGGTCAGCACCCCACGAAAGATGGGACACCAAACGTAGTAAGTTCATGGAGCGGAGACAGCGGTACTTCAGGTCTCGAACGTGAACAGCCCAGGTAAGTCGTCGGTCAAACTCCAAGCCCAGAAAACGAACATGATCTACATAGGACAATCGAGAACAGCCAAGGAACAGCTCAGGATCATAGGCACAGTGACGAAGGCGACAAAAATGTACGCAGTGTGTTTTGGTGAGAGAAAAGCTGAAACCAGTAGTGGTAGACCATCGGTGAAGGCGGTTGAGCGCTAACTGCAACTGGCGAGTAACTGTACGGAGATCACGTGAGCGACAGTAGATAGTAAAGTCATCCACATAAAGCAGCCCATGAACAGAAGGGGAGAGCTGCGACATCACACTGTTCACTGCAACAGCAAACAAAGTGACACTCAACACACTACCCTGTGGAACGCCATTCTCTTGTGGAAACGGAGCAGAGAGAGTAGCTCCAAGCTTGACTCTAAAAGAACGTTGTTGGAGAAAATTCTGGATGAAGAGAGCCAAGTGGCCACGTAAGCCCCAGAGATGGAGTTGCCTCAAAATGCCATATCGCCAAGCGGTGTCATAGGCCTTTTCAAGGTCAAAGAAGATGGCTATCAGATGTTCTTGATGACAAAATGCATCCTGAATAGCACTTTCAAGATGCGCCAAATGATCAGTAGTGGAACGGAAGCGCCGAAAGCCACACTGAAGATTGGAAATGAGGCCAAGGTGTTCAAGAAACCAGACTAAGCGGGTATTGATCATCTTCTCCAAAAGTTTACACAGACAGCTAGTCAAGGCGATCGGGCGGTAGCTTCCACTGGAGGTGGCAGGTTTAGCAGGTTTCAAAATAGGAATAATGTATGCTTCACGCCAGGCATCGGGGAAGGAGTCTGCAAGCCAGATGCGATTGTACAGGTCAAGAAGATGTTGCTTGCCATCGTCAGGCAGGTGCCGGAGCATAGCATAACAGATGCCATCAGGACCAGGTGCCGTGTCCTTTGTAGAATCCAAAACAGCAGCAAGTTCAGCAGTAGTAAAAGGCAGATTATAAGCTTCAGCAGTTGCAGAGCGGAACTGAAGTGGCGTACGTTCGGTGCGTTGTTTGTAAGTGAGGAATCCAGCTGAGTAGTGAGTAGAACTGGATACATCCGCAAAATGACGACCTAATGCAGCAGCAATTCTGTCCTGATCAGTGACCATTACACCATCGATAATAAGGGATGGAACCGCAACGGAGGAAACATGTCCCTGTAGACGACGAATTTGCGACCAGACCGCAGTCATGGAGCTGCCAGCAGTAAGAGAAGAAACATAAGTGCTCCAGCTATGACGCTTAGCTTGCTTAATCAGATAGCGGGCTCGAGCACGAAGAAGTCGAAATTGAGCCAAATTATCAGCTGTAGGAGCACGATGAAAAGTACGTAGTGCTCGACGTCGGGCCAGAATAGCGTCACGAATCTCCTCTGACCACCAAGGAACGGTGCGTTTACACCGGGAACCAGCATAGATAGGAATATAGTCGTGTGCAGCTGCAAGGATACTCTGCTGAAAGGCCTCACAATGATCATCAACAGTAAAACGTGGGTCTAAAGTGAAAAGAAAAGTGGCGGAAAAATGATCCCAGTCTGCTCGACGGAGATTGTAGGCAGTGAACGGAGCAGAATGGATGAGCGGAAGACCATGCACAAGAATAGGAAAGTGGTCACTGCCACAGAGATCATCATGCACGCGCCAAGTAAGATGGGCACCAAGTTGAGGACTGCAAATGGAGAGGTCCAAATGAGAGTAGGTACCAGTAGCAGTAGTAAAATGTGTGGGACTGCCATCATTGAGGAGCAATGAGTTAGTGTTGTCAAGGAAAGTGGAAATCTCTTGACCTCGTGGCTCAGTACGAGGAGAGCCCCACAGTGCATGGTACGAGTTAAAGTCACCCACAAACAGAAATGGGGATGGAAGCTGTCGAGCAATCTGTTCAAGATCGACAGCAGTAAAGGTGTCATGACGCGTAAGGTAGATACAACAAAAAGTAACAGGTTGTCTTAAGAAGACACGAACAGCTATAAGCTGGAAAGCACTATTCACATGGATGAGAGCAGAATGGTAAGCATCAGAGACCCCAATTGCTACACCACCTGCTGCACGACCTGCAGTAAGCTGATCATGACGATATACAGTGTAACCAGAGAGAACTGAGTTGCTAGTAGAGGTAAAATGCGTTTCCTGAAGACAGAATATGGTAGGATGAAACAATGTCAATAACTGCTTAAATTCCTCGTAGTGTGTGGAATAGCCATTTAAATTCCATTGAAGAAGGGACATGTTCAACAAGCATCGAGAACAAGAAGCGAGGTACTGCTCTTGCCCTTTCCACGGCCTTCCACAAGGGTAAAATCATCGAGCTCCTCCTCCACCATATCATCCATAAGAGACTCGTCATCACTAGGTGGACTACGTGACGTATGCTTCTGTTTCTTCGCCCCAGGTGGGCTAGAAGACTGGGTGCGTGAAGATTTCTTCGATGCCTTGGTAGAAGAAGCAGTGGAAGAGGGAGAGACAGCTTTGGAAGCTTGAGCCTGGAGCTGTTTTTTTCGTTCCTTCTTAGTGAGGGGTTTGGTAGGAGGCTGGCTGTTTGACTGCTTCAAAAACTGAGTTATGGAGGGAGTAGGAGCAGACGAGATAGAGCCAGCTGCCGGAGCGGCAGGAGGCTGAGAAGCAGGAATGGGCTTAACAATTCGTGGAGGCGAACGATCGTTCAAGGGAAGCTTAGGCTGCGAAGCAGATGATGATCGGTGCTTCGTGCGAGATAGTCCTGGGTTCACAGAAGTAGTGGTACGGGACGCCTTGGAAGAGACTGGCGCACTGGGAACCTCAACGTCAGTTTGGGTAGCAAAATTGACTGTCTGGGTACCTTGGGATCTGCTGGTCTTTAGAAGCGAAGAGAAACTGGTGCCGAAGTTGACTTTTGGCTGTAGTCTTCGTTTAGCCTCCGCGGCGGAGATCTTCTCGATTACCATCAACTCACGGATCTTCTTCTCAGCCATAAAAGTAGGACAGTCACGTGACCAAGCTGGGTGGTCACCTTTACAATTAGTGCACTTCGATGGGGCCACACATGGGGCCGGACCATGAGCTGCAGAACTACAATTGCCACAGATGGCAGAGGCATGGCAAGAAGGGGCTGAGTGGCCAAAATGTTGGCAGTTAAAGCACCGTAAGGGTAATGGTATGTACGGTCGGACCTTCAAACGGTGGTAGGCAACGTTCAAATGCGTTGGAAGGTCAGGTATAGCGAAAGTTATGATGTAAGAATCTGTGGGCTGTACTGTGCCATTTCTCTTTGTACTAATACGATGGACGTCTATCACATGGCTATCCTTAAGTTCAGTACATATTTCCGCCTCTGGTAACTCTCTCAAATCAAAGCAAGTGATGACTCCTTTGCTAGTGTTTAGTTGTCGATGAGGCTCAACCAGAATAGGAACAGGTCCTAACTGCGTACTAGCGAGGAGTAATTTTGACTGTTTGTCTGTGGTCGTCTGAACAAGGAGCGTACCATTCCGTAATTTGCGTATATGGCCAGGAGGAAACGTTCCTGTGGCAATGTGATGAATTTGACGATGTACAAGGAACGGTGACAATTTGCTTAATGCTCCAGCGGTTTCTGTTGATCTATCCTTAATAATTAAATATCTTGGTGCAAGACCAAGCTTTTCCTCTCTGTCTCTGTCCTGGGTGGGTAGTTGATGCGTATCCATAACTAAATGAAGCCCAAAATCCTCTCAGCTTCCCCGTCATGGTTCGAAGCGGCCAACGAGGCTGGCAGGTCCTACCTGCATGACCCTTGTCAGCAAGCTAAGCTGTGACACCAAGTCAAAATGACAAGGAGGCAGAGCCACTTGCACCGCCGACTGATGGGTACTTTTGAGAGGACCCACGTCCCACCGTGTAAGGGGAGGAACCAATGGTTCATTGGAGATTCCCGCACCGCAGACTCCCAGCATTCCCTTTCAGGGCATCACTCCTTCCGGTCCTGCTGGGTGCGCATGCGCTGCACTCCTCCGTCCCACGGCCCCGGGTCCAGCGTCATCCAAGAAAATCCAATCAAAACCAGTCCATTGCAAGGTTGTCTTCTAAAAGAGCAGTCCACATCCGAGGCTTTTATTTGTAACTACGCTCGATCGCAGGTTTTAAATGCCGGGTGATCGGCCCGGCACAACCCCCAACCTGGAGGACCAGTGGCTGATTGCAGTTCCGAAGAACTGGGCGATGGGGGCGCCACATCCCGACGCTTATTCCATTTGAGAATTAATCTGATACGGTTTTATATGAAGCCATACAACCATTTCTGGAGGAAGGCGCCACTACACGTGGTTATTTCAAGGAACCAGAAGTATTTAAAATAACTCTGTCGGGCTCGTCATTTCAAGCGGAAGCAGTTCCTGCACTCAAACCTCTGACAAAACGTTTCTCGTGTGCATATAATTCTCAAGACTGGGCAGGCGCAAGGCTGCCTGGCGAACAAGGTAATTAGGACTGAGTCTCGTTACTCCAATTTGCCCCAATTAATGAACGAGTCTCAACAGAAGGTGACTGGCAAGGGATCAGTTGTGACTCGTGACTAACCTTGGCGGTCTACATCTTGTAAATGAAATGTCCGGTTGTGCTTGAGCCTTAAGAAGCGCTGTTTTTTTGGCTCCCGATCTCAGACTAGGTGATATTACGCCTTGATTTAAGCATATTAATAGCGGAAGAAAAACTACCTAGGATTCTTGAGTAACGGCGAGCGAACAGCGAAGAGCCTAGCACTGAATCTCGAAGACGTTTGTTGTAGAGAAATGTGGTGTTACGGAGGTTCCCCCGAGTTCTTAAGGCGTGTCTCAGTCTCTCTTGAATGGAACCACTGCCCATAGAGGGTGCAAGGCCCAGGAGACCGTTTTAGTTCCCAAGAATAATACTTCTACGAGTTGGGGTTTATGTAAGTGCAGCCATAAGTGGGTGGTAAACTCCATCTAACACAAAATCTGACCATGAGCCCGATAGGGAAAAACTGCGATGAGGGAAAGTTGAAAAGAACTTTGAACAGAGTTCAAGAGTACGTGAAACCGTTCGGGGGTAAACAGATGGTACCTGAAACAACAGATTACAGATTCAGAGAGATCTGTGTAGACCGCACTATCAGGTTGATCTTTTTCTCCTTCGGGGGTTGGCACTCCTGGGAGGGGCAGCTGACTACATAGGCTCTCGCATTCATGTCTTTTGAGGCGTGACAGCTCGTTGGATGTTAGTCTACGACCCGAGGAAGTTTGTCTGGGTAACCGTTGCCCTTACATATCCCTGGTGTCCAGGGTGGCTTTTGATGGTATGAGAATCCGGACTTGCCCGCGTTTAACGCCTTCATGTCTGTACAAGTGTTGGATTTGCTAGCCGTCGGGCTTAGTCCCAGACCTTAGTAGTCCGATGCTGTTGGTGCAGACTCTATGAACTGGGCGTATCTCCTGTTTGTGGCGTTTACTGTTTAATGGACCATCCGACCCGTCTTGAAACACGGACCAAAAAGTCTAACATGTGCGCGAGTCAATGGGAATTACTAAACCCAAAGGTGTAATGAAAGTGAAGGTCTCCGTATGGAAATGGAAGGAAGATGGAAACCATTCCTTTGAAAAGGTAGACACGGCCTCTCTGTTGCCTAAAACATGCCCTCCGCATTATTTTAGCGTCTCGTTCTCATTGCGAAATTAGCGGCACCTAGAGCCTATATATTTGGATCAAAAAGATCGTGAATTTGCCAGGCCAGGACGAAGAAGGGGAAAACCTGGTGGAAGTCCGTAGCGATTCACCACTTCTGGTGCAAATCAATCGTTGGGGCTAGGTATAGGGTTGAAAGACTAATCAAATCATATAGTAGCTGATTTAATCCGAAGTTTCCTTCAGGATACGTGGTGTGATTTGAACGGAAATCAAACAAGCCTCATCTGGTAAAGGGAATAATTAGAGGCCTTGGGGTCTAAACGACCTCAAACTATTTTCAAACTTTACATGGGTGAAACACTGATTGCTTGAGAGTGAAGCAGAGTCACAAGATCGGAGTACCTAGGGGGCCAGGTTTGGTAAGCAGAACTGGCGCTATGGGATGAACCAAACTGAGTAAAGGTGCTAAAATCGGAGATTATTTTGAAACCAAGAAAGGTTTTTGTTGCTTAAGACAGCAAGACGGTGTAGTCGGAGTGGAAGTCGGAGTGTGTAACAACCCACCTGCCAAAGCAACGAGCTCTGAAATTGATGGCGCTCAATCTTCGTGCCTACACTCGACCGTTACTGCAGTGAAGGCTGCATATCGCACCGAAAGAAGCGGTAAGGTGGAGAGGGTCAGCATAGTGCGCATGAGGGTCTGGGTGTGAGCCTTCCTGCAGACACAGTCGGTTTAGATCTTGGTGGTAGTAGCATATACTCTAGCGAGGCCCTGCAGAACTGATGTGGAGAAGAATTTCGTGTGAACAGCCGTTTCACACGAGTCAGTCGATCCTAATCCCTAGGACCACTCTTCCGGCACTGAGGCGATGAACTGTTGTATTGAGGAGTTAATTAGGACCCTCATACAGAAATACGGCACTAGTACGGCTCAAGGGATACCTGGCTAAGCCTTTGCGGATTTCCCAATGCAATATTCATCCTTTGAGCGAAAGAGATCTGGTTCCTATGACAGAATCGGGCAGGGGAACCGTATTCTACGGAACCTCACAGGTTCGTCAGGGTAACCTAGCAAGACACGGAGACTCCGACAAGAGCTCTAGGAAAAGTTTTATCTTCTGTATTAACTTACCTGGAAGGATTTTGCATGGAGATAGGAAATAGAACACGCAAAGCACCTTAGCAAAAGCAATGTCGAGAGTGTCCCGATCGAGCCTGAAAATCCGAGAGGGACACGTGGAGGTGTCCCGTCCGATCGCACCTATATGCACAGCAAGTCTCTAAGGTGAGGTGCCTCTAGTGGATATATTTATGTAGGTAAGAGAAGTCGGCAAATCTGATCCGCATCTTCGGGATAAGAATTGGCTCTGAGGATGAGGGCTATTCGGGCTTTGTCGGGAAGTTGCTTATTCGCTGGTGTGCCATTCCTGATCGTGGTGACGTTCATGGGTTACACCTTCTTTAAATAGAGTTCATTCAGGTTCGTTGGCTTCCCATGGATCATCTTTGTTCGGAGTCCCGTTGTACGGTTCGGTGTCTTGTCGGCTGACATTCAGCGATCAACTAAGAATTGTCAGGGACTGGAGAGTACGACAGTCTAATAAAAACAAAGTACTTCGATGATCGTAACGGGTGTTGATGCAGTGTGATTTCTGCCCAGTGTTCTAAAATAACGTAAAGAATTGCAAGCAACCGCGGGTAAACGGAGAGACTAATTATGGCTATTTTGTTTGTCGAAGCTTCGCTGCTGCACTGCTTGCCCTGATGGCGCATTTTACCCTGTTCGGATTTATAGGGTTCTCGGGATGGAAAGAACAATACGCGGCAATGCTTTATGTACACCACCACGTGGAGACGGGCGGGGGTCAGTCCGTTTCCATGTGCAGCTGGTGTAGCGCAATACCATCGGTATACCATCTAAACCCTTAAGTGTGTATGCAGGTTTCTATACCTCAGTGTAACCATATAGGGGAGTACTTTGCATGCGTCGTAAAGAGGCAGGTTAAGTAACATGTTCTCCTACACAGGGTGTTGCCTGTGTGGCCGCGCGAAACCAGCACTAGGCTGGATCTTCCTCACGTGGGTACAGCTGACGTGAAGGAATTGTGCTGGCCGGGTGCTTCGCTGTGTCCCAACTTGTCTCCAGGTGCCACTGCTTTTCCATCTGTACATTCGCGCGAGGGTTGAGGCAAATACTGTAAGAATGGGGCTGAGGCGTGTTCGGCACTAAGACCTTTCCTGGCTCAGTGTGTATCTAAGTTTGGTCCTGGCGTTGTGTGATCCTCGGCCTTCCTAATGTGTATATATGTACTACCATGAGCAAAATAAATGACGCGTCTCTTTATTTTGAAGTTTTTTGAAAATATCTCCGTTTTCTTTATATGTTCGAAATCTCGGAAGGTTTCCCCAGCAGGACAGGTTAATAACAAACCCGTTTTTAATATTTGTGTTAGATATTAGCTTAAAATAAAGAAATTAGAAGCAAAAAACATTAAATCGACAGAAATCTCGAGAATTACCAACTCTGCTAAAGTGGGAAATTTTCAAGAACGCGAGGGAATTCTGCAGTTCAACACGAAGCAGCGACATCTATGTCAGTGAGAGAAGCGTGGATTAGATCTACAAACGAAAATTTTAACGAAATATTTCTAGTATGTCTTATTATATGCATTATCTGCGAACTCCAAATATATGAATCTATGCTAAGTATTAACGTATAGATAGTGCAAATAGTGGAAATTACCTATGGAAAAAGACGAATTGTTAGCCCTATCGTAATGAAAAATCGTCCTTACTGTAGAACAGGTTCAGCTTACGTAAAAAAGCAAATAGCTCAGTTAGATAAAGCAACGAGTTTGTATACCGAAGGTAGACGGTTCGAATCCCGTGAAGGACTGTTGTAATTTTTATCACTAAGGTTATTTTATTTATTTTTTATTTGGGAAAGAATCAAATTGTAACATATGTGTAAAACTCATGACGATACCCCCCCCCCAAAAAAAAGAGAGAGAGAAAATATCGTCGCATTTGCATTAGTGTCTCTAATTTTTGTTTGCAAACAGATTCGTAATAATTTCCCCTGTGCTCACTGATGCATAACGAATGTTTTCCAGTAAATGTTAATTCTAATTTGGAGAATTTTATAGTTTCACAATTTCTCACTACATAGTCTTCTATCTACGTGTTTGGATATTTTGATAACAGATTTCCCTATTAAATGTTTAATTTTCTCTATAAATATTTGTCTTAAATTGAAATTGTTTTGAATTTACTACATAAGCAAAGTTGCCCGAAGGAGGAGAGCTCAAGTAATAGATATTCTACGTAAAAGCAACCTATTGTAGAATGATGATGCTTCTTACCTTCAGCACATAATCTTAACGTTAGAGAGTCAGAGAGAGAAAAATCCTGTTTTTCCTCCCCTATGACCACTCATCTTAAAGCTCTACCTATAATGATTCGTGTCACATAATTTCGGCTCTCCAAAGACATTCATATTTATTATTATTATTATTATTATTATTATTATTATTATTATTATTATTATTATTATTATTATTATTATTATTCCTGAATATGCCACCATTACATAATGTTGTAACTTTAGACATCTTAGTTTATAGTGCTTTCTTTAGTAATAATTTGAGCAACCACGTCACAAAATTTAAAATGTATGAGGGGGCACGACGTTTTATTTCCCCTCCTCTCTTTTCAGCACCCTCCAACACAAGGTATATAATTTCTGAGAAGCAGGGCAGACAAAATGAATAAGAAAAATATTTAGAGCATCCTTTCCTCCTTCGTGAATGTAATATCACGTAGCATTTTTTATTCTACTGAAGACGACCCTAGGCCGTTATGGTTAGGTAACAAAAGAAATACCTAATATATTTATAGCGCCCCTTAACTGTAATATTACCTCTTCTTTATTTGTTCGAGGCTTCCCTACACAACCAAGGGTGACAAAAAGAATAGGAAAAGTGTCTAAAGATTACAAAAGACTTTATAGTTTGTCAGAAACAAGGCAGTATATACACAACATTGCTTTCGTTAACAAGTGTTTCACCCTTGAGTCGCTTATAAAATTAGGCAGAATAACTTTTGCCGATCATTGTTCTAGAGGGATTTGTCCAGGATGGTTTGGTGTCGAGCTAATAACGATGAGTATGTTTATTTACATCACTGTTAAAGAAATAGCAAACTTTCTGAAAGGAACTTACTTAGGAAACAGATCTTCCTTCTACTTAGCCAGAGCCCACTCTGAAAAATTGCAACTGGCGTTCTGAGTGAAAGTTCTATGGGACTATTAGAAAAATATATTCCCGTTTCCACGCTGATGGTAGAATTTCTTAAACCGTTATTGAATTACGTTCGAAGGGTAGGCGTAAATAGCGCCCCCGCAACAATGTGGCGTGGGGACCGCACAAGCTGCAAGGCCAAAAAGTATACAGAAAGTTCGCAGGGGCGGAGCAGGCCAAATTTTCACACGGGCAAAGTGACTTTTTGGCGCCCTTCCCCTAGTAGTAGCCTATATTTTACATTTTATCATAGTGTTTTTAATAGTTTAAACCAGGAGCGTCATTTCAGATTTTGCTTTGGGTGGGGGACAAGACCTCTTGATATAAGTAAAATTTCGCGTTTTTCACTGATTTACTACTATTCTAATGATAAAATCTATATACATCTCAAACTCAGGGGGGCAAATGCCCCTCCCTGCCCTCCCTAAATGACGCCCCTGTTTTAAACCCATTTTCAAAAAGAAATCCTTACCTAGGAAAACTTCACAAAGAATATGGCCCGCTATAAACAATACCAACTCCACCCCCCTGGTCTAGTGGCTAGCACGCCTGCCTTCTGTGGTACCGGGTCCAATTCCCGGTGGATTACTGTTGAACGATAAAAGTGGTTCGGATTCCACTATAATTAGTATCCACATCTCCCTTGCCCATTAAGACATAACCGTGGAACGCTAAACTCAAGCAAACAAACAAACAATACTTAATTCCCGGCACTCTTTATTCTACATGCCATCTCTCAATTTTTCGATACAGCCCCCTTAGTACTATGAAACTCTCTTCTTCCTTAGTGAAATGGAAAAAGATCATATAATTGCCACTACTTTACAAGAATATAAACCAAAAACGTCAGTAGAAAGCACATTATAAAATTTACTTTTTGAGGCTCGTTTTGGTGCCCCTCTTTCTCTGGCGCCCCGGGCAGTCGCCCGGCCCTTAGTCCGCCCTTGAAAGTACGGACGCATAACTAAGGACTGCGGAGGAGAGGTTAACCTTCATTTTATGCCACTGGTTTGACGTGTTTGAAATGTTCAGTAAGTGATCGGTTAGTGAAATAATTTCGACAGTTACTGATGTTTAAAGTTTAGCTAAGACAAAACTACCTAATCAAATACATTTGATATCGGGATGTCACAATTTGATTTTTCCTCACACAAAAAAGATAAAAACAATAGTAATAAAAACCCTTACTCGTACTGGGCTCCTAACTAACAACCTAATTCTTACAGACTAGTTCCTCTGACCAACTGAGTTTCGATTTCTTACGCGAAAGAAGTCTGTTATATTAAGAGGCATGCTTTTCATTATCAAAACTGTTCGAAGTAATACGAACATGGCTTAAGAACAGAGACGGAACTGAATTACCACTCGATTGACCTTGAGGGCAAATCACCAAAGCGTAGCTATAAACGTAAGTTCAGCATGCATTTCTCTGGAGTTGTGTTCAGTATTCCTATCTGCCAGTCATGCTTGTTCGTAGGAGTAATATGTTACAAACCTGACCTTTCGATATAGCACAATAGCAAAAGAATAAAAGGGAAGGAATTCTTGCCCTTATGAACGTTGGATACCACCATGTGCAATAAAACTGTCGCGTCTCCTTGAAGTGATATTTTATCGAAAATAACTCGTTTTCCTTTATATAGTCTATCCGAAGTTTTTGAGGGTTTCAAAATGAGGAAATGTTACTGACAAACAAGGACGCATTTAGGGGTGGGTCCAAGGGGTCCGGACACCCTCTGAAACCCCAACTTTTCTGTAAATTTAGCCTAATTTTGGGGATTATCTTTTAAAATTTTATTATAATTTATCCTAATATTGAAGTCGGACCCCTCCCGAAATAAATTACTGCATACGTGTCTCTGACAATTTTCAATATATTCGTTAAATAATAAAGTAAAATAACTAAATTAGGAGCAAAAAGCTTTAATAATAATAATAATAATAATAATAATAATTGAAGCGAGCTTAACGAGTTTCAACCGTACGACTCAACCAACGTTTGGGTGCCTGTTCGTTCCTCTCATAAAAGACATTTCATTTTAATGAAACTAGTAAGTGCCTTCTTTTAGCTCTACGGAGTAACTATTGCTTGGAATATGAAACTGTAAAACATAAGAGGTAAAATTAACCAAATGGTGCAAGTTTCCACTTATATATATAAAACAATTTTGCAATATCAACTACGTGAATCTTGTCCCATAAAAGAGCCGAAACCCCTACACCAAAGAGCCCTCCGAGATTTGATCATTGTCCACACGGACTGAAATTGTCATTTGAAGCCAAGACTTTAATATGAAGCCAATAATTTCTTTAAAATAGACGGAAAATTCGGAAGTTATAAGCATTTTCATATTTTTGCCTTTTCCCATAAGGGAGCCGTAGCCCCCTATACTGAAGAGCCCCCCCCCCCGGAGATTTGATCATTGTCCACTCGGACTGAATTTGTCATTTGGAACCAACACTTTAATACGAAGCAAAATATTTCTTTAAAATAGACGAAAAATTCGAAAGTTATAAACATGTTAATAATTTTGCCTTTTCTCATAAGGGGGCCGTATTAGCCTACACTGAAGAGCCCCACGAGATTTGATCATTGACCACTTGGACTGAAATTCTCATTTGAAACCAAAACTTTAATATGAAGCCAAAAATTAAACTTTTACATCAATTTAAACTGACTGGGTTCCGGTTCCTCCCACTATTATTTAGTTTAGTTAAGTGGTAATTTGTGACAGCTTCACATCATCAAAAGAATGTTTCACTTCCCCTCCCCTCCCCCAGGAGTTCGTGCTGGATCCACCACTGGAATCAATAGACACTCTTCCTATTCTTTTTGTCACCCTTGATTGTGTAGGGGCTCCCTCGTACAAATAAAGAAGCGGTAATATTACAATCAAGGGGCGCTATATATTAGGTATTTTTTTAGTTACCTACCCCTAACCGCAAAGAGCCATCTTTCGTAGAATAAAAAATCTTACGTGATATTCCAATCATGAAAGGGGAGAGGATGCTGTAAATATATTTCTTATTCATTTTGTCTGTCCTGCTTATCAAAAATTACTTTCTGTTGGAAGGGTACTGAAATGAGAGGGGCAAAATAAAAAGTCGTACCCCCTCCTACATGGTTGCTCAAATAAGTACTAAAGAAAGCATTTTAAACTAAGATATTTAAGATTTAAACTAGGAAACTAAGATATCCTTACATTATGTAAGGATGGCATATTCAGGATTATTATTATTATTATTATTATTATTATTATTATTTGAATGTTTTTGGAGCACCGAAATTTTGTGAGACGAACAATGATATGTAGAGGTTTAAGATGGGTGGTCATAGAGGAGGAAAAACAGGATTTTTCTCTCTCTGACTCTCTAACGTAAAGATTATGTGCTGAAGGTAAGAAGCATCATCATTCTACAATAGGTTGCTTTTACGTAGAATATCAATTACTTGAGTTCTCCTCCTTGGGTCTACTTACCTTATGTAGTAAATTCAAAACAATTTCAATTCAATACAAATACATTGTAAAACTTTTCCGTAATTAAACATCTAGGGCAGTGGTGTCGAATTATAATAAGCCTGAGGGCCATAACTGTCTTTACTAGGAAGGTGGAGGGCCGCAGCTAATAATAATAATAATAATAATAATAATAATAATAATAATAATAATAATAATTATTATTATTATTATTATTATTATTATTATTATTATTATTATTATTATTATTATTATTATTATTATTATTATTATTATTATTATTATTATTACACTACAAAAGAAAAATATAAAAAATATATTTGAAATTTAACATTCCTATTCAATGTGACTAATGAGGGTGACTAGCAGCGTTTACAAGGGCTGGGGTATCTACATCCATTCCTCTTGTAAAAGATGTAACCCGCAGATGTAAGAGAGAAGAATCTCCAAGGCAGCTTCTGGAGCAATTCTTTGCAATTTTCATGGTGGAAAATGCACTTTCGCACAGATAAGTACTACCAAACAGTGACACTATTTTCCAACACAACACACAAAAGCTAGGGAAACGTTTGTTAGAAAGTAGTCTGAAAAATCTACTCCTTTCTTTGTTCTTGTCTGAAAGAATGGGTCAGACTGAGTCACAAAGTTCGAGCTGTAAGTTTGGAGCTTGTTCTTCGATGTTTATTGTCAATGGATTAGTAAATAATGCTATGCCGTTTTTTTAATTTGTCAAAATCTGAGAATCTCGCATTAAATCCATTCATGATACTCTCGATGTTTCTACAGAACTCAGAAAAATTAAACGCTTCCTTTTCAAAATCTAATGTCAGACGATTGCAGCTTGGAAAGTATGCTAAATTGTGTTTATCACAAGAAGTGGTGTATTTCTTGCGCGCTATGGCTTCTAGGCAAAGTTCGAGGAAGAAAGGGTCTGATTTAAAAAGCTAGATCAAATATAAATTCGTTCATTGAAGTAATCGTCCCTTTCAGCAACGGTTACATTACTGGCTCCAGTGTTGTCTTGGATGCCTGCTCCTTTTTGTTGTATAGAAGCGCTAAATGGATGCCTTATTCCGAAAGAAGAGTGGAAACATTAAATGAATGAATGAATAAAATTAAAATATTATCAGTTATAACAATCGTAAATCATGAAAGCTTTGTGGGCCGCAGGAAATGGTTTGGCGGGCCGTCATTTGGACAGCCCTGATCTAGGGAAAATTAAACATTTAATAGGGACATCTGTTATCAAAATATCCAAACACGTAGATAGAAGACTATCTAGTGAGAAATATTGTGAAACTTTATAAAATTCTCGAAATTAGAATTAACATTTACTGGGAAACATTCGTTATGCGCCAGCGAGCATATGGTGAGCAGTGAGCACAGGGGAAATAATTACGAAACTGTTTGCAAACAAAATTAGGGACGCTAATGCAAGTGCGACAACGGCATTTTTTCTTTTTTTGGTATCGTCATGAGTTTTACACATACGTTACAATTTGATTCTTTCCCACATAAAAAAATAAATAAAATAACCATAGTGTAGTGATAAAAATGACAACGGCATTTCCATGGGATCGAACCCGCTACCTTCAGCATACAGACTCGTTGCTTTAACTAACTGAGCTATTTGCTTTTTACGTGAACTAAGCCTGTTCCGGTAAAGACGATATTTCATTACGATCGTCCTACCAATTCGTCCTTTTCCATAGATAATTTCCACTATTTGCTCTATCTTTATGTTAATACTTAGCATATATTCATATATTTGGAGTTTGCAGATAATGCATATAATAAGACATACTAGAAATATTCGTTAAAAGTTTAGTTTGTAGATTTAATCCACATTTCTCTCAATGACATAGATGTCGCTGCTTCGTGTTGAAATGCAGAATTCCCTCGTGTTCTTGAAAATTTCCCACTTTAGCAGAGTTGGTAATTCTCGAGATTTCTGTCGATTTAATGTTTTTTGCTTCTAATTTCTTTATTTTAAGCTAATATCTAACACAAATATTAAAAACGGGTTTGTTATTAACCTGTCCTGCTGGGGAAACCTTCCGAAATTTCGAACATGTAAAGAAAACGGAGATATTTTCAAAAAACTTCAAAATAAAGAAACGCGTCATTTATTTTGCTCATGGTAGTACATCTGCATTTCCAGCACTGGGTCGCTGCAAAAAGTAAGCCTCTTCCCTTTCCCTTACTCTTTGTGAACGAGCGGTGTCACATTCATGGTTGAAACTGCACTACTTTCGAGCCATATGTCAGACCTTTGGGAGACCTGCCGATCTTCCTGGATGTCCCGATCAGCGACCATTCGCTGACCCCAAATTTCCCCCTCCCCGGTCACCAACCTCCATCCACGTTCAATCGGTTTCTAATATGAAGCTTGCTGAAACAATTTTCCATGGTGCGCTCGCTGGTTTCCCGCGGCGACGGATGGTGTCCGTCACTATGTTCAGAGGATTTAATGTACTAGGGATCATGGGGTAGGGGCTAGCACCGCTTTTCAACTTTACTTCGGCCGCTTGAGACAAAGAGGATAAGACCCCCACCCATCGACCGCCGTGGATGAGCACCGGCAGTAGCAAAGGGACCCACCTGATTCGGCACCGCAGGGAAAATCTAAATATCGTTGTACAGTGTCGGGTTCTACGTGAACCTTCTCAAAAAAACTGGCCTGGATGTGCATGTTAGACATACGCACCCAGAAAAGGCTAAGCTGAGGGTTGACACTGAGCGTGCCAAACAAGATGCACATCTGAGGAGAAATGCTGATTGCTCGAGAGGAGGTTAGCCACGTCCGGGCTTAATGTCGGTTCTTCGATGGGGGTTTCGCGGAAGTCATCTCAGGGTGCTCATTTCAGGATTCCATCAAGAGACACTGCAAGTCACAAGCCTATCAACGGCTCGTCTGCCAGAAGTTCGAAACGGCTCCTGAAGAAGCTCGATCTGAGATGAGCGAGAAACTCCCCTCCAGATAGCAGGAACAGACTATACAGGATTAGCCGCAGTTCCGTGGAACCTATAGTGGGTTCCCAGCTGAGCCTTATACTGCACCTAGTCCATCAGTCCTTTCGGGTGCTGAGATGATCTCTGACGATGATGGTACCTTCATCCTTGTCTTTCCCTCCGTGCTCTTCCAGCACCTCCACCCCGTTATACGGTGGATTCTCTTGGTTTGAGGGAGGTGGTCAAGGGGCAGATAACCCAGCCGCAGCTGCCCGGTGTAGACAAGTATAAGGAGTGTCGTCTCGGTGACATAGAGGCGGCCCTTTGTGATGCGGAGGTCATGGCTAGACTTTCCTCATATTTTAAAGCTAACGTTTGGTCACCCATTCATCCATCGACATTCAGCTGCAGTGACAATCCTCCCGAACAGATCCTAACCAGGGGGTGACAACGCAGACATGAGTGCGCGCGGGTCCAGAAACTCTTTTGAGGGCGGCGACAACTTGCCACCAAGCAGGTGTTATATGACCCCGAAGACCCCTCACGGTGTCCTTTATCTGAGGCCATGAGTGGTTTTGAGCGCGGTCTGTTCGGTAAGGAATTGTTCTGTTATCCTGAGGAGTCGGTTCTTTCCGAGAGCCCCGTTTGGAGTCACTTGGAGGCTCCAGGAACTATCAAGGAGGTTACTATGGTTCGGCTTTGTCGTGGTACTGGCCCCAAACCTGACTGTTTCACCGTGAATGAGCTTGTAGGAATTCCTGTTCGACTCCACCTGAAGTTGTATCATTCTTTCCTCCTGGTTTGCATCCTGCCTGAACACCTCAGATTGTATCGGTCGGTCTTCGCTCCGAAGAGAGAGACCCTTGCCGCCGTCCGACTATAGACCAATTTCTATCGGGTCTGTATTCACCAGATAGTTTCGTAAAATTCCAAAGACGGAAGGATTAAGGAAGCCTGATATAGTCGCTTATAATTCGTCTAAAGCAAGAATAATTCATGTGCAGATCGTCTCCGGAGTCACTGGCCTGGATGCTTCGCACCATCTTAAGCGTATAAATACAACCCGGACGCTCTGTTACGGGTGTTCGTGAGACCTTTCAGGGCCCGGGTGATGATGTACTCTCTCGTGGAGGGAAATATGGTCTGCTCGCGCCGCAAGCGAACTGGCCGCTCTGGTTCGTTCCGCTACGTTAGAGGATATTACCACTCTCGCGCTCCGCGGTTCCGTTAAGACATTCAGAGGTTTCATGACTATGACGCTGCATTCTGGGCAGTCGATTCGACTTACTTCGCCTCACCGCCCTACACCGGTTATAACTATGTTTGGTAACCATAGACAGACGGGACGCCTTTCATACGTTCCGTCCCGATATACGCGTGTGCAAAAGAGCAGCCAGATGCCTCATCATTTAATTAGTGTTGCGCGTGAGTGGATTAATGAGATCACCACTGTCCCTACATACTAGGGAAAGAAGACCAGAGTTTTCGTCTCCCAGGTCAAGAGAAGGTGTCAAAAGAAGGTAGCGTATAGGTTACGCACCGCCCTATTGAAGGTTTTTGTGTGTAGGTGCACACAATGACTAGCCGAAACCAATTTTGAGAAGCAGTAGTTTTTGATTAGGTGAGAGTTTCACACCACCGAATATGGTGAATCATTGCGAAGGGAGCGGGACTACAGTACGCTAATGCATGTTCACGATGGTTCTTCCGGGCAACAGCTGTAAGGGCACAGTTGGCAGAGGGAGTAGCTTCCCAGTTGGGATATTCCCATAGATATGTGGGAATTATGTATAGAGGAAAGGTCTAAAAAATCAAACATGGTACCCTCAAAGAGGAAGCCAGAAGATACGGGAAAGAGGACCAGAGTCACCGGTAAGGAATCCTCCTAACCGAATCGAAGGGGAACACAAGCTGTTCACAATAATGGGAACAACAGTGGTCTACGGAAAAGAAAAATGCAGAGCTGGTAAATGGGCAGACAGGGCCGGCAGACAGAAAGCAATCAACCAGAAACTCCGCTCAATGAAAGTAACCTTAGCGAGAGTGGTCCTGAGGTAAGTAGTGCCCCGTCAGGTTCCGGGCCGGAGGAAGTGACAAGGATACCAAATACTCAACTTCTACACATGGAGAATGCTGAATTTTTGGATTCCACTCAAAGTGGCAGAACGAGTAACCCAGAAGGCCCTAACGTTACCTGAAAGAGAGGTTGATACAATGGGCCATGGACCACCTCGGAAATACCGAGGAATCGGATGCGACGAACCAAGAGCTGACGCTCAAATTGGTTACTCAAACAAATGAAAGCCAATCACAACCTGTGTCATTCGTACACTTAGTCGCCAGGTATCCCTGAATTGTGCAGAGGCAGGCCGCTAGTGAAAAACCAGTAGCACAGACTTGACAAGATGCATTCATTAAGCTAAAGGCTAATGAAAACCCAAAGGACATACGGAAGACCCTGACCCAGGTTATAAATCCTGCAAAGGATGCTATTAAGATGAGAGTGTTGCGGAACGCAAGAAACAGCGTGGTGATAGAAACTGAATCGGCATAAGATCTGTGGAAAATCTAGGAAAATCAAAAACTCTCAGAGAAGCTTTGGGTTGAGCTTCCGCGTAAACGAGATCACTGGTTAACATATACGATGCGTAGGAGGCCAAAAGTGCTCCTTCTTTCGCAACCACCTTCTTGCCGGAAAACATGCTTTTTATGGTGCTTCCAGTCTGTTGGTCAAGGACTTCCTTGTTGTGCCTGGTTGTTTCAAATGCCGTGATCTCAGTCACGTCACTAAACACTGTAGGTCGGAGCAGGTGTGCTCCCATTGTGGTGTTAGAGACCACAAGAAGGAAACTTGTCCCTGCAAGGATCCTGAAGCAACTTGCATTCCGTGTACGAATCCTAAGCAAAAATTTTCCGGTAAAGAAAAGGACTGCACCACTTACAAGATATTGTTACACAGAATAATTGAACACACCGAGTATGAGCTGTAATTTGGCTAACACAACAACACAACTGGTAACTCGAGTGGTCGGAGAACTTAATACCTATAAGGTACTACAATTGAACGCAATGCAATCCAGATCTGTTATGTATGAGGTCCGCAAACTAGCGGAAGACTTGTCAGTATACAACATCACTCTGCAAGAACCCCATACCGAGTATGGGAAATTATCGGACTTGCCTTTCGTGGCGCAGGCAACGATGAAAGGACAGCAAGTAAAAGCTTCACTCGTACTGCAGAACCGCAATCTTCGGATGACTGTGAGCTCAGAATTGTCGGATGAGCACACTATCTGTGCGGAAGTGCAGAGCACGTAAGGCACGATAATTCTAGTGGACATGCACTTCCACTTCAGCTATCCCATTCAGGCGTTCATCAATAGGATGCGGGAGATACTATTAGTGTTTCCCGAGAGGTAGGTAGTCATCATGTCTTATGCCAATGCAAAGTTCCTCCTCCGGTACACTCGAGTGCTGGATGGCAGGGGTGAGTTGTTAGAAGAGCTAATTCAAATTTCGGCTGACTGTGCCAAACCGGCCTAGTCATATTCCCACCTACTCTAATCGAGTGAGAGCAACTGAGAATATTGTCGTTACTCCTGTTAATGAGTCCACGACTGGCGAATTACAGGATTCGAGAGTGCACGACGCTATCAAGCATAGCGACAGCGATTTGGTTAATTTCGTACTGACAAGTGACAAAATGGGCTTCAAGGAGCTGTAACACCAGAGATCAAGATACAACCCTAGGCTCCTGAATTGAGAATTGCTTAGGGATGTACTGATCTGGTTCAGGTCTTGGTGCTGTCCGTGCGTGAATCAGCAAGCAGACTACAAAATTGCATTGTGATTGCTATCGAACGCAGTCAGCAGCTGCCTTGCCGGCTGGGTATGGCTTCCATGCCTTGATGGGCGCGACTACTATCAAGGCTGCAAGCAACCAGCAGAAGGAAAATGAAGCAGTACAAATCTGCACTAGATGACAACTTCTGACGGGAAAGACCAGCAAGGTATCGTGGCGGACATAAATCATTGATCAGGTAATGGCGACTGCTTTGAAACAAATGCAGTATGAAAATTAAATCTTTTATATCTGTAGGTGTGGAGAAGAAACAAACTTCTAAACCAGAGGTTTAAGAACAATTCAAGTTGTTAACTTTAAAATATACCGAAGATAATTGAGCATAATTATGATAAAACAAATACGAAAAAAGTTTCGAAATGAAGAAAAGTAACACACCCACTTTGCAAGCAGAGGCAAAGAAACCTGACGTAACCACACTGAAGACGAACCCTTTACATCGCAGTGATTGTGATTCAGTGGCCAAGACGCTCAACCAGTAATCTACAGTTCCTTGAATTGAATTTACGTCTGGAAAGAACTTTTCTTTCTTACTTTGGAATTTTTAGTGGCGATGACATGTTTTATTATCTTCAGATATTTGAATATTCGGATGTTTCACTACTTGAACTAAAAATCTCCAGGAATAATAATAATAATAATAAACTAATAATAGTTATCATCTCGTAGAAGATTAAAAGCTAGTAGCTAATTTTCGCTCAGGTCATATCATCATAATCAGAAACGTCACATTTGTCAGCAATATTTCGGCTTTGTTTAATGTTGCCCACGAGAAGAGGAATTTCTCATCTCTTTTCTAAAAGAAATAAAATGTCAATTAACATTATACATTCAACACTGGACAAGGCTAACTCAAATTATCGTCTTCCTTTGGAGATGAGAATAGAGACGGGACGAAAAGTATCGTAAATATTTCTCGTCTTGTCTCGATTCTCAAAATAGTGAATGTCCATTCTTTAACTAACAATTGTTCTGTAGACTGAATCTTATAGACTATAGGGTATTTTGTTACTTTGTATTTCAGAGCTCATTGAATTATGGTCTGTGTAGGTATTTTTGTAGCAAAGCTTTTAGAATTACCTCTGCATATCCTAAAAATTAGTATATTATATGCCTTACTATTGAGTGATACAGTTATTTTTTCTACAGTTATTATTCTGAAAATATACAGTAGAATACTTTCTACATGACACTTTAGTGGAACTCTCTCCTTTAAAATTTGGGTACTTGCAGAGGTGTATCTTGAAGGTCTGGAACCCTTTCCCCGAAATCTCTAATTTTAAATAAGTTTTGCCCAATTTTGGGGCAACTTTAAAACCTGTAACACCATTATTATAACTATTATTATTACTGAAGTTTTGTTAATTTAATGGTTCCCCCTATTCCATCCAGCTCAGGACTAGTGGACATCGTGCTAGACAAACGTGGTTCGATTCCCGCCGAAGAATATAGGATTTTTTAAATAATTTACAATGTTGATATTTCTGACGTATATTAACATGAAAAATAATCAATTTCTCTCGTTCTTACAAGTTAGAGTTGAGACGACTTCTTTCACAGGGGAAATACTGACAAGATGACGTCAGAGTCTGCAATCTCGATTCGTACTCTCTGAAAACTTAGAAACAATTCCACGATGAAAGAATAAAGTTTCAAACGCATTTATGACCCGTACCTTTTGTATTCATGAATTCTTGCTAAACGCGCTAAGTTCTTCCACGGTTACTAGAAATAATATTTTCATTCACCATTTCCAACACGTTCCATACAACTGCTCAACCAAAATTTGTAAATACGAACTATTCTTTTTTATATATATTTGTATGTATATTTTCTTAAAATATCAATATAACGCATACACAATCCAAAGTATTTTACCCAAAGAAAGGGCGTTACTATGTATGTGATGAAGACCAATCCTACTTAGTTTCTGTTAAAGCATCCGAAGTTTCGATTTTCATATTGTCCAGTAGCTGACACCTTCTTTTCTCCCTCTTTTTATTCCTAAGTATGTCTTATAAAGCATTTCACCCTTATAAAGGGTCCAAAAAACTTTTGATTTTTCTTAATTTCAGTAAGCTTATTTACATTTTAATAGGACGTAAAATTGAGGTCTCTAATATTCAATAATAATAATAATAATAATAATAAGAAGAAGAAGAAGAAGAAGAAGAAGAAGAAGAAGAAGAAGATGGAAGACAAATTGCGTATGGCGAGAGATTGTATTAAAATCTGTAAAGTCGCCCCGAGTGTTAGCCAAATGTTACAAAATAGTCAGGATTGGAGAAAAGTGTCAGGACTATCAGAACATAACCTCTGCATACGTCCCAATAACTTGATAAATGTTAAACGGAATGTATCCACGCAAATTTCATGTAGACAGTAGGGATACTGAATTCAAAACAACCGCAAGAAAATTTGTTTTTAAGTAATGGTTATGCCGGCTAAGTTAGAGAAGACGTCGATGATGAGAATGAAAGAAATATTGGAATAAAGGAAGTGGGAGGTAGCGAAATTCGGAGAAAACCTACACACATAGAGTTTGTCCAGTACAACGCCTACTGGGGGGGGAACTGGGTGAAAGAGGGGCAACAATTAAATTCACATCACTTCAGTAATAATAATAATAAGTTATAATAATGGTATTATAAGTTGTAAAGTTGCCCCAAAATTTGGCAAAACTTACTTAGAATTAGGGATTTCGGGGAAGGAGATCCACAACTTCAAGACACCACTGCAACTACCCAAATATTAAACGAAAGCATTCAACTAAACTTTCATGTAGAAAGTATTCTAATGTATATTTTAAGGAAAACAACTGCAATAAAAATAACTGAACATCATTCAACAGTACGGCATATAATAAACTAAATAGTAGAATATGAAGAGGTAATTATAAAAGCTTTGCTACAAAAATACCTACACAGACCATAATTCAATGAGCTCCGAAATACAAATTAACAAAATACCCTATAGCCTATAACTTTCAGTCTACAGAACAATTGTTACTTAAACAATGGACATTCATTATTTTGAGAATCGAAACAAGACGAGAAATATTTACGATACTTTTCGTCTCGTCTCGATTCTCATCTCCAAACCGAAACGATAATTTCAAATAAATGAAATAAAATCTAAGTTTAACGTCCCACGGTTATGCCGGTTAGGCTAAAGGAGACTATGATAATGAGAAATGAGTGAAATGGTGGAATAAAGAAAGTTGGAGGAAACTGGAGAACCCCGAGAAAACCCACGAGCACGGTGTTTGTCCAGCACAAATTCCACGCGGCGCGAGCTGGGATCGAACCAGGGAACCCAAACACCGGAGGTGAACGCTCTACCACTGAGCCACCTCGCCCCCTGAAACGATAATTTGAGTTAGCCTTGCCCTCTGTCGAACGTATAATGATAATTGTAATGCTATTTATTTTAGAAAAGAGATGAGAAATTCCTCTTCTCGTGGGCAACATTAAACAAAACCGCAAAATTACTGCCAAATGTCACGTTTCTGCTTGTAATGGTATGACCTGAGCGATAATTAGCTACTAGCTCTCAATCTTCTACGAGATAATAATTATTATTATTAGTTTATTATTATTCCTGAAGATTTGATAATTCAAATAATGAAACATCAGAGTATTCACATTTCTGAAGATGATAAAACATGTGTCATCGCCACCAAAAATTCTAAAGTAAGAAAAAAATACTTCCCAGACGGAGATTCCATCCAAGAAACTGCAGATAACTGGTCGAGCGTCTTGACCACTGCACCACGATCACTACGCGGTAAATGGTTCGTCTTTAATGTGGTTGCGTTAGGTTTCTTTGCCTCCGCTTGAGAAGTTCTATGTTAGTTTTTTCTTAATTTCAAAATGTCTTTCGTATTTGTTCCATGACGATGTAAGTCACTTATCTTCGGCATATTTTATATTAACAACTTGAATTGATCGTAAACCTTTGATTTGAAAGCTTGTTTCTTCTCCACACCAAACTACAGATATGAACGTGCTTATTCACATACTATGCATTTGTTTGTAAGCAGTCGCAACTATCTGATCAATGATTTATGTCCGCCACAATACAACGCCGTGAAGGTAGAGTTTAAACAGTCTCTCAACGACGCTAGAGCTGCCTCATGGGAGGTTTACGTCCAGAGCAATCTGTAAACTCTTCTCTGGGGTGTGCCTTACAAAATTGTCAGCAAAAAGATTAGAACGCCAAAGTTCATGCAAATCCTCCAAAAAGAGCTAACTGAAGCGATCATGATCTAACTCCTTCTCCCGGATGACACTCCCGAGAAGGATGACGCTGATCAAAGAATGCGTGATGAAATCACTAAGAGTACGATGCAGAAAAGCACATTCCCATGTTCTCGGAAGCAGAGGTGAAGGAAGCGTTCTCAGGAAAGCGGTCCTGTAGGGCTGCACGTCCAGACGGGATCTAACACGAAGTCGTTAACCAATGTTTTAACAGATTTGCTGGAACGATGACAGCTCTGTACATGTTTGGAACAGAGGAGAGAGACTGCTATCTGGAAGGACGCAGAAATGGTCGCATTCAGCATTCGCAAGGATAAGGATTCACAGGATCCACAAGATAAGAAATCGTACAGACCAATTTCCTTATTGAATGTGCGGAGCAAAATGCAAGAAAAATTGCTTATCTGGAGGTTGACACTGCACCTCGAAAAAACTGGGATGGCTGACAATCCGTACGTCTTCCCTCCACGCAAACCAACTAAGGATGCTGTCAATCATGTGCTCAGGATGATCAAGGGGGCGCCAATAAAATATTAGATATTTTCGTTGACATTTATAGGACTTTCCATAATCTCTTTTGGCCGACCCTCTTCGGATGCCTCAGGGAGATACGATGTCCTAGGAACCTGTATGAGATTCCTTGATTATTACAAGAACAGGAACGTGTGGTTCCAGATCGGGTGTGTTCGCATATCCAAAACGTACACCAAGACCTGTCCCCAGGGATCTCGGAGCGGAGCTCTGTGGGATGTAGCGATGGAACTACTCCTAAAGGAGGTACTGAGAATACCAGAGACATTTGATCTCGTGGCATTCGTGGACGACCTACTCGTACTCACGTGGGCAGACTTCTGCAGAGAAATTGGGGTAAAACGGAATGTTATTTTACCACGCCTTGACGCCTAGTGCAGCAGGAATAAGTTGATTGTCTCAGTAAAAAACGGTATATATGATGTTCGGGCCAGGCTCCTCCGGGACTCCATCGTCGAACTAAGCAAGCAGAACATCAAAAGGGTTCGGCATGCTAAGTACCTCGGAGTGATTCTAGATGAATCACTCAATATGCAGAAGCATATTGAGTATTCCTTCAATCGAGCAAGCAGCATACCACAGAGGATCCTATCTCTAGGAGGAAGAAGGCTCCAACTCCAACCTGGCCACATCAGAGGGTACAATGACAGCATGTGGACTTCGGTGTTGCCGTACTGCGCCAGATCGTAGGCTTACAGGCTTGTCGAACGCGATGACAAAATCCGAAAAGTGAGCAGAATGCAACGCTCGATCCTGATGCGTTTGAACTGACAATATAGGACTACCCCTGGGGAGCCACCATGTGCTATACTAGGAATAATCTCTGTGGAGAGTTCTGGGAGACAGAAACGAGTGATCAAACGACTAAAATTATTTTGAGATTGTAGAGCAGTGATTTGGTGCGAAACGAAAATATCAATGTAAGCAATGTAAGCGTTGTAAATTTGTTGATCCCTTTCCACGGTCATTACTTCCATCTTACTCTTTATTCTATATAAACTTTTGTGTTTGTTGTAATTTGCATAAACATATGAGAGTAAAGAGCAGTAAAGATCAAGCACAGCATATATTTTCCAGAATTTTATTGAGCGAAATATGGAAGTCTGGAAAGGAAATATGTATATTGTATAAAGCAAAAGGAAGCCCTGTACAATTGCTTGAGATTTATATATTTTATATTTAGCTTTGTTTCATATACTTTATCAATTTAAAATTCGTAATTTTTATGCTCTTTCTGGAGTACAAGGAAAGATTTCAATCGTTAATAGCAATAATTATACATACTTTTCTTTAACGGCATATAATTTCTTTAAAAAAAAACAATTCAAATACTAGCTGCAGGACTCTTGCAGGTAGATCTTGGTATTGCATCGGGATCCCTGAATATGCTCTTAGTCTTGGTATTCCATGCCAGACAAAGACCAAAATTCTTGCTCCTATTGCTATTTGAGGGAGATCACGTGACCCACATTTCATTCACACAAAATATTACATATTTAATTCATGCACTTATGACAGTTTTGGCATGCGGGGCTTTTGTCAATTTCTGTGGCAGTTACGACCGTTTTAAAGTGTGGGAGTTTTGTCCATTTCTGTGGGAGTTTTTACCCTTTGACATGTGGAAGATTTGTCCACTTACCACCTTGTCCACTTTGAAATATAAACGTTTTTTGGACTTTTTAAATTATTTTCAGCGTGTGAAACTTACAAGACGTACAACTAAGATCATTTTAAAGTGTAGGGGATTTGTTAGATTGTGCACGAGTTTTGTTCATTTGTGTGTTGGTTGTGACAATTTCTGCGTGTGGGAGATTTCTCCGATTATGCGGGTGTTTTCTCTATTTATGTAAAAATTGTGCCCGTTGCTATGTGTGGCTGCTTTGTCCGTTTGTGTGGGAGCTAGGACCGATAGTGTGGTCGTTTTGAAATTTGTGTGGGGGAGTTTTGGCTGTGGGAGTTACGACCGTTCGTGCATTTGGAGGTTTGTATGTCTGTATGGGAGTTATGACCGATTGTCTGGGCGTTGATACATTTTTGAGTGCGAGTTTTGCCTGTGGGAGTTTTGAACCAGACACCGTACTCCGATGTACTGTGTTTGCGTACACTCTGTCTAGAAATTTCACTATTCTACCTTCTAGGTTTCATTACAATTTATAAAGAACGTGATTTCGTGTTGCCATCAACAATTGCTGGCTGCGTTCGCAGGTCCTGACGGTCAACATGGCCGCTGTTTACCTTCAAATTTTCAACTTTTTGGAGCATTTCAAAGACTCTTCTCTTTCAAAGAAAAATGGAGATACAATAATTATTTTATATAGTCCCATGCAGAGTATCTAGCTTCATGTCTTCGAGAAATTGCACTACTCTGGCTTCAACAATTTCCTTAAAATAACTAAAAAAATTAATTTAGAATAAAAATTGCCACAAGCGTGAACGAAATGTAAACGTGTTCTAATTTACTTTATAACTATTATTGTTCGCCCATTGATACAGAAAAGTATATGGTTAAATCAAATTTATGTTTTTCTTTTCACGATATCCCGGAGGTCTCGTCTATCCGACAAGACGAATCCTCCTTAGCCAGTTATTTAACTCGTTTACAGAGGATCCACGTCCCAAACTTCAACATCTCCCTGGTGTAACTCACGACAGAGATTCTAAATATCAATATCGCCCTCACACTACACTTGACGCAAACCATTGGTCATGTAAAGTACGACGAGCCCACCCCTACTATTCGCGTAGTAAATGCACTTTCAAAGGAGGGATGCCAGATACCGTTGCTTTGCCTAGATCGGATTCTACCTTAGAGCGCTCACGTACAATCCAGCGGATGGTAGCGTCATAGAACCGGCTGCTTGACTGAGTGAAGAAAAAAAATTGTCCGAACCTGCAGTTCCTCTCGTACTGAGCAGGATTCCTGTGGCAACAATCGCGCATCAGTTGGCTAAAACTAACCTGCCTCTTGACGATCTAAAATCAGTTCACGTTCCCTATTATTTGGTGAACAATCTAACGCTTCACGATGACAGAAAGGTCCGACACTGAAGGATCAAAAAGCATCGTCGCTATAAAAGCATTGGGCTTCAAAAGCCAGTTATCCCTGTGGTAACTTTTCTGACAACTCTTCCTGGAAACTATCCAAGCCAAAAAGATCCATAGGCCGTGCTTTCGCAGTCCCTATGCTTACTGAACATCCGGATCAAGACAGCTTTTGCTATTTTGCTCTACGCGAGGTTTCTGTCCGCGCTGAGATGGCCTTAGGAAACCTGCGTTATTCTTTGACAGATGTACTGCCTCAGTCAAAGTCCCAACCTGATAGTGTCCTCGGATCGGATCGTCCGAGAAGACAAACTTGCCAGACTTCGTTCAAGAATACCATACGCCAAACACGAAGAACGACGCACGCGTTACGCCTCACCGAGTAAGTAAAGAAACTATGAGAGTAGTGGTATTTCACCGGCGACCCCGTAAAGAGTCTCACACTTATGCTAAACTCTCATGTCTCCGTACAGTATCAGACTAGAGTCAAGCTCAACACGGTCTTCTTTCCCCGCAAATTTTTCGAAGCCCATTCCCTTGGCTGTGGTTTTGCTGGATAGTAGATTCGGACAGTGGGAATCTCGTTAATCCATTCATGCCTGGCACTAATTATATGACGAAGCATTTGGCTATACGCGGCTGAAGGTCATTCCGTATAGAATAGGTACCACAATATTGACATTACAATTCCCAAAAGCAAAGTTGCTGGTATAAATAATTACAATAGAATATATAAAAAACAATATAACAGAAATACAAATGACAAAATCAAGCTGCCTAACTACGTGGCCTATCAACAGTTTATTACAAGCAGAAGATTACAAAAGTATGCAAGGAATACGCACGATAATCCAAAAGGGAGCGCTTAATATTTCGATATCGTCTACATGGTATCGTCGCTTTTATCAGATAAGCTTTCCAACACAGAGAAATTTTGAAATCCGTTCAGTACATTCTGAAAATTTCTTACATATATAATGAAGCAAGAAATGACGGCCTCAGAGCCTGAAGGCACATTATTCGGGATAAAATATAGTGTACCATCATTGGTATTGGACAATCTTTCCATCAGGAAATAATGAATCAAAAAATACACTCATTGCACAAGTGCACATTTTTTGCGATAAAATGTAGTGTATTATTAGCGACACTAAGTAAGCTTTCGAACAACGAAAGATTTTTTGAAATCCGTTCAGTTACCGTCAGGGCAGGGCAGTTAACAGGAAATCTGGAAGGTGCGCACAGACTCAAGAGTATACTGATGGACGTGTGAGGTATACAAAAGACTGTGTTGTGGACGTTGCTGTCACTAGTCAAAATAATGGCGTTAGTAAGCAGTGCATTAAACGTAAGAGCAGTGGGAGAACTGTTAAGGAAAAAGTGGGAGAAAGAGAATGTAAGAGGATAACGAAAGGAAGACTGTTAGTGTTAATGTTCTGCAACCTTGCGTTAGCGTTGAAGGTAGAGGAGTGCCTGTTGTAGTTAGCAGGGAAGCTTCAGCAGTGCAAAAGAAGGGAAAAGTTCGGCTCTTCCGGTTGCTTTGCGTCCCGAAAGGCATATTGGTCAGTTGTCTGATGTTGAATTAGATGCTGTGCAATTGTATGTATTTAAGAAATCTAGCCTTTTGTCCTCTGACACTTATAGATGTTCGATTTCCGGAACATGCTTGTTAAAGGAGAAAAAGATGGGAAGGAATGGTGGTGTGAAGAGGGGGTGTTAATCGTAGTTTACTTTCCTCTACTCGAAGCACCGTTTTACTCTTATTCCGAATTTTGAAATAATGCAAGGTATTACAACAATTTAGTTTCGTTTAATGCTTTAGTAATACCTCAAGGGAATGAGCGTCCTAGCGGTCTTTCATTTGTAAAGATACTTGGAAAGGTTTATCATTACACTTTTGATTTATCGTATGCCGGAGGTCTGCTAAATAATGATGGTATGCATATTGATGACGGGTAGCGAGAAATCGGTTGGATGAGGAGTTATTTGGCGATAGTGAAGGAAATCGGTGACTATTTGGCGAATGTGGCTAGGAACCCGTACATTGAACAGTTCAAAGAACTAGCAAATGACCCTTCAGATAATGCGCATCTGGTCTTTGAGAACACAAGTAGGGCTGAGCATGCGGCAAATATACGAGATCGTCCTATTGCGCATGAAGTGGCTATTGTTGTGAGTCGGGAGAAGCAGACATACTATCCGAAGAAGGTGGTTATATAGAAGATTGGGGATAAACGTCTTTATTTGATAGCCATTGTGGATGACTGTATGAACTTTTTCAGTATCCGTTGTTGTAACCTCATGGTACGCTAGGATGGTGTGTGGGTCGGGAGAGTAATAAGAAAAGGTTGAATACACTGAAGTATGAGAGGTGCGTTTCATTGTTCGAGACAAAATTTCGAGAGTTTGGGCGGCTTTCACATACTTGGCTTGTGGGTATGTACTCAGGGATTGAAAATGAAATGAAATCTTTGAGTTTTACGTCCCACGGTTATGCCGGTTAGGCTAAAGGAGAAGGTGATAATGAGAGATGAGTGAAATGGTGGAATGAAGAAAGTGGGAGGAAACGGGAGAACCCCGAGAAAACCCACGAGCACGGTGTACTACTCAGGGATTGAAGAGGACAGGCTAAGGTATATAATGTTTACTGAGGAGGAAATTGATCAAGTGTTATGTGCGGCTACTTTGCGTGAGTTGTAGGTACCTACGAGGGTAGGTAGAGAAGTTCTCAGCCTACTCAGGCTCAAACAAAGCTAGATATAAAAGTTATATACGTTTATAAGGATTATAATTTGTGAAGCTACTGTACAAAATTTGGTTTGACTAAACCAATTTTAAACTTTTTTTTTCTTTCAAGTCCAAAGTGAGGATATCAGCCCACGTCCCAGAAATTAGTAAATTTGTACATCGCGCATTCATCAAGTACCTCTTCCTAAAGAGACTCTCGCCAAAATCGATCTACAATTACCTTATCACGACATTGGGGGACAAGGCACAATTGTATGCCACTGTGGAGAAATGGGAAGCGAACTTCAAACGTGGGCAGTTTTGTCTGAACGATTATCCAAGGTGTGGCAGACCAATTTCAGTGACCTCTTCCGAGATTATTGACGTCATTCACCGGATGATACTTTACAATCACCGAATACCACTCAAACAGATAGAGGACACATTGGCATTAGTCATGAACGGGTGCGGAAAGTTATCCATGAAGACTTGGGTATGGGGAAGGTCGTGGCAAAATTGATTCCAAAACTTTTGAACACACATCAGAAGCGTCAACGGGTGGAGGCAAGTAAAGCAGTTCTGTCCCAATTTAAAGCGGGTAAGGCCAATTTTTTGCAACGGTTGGTAACAGTTGAAACCTGGTCATACTCCTACGATCCCACGATGAAACACCAATCGGCGGAATGGCGCCACAGCGGTTCTCCACGTCGAAAAAAGGCTAGAACACAGCGCTCCTCTGCTAAGGTCCTTGCTACAGTCTTCTGGGATTGTGAAGGAATTATATTGCTGGATTATCTGAAATCGGATGAAACTAGCAATGCAAGTTATTTACACCTCTTCTGGACAAACTCAAAGCAGCACTAAAGAAGAAGAGACGTTCAAAGCTGTCAAAAGGAGTAATCTTCCTACAGGACTATGCCCCCTCAGACAAGGCACGTCTGACATTGGAAAATTTGGAGGACCTACGGTTTCAAATTCAGAAACGTCCACTTAATTCGCCTGATTCGGCTCCATCAGACTTATCTCTTTCCTAAATTGAAAAGGTTTTTAAAGGGTACGCATTTCAATGGCGTCGATTACGTCATTTCTCAAACAGAAGCCTGGTTTTTACAGCATCCATCCGACTTCTATTTATCTGGCCTGCAAGCACTGCAGAAGCGATGTGGAAAATGCATTGCACTACAAGGGAAATATGTAGAATAAAAACACCAAGCTTCGCTTCCTATCTACTTGCTTTCTTGATGAGGCTGAGAACTTATCCACCCCCCTCGTATTAGTGGTCGTGATGTTCCGGATGGAGAAGGAAAACAAGTGGTAAGACATTGGACGAAATGAGACCATTCAAGGTGAAGGTGGAATTGTACCGGGGAAAGTGTATTTACCGAACACTTTTACGGGCGGACCTCGATATATTAAGGTGAAGTATTTGAATGCTATGTCAATTGTTAGTCATCTTGGAACTTTTTTCTGACTATAGCAACTTTAGCTTCTTGGTTAAAGATCCGTAAGTCGAGGTGCAGGCTGTACGAAAAGTCCCAATGTTGTTTGCACAGTGTTTGACGTGAAGTTTCAAGAACTTTTGCGTGATATAAGATCAGGTGCATTTCTCGGCCCACTGGTGTACATAGTATGGGTTATAAAATTTCATAAGCGCGGCTTCTTACATGCACACATTTGTTTCTCCGTGGAGGATGGACCGGTGCAATCAGATGAAATTGATTTTTATATCAGAGCAGAAATTCCAGGTCGATCTGAGGCAGGAGGCAGATTGATTCGCGGTACATGCTTACCAACCCACAGAACGAACCTTCCTTGCTGGGAAGCTGAAGTAAAGAAATGTTCCAAGTATTTTTCCAAAAGAACGACGGAGGTGACGTATAAGGACGTGTATGGGATTGTGTGTTATAAACGAAATGAGGGTAACAAGTTTGTCATAGAGTGTGGTATACGCAATGTTGAAATTTGGTTCCGTATAATGCTGGAACACTCCTGACATATGATTGTCACATAAATTTATAGTTATCATAGCAGAGTGGTAAATTATTTGTTTATATATATATATTACTAGGGGCAATGATTTTGCAAATATGGCAGTCGTGAATAAAGAGACTGTTAGCAAAAATGTAGAAAAATAAGTTACCAACAGGTACAGATACATAAGCGCAAGTGATGCTGCATGGCGGATATTATAGTTTAAGATGACGGAGACAGCCTGCTGTTGAAATATTACCGATCCATTTGGAAGACCAGCAGACTGTTATATATTAGCGTGGGCACGAGAAGGCAGCTGTAGAGCGAAGTTTCTCTAAGAGACAACGAGGGAAATGTGTAGTGAGACTTTATTTGATTGCTCCAAACATAGGCGAGCAGTATTATCTGCGTCTATTGCTTCTTGTCGTCCCTTGTCGCGGGTATGCTGATCTTTCAGCTCGAGGTGGTGACCAATGTTGAAGTTTTCAGGAGGTTGCTCGCAAGTTGGGTTTAATTAGTGAAGGAAATGAATATAGAAATTGTATGACGGAGGCATCTGTGTTTATGTGAAATAAGAGTTCTATATTTCTACATCCTGCTGTGCAATGTTGGGGCGTCTGCACGTGTTTTGTGGGACAAATTTAGGGATGTATTGAACGAAGACTTCCTTGATGGAGTGGCAGAAACTCGTGAAGTGGCCTATAATAGGGCGTTGATTGAGAAAGATAAAGCATTGCGTCGTCATGATAGCAGTTTGTTCGAGTAAGGTCTACCACATGTAGAAAACACTACTACGGAGATTTACCTTGCAAGGATGAGGTAAAGTGACGATGTGTTTAGTATTTTCCTGGAAAATGGATGCCATTATTAAATAAGGACCAGAGGTCAGAATATGAAAATGTAGGGAATGAGCGTTGCGGAACAGTTTATTTAGATGGTCCAGAAGAACATGGGTAAACTTTAGTGTTGGAGGTTAATGCAAGCAGTTTGAGATCTGAGAGGAAATTAGTGCTATGCGTTGCCAGTTCTGGAATTGCCTCATTAAACTTTGCGAGCGGAATGACGGCCCATAGTTTATTATTATATATTATTACGATACATTATTGGAGGAGTTGAGAGGTGATGCGGTTTACTTATAGCGGTGATAGGTTGGAGGTTGACAGTATTATAGGTCAGCTTTCTGACGTGGAGTGTTTAGATCAGGTAGAAGGGAATAGCGTACCTGCTCATAAGCTGCCTGAAAGTGGGAGCGCTGTGTATGGTAACACGCAATCCTAACTTTAAAGATTACCTTGTGAGTAGTCTCATCTCTGGTATTAGTCTTTCCATCTTTGGGGACCACCGAGACTTCCGCTAAATTATCGAGTTAGAACCAAATTTTTGAAAAAGAGTGACTGCAGTTTTCACATGAAACAGCACCAATATTAAACCAAATCGTCATTTGAACCACCAAAAACACGTAATTTTAAACATCAACAACCCGTCAATTAAATCATTAATATATCTATCATTAAAAAAAAAGTTTCACAAATTAAGGCCCATTTGATATTCAGAAAACGGGTATCTTAAGATTATCGCATTTAAATAAATAGATTCACACAATTCATATACATATGTGGAAATATAAATAAATAACGTAAGGTAAACACCCTAGTCACTATTAAGAGCACTGAACACTATTAAGAGCACTTGACTAAATATGTTGATGGATGAGAATTGTAGTAATCTTGTTGTTTCGTAATGGTAGGAAATAGTTTACACTGGCACCTATTAAATCGTAGTCATTACTGCTATGGAAAACGAGTAGAATGTACTATTTGAGTTGTTCTTGTAACCCTACTTTTTAGCCAGTAATGGTCATTTAGAGAAGTGGATGCCCCAGTTATGGACACCCAGTGATAGACATACAAGATAAATCAGCAAATTTTTACGTCTAACCTATTGACGTGTAATTTAGTATGTAACCGGTATTTGTGCGTAGGATTTTTATTTATTTTACACTTGAAAAACGTCAAGCAAAACCAATACTTGTGTGAAAACGAATGAAAAGAGCCCAATGTTCATTAGAAATTGCATATGTTTGGGAACAACTGGTGAAAACAAATACCACTTTTATTATTGCAAAGAAACAATAAAGCTAACTGTTATTCTGAAAGGTACCGGTACCGTTTTCCGATACAAACGTAAAAGAAAAGTTCTTTAAGGATTGTATTTTTTTCTGCCTCTATTTGAAATTCTGCTTTGTACGTTCCATTTTTATTTTATCTACGCGTCGCTTTTCTTCTCTCTTCAACTCCATCATACGTTTTATCTGTAACAACTTCTGCTCAATTCTGGTTTTAAGTTTCGATTCACTATAGAGTCGCTATTGTTCAGATGAAGGCCCGAAACCAGCCACACAGGTTTGGGAGAGCCATAAATGTTAGGGGGTCCAAGTTATTAAAAATTCTCTTACAAATATCTAAATTGTGTTTTTGAACTAAACATAGCATTATGTATTGAGGGCTGGTGGGGCCACGAAAAGATTTGGGGGACCAGGACCCCTAGTTCCCCTATACTTGCGGGCCTCTTCAGATGTGACTACTCCAGGAATCCGTTCCTTCTTTCTTTTGAAAAACTTCGATTTGTCCTCGGGCCAAAACAGACCGCTTTTGAAAGGAGCTGGAACATCAGAACAACACCATACTTAATTGTGGGATGTAGTTGATGAAGTAACTAATTGCTGTTGCATCTGAGTTGTTGGATGTAGGCGATGAGGCAAAAATTACTGTTGGTTCTGAATTGTTGGCTTCTGTGCTTTCTGAAGACACGTACCCTGTTTGAAATTCTCTCATCAAGGAAGCTGCTGTACAGTGGCGTCGGAAGTATTTTTCAGCTGGGGGGGGCAAACTGCTGTCTAGAAAATAGACACGGGAATGTAACATAGGTAAGATAATACGAATATATGTTTGTAATGTAACAATAATTTGATTTGATTGGTTAATAATAATAATAATAATAATAATAATAATAATAATATAATGAAGCTGTAAACAGTTTCGTGAGAGTGAAATTTCCATCTATTAGAGGCATCTTAGTTTACATCTTTAGATTAATTAATCCCGTGTCAGTTTTGTGCTGGATTTTGTCCGGTGCAGAAATTTTCAACCACTGAAATCAAAATTAAAAACATATAAAATTGTAAAATTTGTACTGCTCACAATGACTGTTTGTAAGTACAAATTTTACTATTTTTATATAATGGTACATATTTTTAACTGTATTGGACCTGGTCACACGGACACTATTAAAGAATCTTAAAGCTACTTAAATCACTTGGAAATGAGGAAATTAAAATTATATTTTTAAAAATCCAGTTCTGGTGTTGCAGTACACTGTAATATTAGAAATTGCTATTTAGAATTACAAACTTTGTAGCACCTTGTAGTAGAAAGTAACTTGTACATTATAAAACAGGCTACATAATTAAGTAAAAAATAAGAAAAAATATTTTTTCTACCTACTTGACTTCGTACCAGAAATGAAAAATGGAATTTTCACTAAAGACTTCATAAAATTTATATAGAAAATTCAATTACACTAATTATCCAGAGTTATTTGTATTTTTTACTACACTTACTTAAGTATACCCAGTTTGTTATTACATTCACCTCTCTTCCTAATCTCATTATATTCACTTCACTTTACACTAATAAAGTACGACACAATTAATAAGAAATAATTCAAGTTTATATTGAATTTTAAGTGCTATTTTGTAATTTACATAATTGGTTATAATACGCATAATATTTTCACTTAGTAATTCTACATTTATTTCTTTTCAAAATTGACCAGTAGTATCTTTTCTTTCGCTTGTCTTTGATATGAATTCTCTTGCAATGGTGCTTAAATCTGGTCGCTACACATATGCAACAACAGTAGATGAGCTAATCTTTCCTGCGTCATGGACGTCCTCAAAAATCTTTAGACTACGCAAACAGTAACATCATTTCAGATTTGGCTTTGGGGGGGGGGGGCAAGACCCCTTGATATATGTAAAATTTCGCGTTTTTCACTGACTTACTATTATTCTATTGATAAAATCTATATAAATCTCACTCGGGGGAAATGCCCCAGTAGGGGTGGGATGGGGATTCTGCGCCACCTCATCATTTCCAATAACAATCTAGCACACCATCAATAATAATAGCGCACTCCTAACAACAATAGCGCATCCCCCTACCTCCAAATAACTTCTAAACTACCCCTAATAATTTCTACCGCACTCCCTATTTCCCAAATAACTTCTATCACATCTTAAATAACTTCTATCTTACTCATAATAACTTCTAATGCATTCTATTACTAAATCTAGTTACAAAAAATCACTAAATCTAGTTATAAAAATCACTAAATTTAGTAAAATAAAATTACAAAACGCTTTTATGATTTTACCATAAAAGTTAACTAAATTCTACATAATTACATAATACTTACAAATTAGTATATTGATTGTTACAAGTTCGGATACTCATAATGGAATCGTCTGCTAACCTCGTTCTCTATAGGAAACAATGACTTCTTAAACTCTGTCCACTGATCATAATTCAAACTGAATAGACAGCCGTTAATATCAAAAACAACTTGAAATTCGGTTTGCACATTTTTCACAATTACATTGAAGTTATTAGTAAGTATAAATTTCTTTTGAGGATCCATTCTATTCACTCCATTTTTTACTTCTGACAACATATTTTTGATCATTTTTATTATTTTTTGGATTCACATACAGAACTCAACAGTTGGATAGTTATCTTTTAAACCAGTGTATTTGATTTTTATTCCATCTTTAACAATTTCATCAATCATCTTATCTGTTAAGTGTTTTGTAAATCTAGGTGGAAGAAATACCTTAAACTCTTCACATTCAACTAAAATGCTCTTTCCAAACTTAGTTTTAATCTTTTCCATTTTCACAATCTTATATTCTGTATTTAATTCTAATTCTCTTAATCCAATAACCTGTTTTTGTTCAAGACTTCCAAGTTTATTTAAAAGTTCAATATGATTCGCCATCGTATTTATTATATAGAATTTTTTAAAAATCAGTTTCTAATAGCCTCGAATTTCATTAAGTATGTCATTGATTCTGTTAACAATATCTCTTACATTTTCATCTGTTAATTCACCATTCATGAGCTTAATTACATTAAGCTCATCTTTAAACAGTCGAATTCGATTCACCATATTTTTATAATATTCTTTCTTTGAAGCTATATTAAACCGTGTTGATAGACCAGTGATAACAGCAGAAGCCGAAGCAAATGCAGTTGTAATAATTGAATACACTGTAACAGGAATAAATACATTGATAAACCCTGTAGAAGCTGATAATAGAATTGATAACGTAATAAGAGTAATATAAACACATTTTATTCGCTTAAACTTCATTTTGTTTTTCATTAATAACTTCTCAAGATTTAATATAGTATCTTCAATTAACACAATTAAATTCTCACGTGGAATGTTATCTGGAATAGTCATTTTATTAAATAAGTTTTTATGATAATATCATAAAAACACTTACAAACTAAACAAATCTAATAAACATATTATATAATTGGTTTATATCTTCTCAATTACTTTTTCTTTCTCAACATCATACTCTAAATTTTTCTTACCAATCATAACATAGCAAATTGTTTTATCTGGTACATAATTTTAAAAATTAACAGTCAGTTTCAAATTAGTTCTATCACTTACAGTTACTGATTTATGCTTGCTTGTGTTAATTACGAACATCGGCCTATTTTCTAAAAATTCCTTAGGATAATAAAACATCTCAGTATTTCCAATTGTAGCTCGCTTATATACCGTATGCATTTCATAAACTTTCAAATACTTATGTTTTGCAAAATCTAAGTTTAAAGATTCTAATGGGAAAGATTCATTTCTAGAATTACGAAAATGGATATTCTGAACTTTACAATGATCAAAATAGCTTGAATCTCTTTCTTGATTATCATTTCTATCAGTTTGGAAAAAGGCAATCACAAAATTAGGTATATCAAATTCACTTGAGTTAAATTGTGTGGTTAAATCGAATTCTAAATATTTCCCACTAACTGATTTCTGTAAACATTGATACGTGTTAAATGAAATAGGAATCTTACCTTCTTTTAACATATTAGATCTTGACAAGGTGGCATAGTTAGGTTCATAATTAACAATAGGCATTCTTAACTCCATATTTGTAATCTTAATTTTACCTGGATGTGGTTGATCATTCTCATATGTTCCATCCTGCTTTTTTGTTTTCCAAATAGCAAATGCATTATCATCAGAACCACTTCTTTTAAATGTATATTTCAAACCTCCTTTCCACATAATATCTTTAAAATCTGAACAAAATCCTGGCAAAAGTCTTAGCAAAAACACTATTTCTTCATCTGTTCTTGCCCACGTAATTCCTTCCCATCCGCATTCATCATAGTGATTTGCCTCTGGTTTTGAAATCGTACATGTGTTTACAGCTGTTGAAGTTAAACCAGGATAATCAATAATATCCAATATCTGTCCATGCTTACTAATTTGAATTTGAGAAAACAAATGTGGGAAGAAATTATTAATAAGTCTAATATTTTGACCAGTAGTATATTCCTCATCACCATCTCTACCTCTAATTTCAAAAGTTACATAAATATCAGCATAAGGATGTATGAAGCCATCACCCACGTCAATATCAAATTCAATAGACCTGTTTGGCTTATTTAAATTCTCGATTGTTTTTTGATTAGGTTTAAAGGATTGTAATTCATATGATTCTATTTTATCCATATTTATTATAAAAAAATATTTGTAATCGTTTTATGAATTAAGCCCATAAATTAAACCCATAAAAACTTAAATATAACTTCTCCAAATATCCTTATTCCTATTCACCTGACTAATAATTTCTGAAAAACTATACCCATCTGTAAACATTTTTAACACTGTAATGCATAAATGTCCACAAATTACCTCGTTAAAATGTTCTATACGGCTGCTATTGTACTCTATATTATGACCAAGATATTTTACGAGTGTTTTTGGTGGATTACCTCCAAATGAATGAAACACATACTTTCTATTTCCTTTTTTCCAATAACAAATCCAATGCGTTCCTATATTTTTAGACGCATCAAAATTAACAATACCACACTCATTCTTCCTTGGTTGTTTAGGCAATTCATCACTCATAAATACACCTCTAAAGTTTCTTATCTTAAGTTTTTTAACAAGTTGTATTAGGTCTAAATTACTTAAAGGTTTAATTTCTTCTTTTTCTTTACTGTTTTGGAGTTTACGTTTTTTGAAAGCTTACCACCTTGTTTTTCCTCCATTGCTAAGTTATGTCGCTTTTGTTCTTCTAATTCCATTTTATTCTTTTTTGCATCATCTACAGTCTTAGCAATAGCAGCCGCACCTCCAGCAACAGAACCTAGAGCACCTATTAAAGCTAAAATCGTTGGAATAGTAACTATAAAACCACCATAATGAACTTTATTATCATTTGTCTTCATTTCTTTGTTTATTTTCTTAAGTTGTGGTATAGAAAGAGATAGAGACATACATTGTCCTTTACTTAGTTTTGCTTCCTTTTGTTTGAGTTGTTTGTTAGTTAAAATGTGATCTATATTCAATTGTTTAAGTTCCTGATTAGGAATCGTAAATGTAAAACCTTTTAACTGCATATTTATTATATAAATTAAAAGCTTTTTATGAAAAAATTCCATAAAAAGTACATATATAAACCTAAATCTAAAAAATACTTATAAACCTAAACCTAATCTTACTTTCATTACTTATAAACCTAAACCAAATCTTACTTTTGTATTCATCATTAAAGCAGTTCCAAGAACAGGTAGTTTTTCAGTCATTAAATTAGCATCTTTATCAAAAACTCTTTCCCAAGCTTTATTTTCTAATTCCTTATCTGCAATATGTCTTGATTCTGTATCTTTATTATCCCTATAGTATGTATCATGTTCTTTACAAGCCTCATCTAATTTGTTAATACCTTCATCACCTCTTTCTAATCTTTCTTCTAACTTAGTCCCAGGCCCGCAAAATCTAAATCCTGGAATATGCAACTCAAATGGAAGTTTATTAATCAAATCATTTACTAATCCTTTTCCATACTTTTCACTATTCCAAAATTTTGGTGGCAGCGTATTCAATATCTTTATCAAATAACCTATACCTTTTGGATCATTAGGAATAAATTGTGCAAGTTTAGAATTAATCATATCCATAATACCTACTTTCTCATTATAAAAGTTATCATTTCCAGATTTTTCTTCACCATCAATAACAATCAAATGATCAATCAGTTTTCTCACATCATCCATCCATACGTATTCTTTTGATAATTCGTTATATACCTTTATTCCTTCTCCAGATTTTGGTGTCTTTTTTGAAGGTGTTGTTGGTTTTATATATTCATCCCAAATAGGTTTGATAATTTCTTTATATTTTTTACCTTTACTAGATTTTTGTTTTCTTGTACTTGGATCATTATTATGAAATGCAACACTAGAATCAATTACTATTTGTTTATATTTTTCTAGATCATCATCATTATAATTTGTTGGATTATGTTTTGTCAATAATTCCCATAAACCTTCTGTTCCTGTATAATGTCGATTATTAATAACTAAATCATCACCATGAATTTTAACTTCCGCATTTCCTATCATATGTATAATTTTCCCATCTTCATCATATGGTTGTATTCCAAAACTTGTATCATCTCTAGTTGCATAATATCTTGAGGCAATATTACCAAAATGAGTTGTTGCTAAAGATTCTATTCCTTCTACTTTATATTTAATTTGTTTTTTCATGTGTTTTATTTCTTCTGTTATAGGCGTATCACTTTCATTTATAGAACTATCATACATAGGCGGTGTTTCTAATAAGCTTGAATCCACTCTAGCACTTTTATGTACAACTGGAACTAACTCTTGAATTAGATTTTTATTTTCTTCTGCTACTTTTGATATATCTTGCCCTAAATCTTTAATTGCATCAATAACAGGCTGATCTTGTTCTTTAAATTTTTCATACATACTTCGATTACTTTAATTTCCTTAAATCTTTTAATAAGTTCTTCTTTTAACTTAATATACTTCTTAGCTTTATTAACATCCATTTATTATATAAAGAAAAAAAAATAAAAATATAATATAATATAACATAACATAACATAACATATACGTTCACCTGCATTCATATACGTTTAGTTTACACTTTTATAAATTCTTCAATTTTATTTCTATATTTACCATTATTCACCTTCCTAGTCATATCTATTGTTAAGAAACCATGTTCTTCACTCCAACACTTGCTACATAATGATTGTAATTTTTCAAACGACATATCAGATGCAACAAATTCATCATATATATGTTTTAAATTTACATTGTCCTGTCTAAATATACAAAGAAAGTTTAAGTTGTCCCTAATTAATTGTTTTGGCACTTTAGAATATGTTTGTCCAAGATAGAAACAGTTCAAACCCTTATGACGACCTCGTGTAAAATATTCTCTAACGTGGTTTTGTTCTTCTAATATGAAATCATCAAATACTACCACAGAATAGTCCTCACATTCATCTAATGGAATAATCTCTTCATTGTTTCCTTTTATTATTGCTATTGTGTCTTTAATATTACGTTCAATATCTCGAAAAAGTTGTATTAAGTGTTGGTATTTAGGCTGATTTAAACTTTTAGAATAGATATAAACATTTGCATATTTTAACCATTTAGGTGCCAACAAAAAATTATCAATCATTAACGTCGTTTTACCACAACCACTAGGCCCAACTATTAAACATCTTATATCATCAGGTAACAACTCTCCATTCCTCTTACTCTTCGCCGTTTCTTCTGTTAACCTTACTTTAATATCCCAATTATCCATTTTAATTATTTATTATATAATAAATGAAGGTATTTAATTTAAATGGTTATTCATCTGTATTAAACATGTCATTGCATTACCCATTTGAAAACGATTTAGAAGTAGCTGTTGCAGGATTTTACACAACATACTTAACTCCAAACATTACAGAAAAAAATAATAAATTAACATTCTGTAGTAGTGACTCAAAATATACAAAACAATTCATAGTTCAACCTGGTCAATATAATTTAAAGGAATTAGAAGAATATATTAAATCAAACCTTCCATATAAGAACAATGCTTCTGAAGTTATTAAAATTACCGAGGACAGAAAGGCCAATAGAGTTAAAATATTTAGCAGTTTGTGTGATATAACCTTAGATACCATTAATACTGTATTAGGTTTTAGTGAGAAGAACTTGGCTATAAAAGTAGAACATGTTGGAAATAAGCCACCAAGGTTTCATCCGTTTGATACTATAAATATTCACTGTGATTTAGCAGAAGGTATGATTTTAAAACATAATGACAACACACAACGAAACAGACTTAATTGCAACATTTAGAACAAATGCAGAGTTTAGAGAACCAATTATATATGAACCTAATGAAAAGATATTTTTCCCAATACATCACAATAAATTTAATAATTTCAAAGTTTCAATTAAAGATGAGAATGGTGATTTGATTGATTTTGGTGGAGCTCGTATAACTGTTTTACTTGCTGTTAAATAACTCAAATTATTATATAATAAATATGGATATTTTTGGTAATGTTAAAAGAAAGGTAAGTGCTATTAGTGAAGAGCAGTTAAGGAATTTAGATAATGTTGTTAAGAATGAAGAATTTGAAAAATATAAAAGAGAGACACATCAAAATTTAATGAGTCGTACAAATTTTAAATCTGAACTAAATAAAATTTTCACAACAAATTATAGATCATGGATTGATTTTACACAAAAAAGATTAGTTAATATAACTAATGGTGTTGATCAACAAGATGCTATTACGTTAAACCAGCTCGAGTCAGTGAAAAGCGATATTAACAACCAATTAGAAAGTGATAGAAACAAATTTGAAGATGTATTAAAATCATTACAAGACACACATATAAAGAAAGATGATATTCAGGTTTTAAAAGGTGAATATATGGAAGAATTTAAAAAGACCAATAATAATGTTACTATTCTATTTAAAGCAAAAGTACCTGTTTCAGAATTTAATCAATATAAGTCAGAAATATCATCCCAATTAAATACACTTACAACAAAACAAGATTTTCAAATGATGAAAAAGGAAACTTTTAATCTAATTATGCAAAAAGAAACTATAAATTTATTATGTCGATTGAGAACTAGAAATGTTCCAAATCCAATCTTCAGAATATTTAATTTATCTAATGATTATGAGTTTCTCTACAATGGAAAAATAATGCATATGGAATTAAGTTTGGATAGATACTTTTTAGATATATTTTTGAACAATACTTTAGTGGTAAATTTGCCATTAAACATTAAAAAGGGTGATAAAATTATGTTTCAAGCACAAAAAAATTCAGCTATGGAGGAAGGAAAATTATTGGAAGTTATTATGTATATAGAAAGAGAACCTTAATTATTTTCTTTTAATAAATAATGATGTATTGTGTTAAGTGTAAGAAATCAACAGATACAAAAATAGATAGGAGCTCCTCCGTGGCTAAGCGGTTAGCGTACGCGCCTTTGGCGTGGGAGACCCGGGTTCGATTCCCGGCGGGAGCTCATGTGGTTCGGATTCCACGTTAATCAGTAGGTCCACGTCTCATATAGCCTCGCTGCTGAAAGGGACGCTAAACTAAAATCAACAAATCAACAAAAATAGATAACATTAGAGTAGAACAAACAAATAATGGAAGATATATTAAGAAAGGTATATGTGTTGTATGTGGTACTAATAAATCCCAATTCATTAAAAAGTGCGATTGACTATATGAAGGTGAAGGTATTAGAGAAGATATTATAGAAGAAATTCATAAACCATCTAGAAAAAATTATCCTAGGTTAAGTGTTATTGTTCAAGGTATAGATGATTTATGGCAAGCGGATCTTGTGGAAATGGATAGTGGTGTGTTAAAAGGTGTTTCAAAATTAAATAAAGGGTATAAGTATTTGCTAACGGTTATAGATGGGTTTTCAAAATATGCATTTGCTGTTCCTGTTAAAGATAAGAGTGGTAAGAATGTTACAGAAGCATTTGAATCAGTGTTAAAAGTAAGAAAACCTAATAATTTACAAACTGATCAAGGTAAAGAGTTTTATAATAAAGAATTTGAAGATTTGATGGGAAAAAATAATATCAATCATTACTCAACATATAGTGGTAAAAAAGCTTCTGTTGTTGAAAGATTTAACAAAACACTTAAACAAAATATGTGGAAGAAATTTACTGTTCAAGGTAATTATAAGTGGTTAAAAATATTGCAAGGTTTGGTTGATGAATATAATAACAAAGTACATAGAACAATTGGTATGAAACCTGTAGAAGTGAATAAGAAAAATGAGCATGCCATATTGAAAAAAGTGTATAAGAAAGAATATAAGTCTGTTAAGTTAAAGTATAAGATTGGTGATTATGTTCGTATAAGTAAAATTAAAGGTTTGTTTGAAAAAGGTTATACACCAAATTGGTCAACAGAAGTGTTTGTTATTAATGAGGTTATACCATCTAATCCACCAACATATAAAATTAAAGATTTAAACAATGAAGAAGTTAGAGGAAGATTTTATGAACCAGAATTATTGAAAACTAAATATAAAGATGGGTATTTGGTTGATAAAATATTGAGAAAGAAAGGTAATAAAGTGTTTGTTAAATGGTTAGGGTTTCATGATTCACATAATAGTTGGATAGATAAGAGTAATGTAATATTATAAATGTTATATTTTATGATTATTTCATAAAAGGTATAAATAGTTTATTAAATGGTTAGGGTTTAATAATTTGCATAATAACTAAATAAATAAAAGTAATATAATATTATAAATGTTATTTCATAAAATGTAATAAAGTGTTTATTAAATAATTAGGGTTTATTAAATGGTTAGGGTTTATTAAATGGTTATGGTTTAATAATTTGCATAATAATTAAATAAATAAAAGTAATGTAATATTATAAATGTTATTTCATTAAAGGTATAAATTGTTTATTAAATGGTTAGGGTTTACTAAATGGTTATGGTTTAATAATTTGCATAATAATTAAATAAATAAAAGTAATGTAATATTATAAATGTTATCTTTTATGATTATTTCATAAAAGGTATAAATTGTTTATTAAATGGTTAGGGTTTATTAAATGGTTAGGGTTTAATAATTTGCATAATAACTAATATAATATTATAAATTTTATCTTTTATGGTTATTTCATAAAAGGTAATAAAGTGTTTATTAAATGGTTAGGGTTTAATAATTTGCATAATAATTAAATAAATAATTTGCATAATAATTAAATAATTAGAGTTTATTAAATGGTTAGGGTTTAATAATTTGCATAATAATTAAATAAATCATTTGCATAATAATTAAATAATTAGAGTTTATTAAATGGTTAGGGTTTAATAATTTGCATAATAATTAAATAATTAGAGTTTATTTAATGGTTAGGGTTTAATAATTTGCATAACAAATAAATAAAAATAATATAATATTATAAATGTTGTAATGTAATTTAATTTGTTTAAACATGAAAATGAATTAAAAAATCTGGTAAATATAAAAAATGATACAGTGTTTTTTCATATAAGGTGTGTTATTATATGGAAAAACACTGTATCATTTTTTTATGTCGACATTAACAGCTGTTTTAGAAAAATAAGTTGCTAATGTTGGTATAAAAATATTATGAACATGAATTTAAAAAATTAGTGAATATAAAATTATGATACAGTGTTTTTCCATATAAAATGAGTATGAATAATGTTAATTTTACTGGTGAGGAGATGAAGGAGATGTCGATTACAAAACTAAAACTAATATGTAAAGTCAAGAAAATCCGTAACTATAGTTCTTTAAATAAGAGTGAATTAATCAAAAAAATCGAACAATATCAAAATGAACCAGATGAATTGAAAGTTATATACACAATGAAAGTTGATGAATTAAAAAACCATTGTAAAAGGAAAGGAATAAAAGGTTATTCTAAATTAAGAAAGGCTGAACTTATTGACCGTATTAAAAAATATGAAGATGAACAAAACAGATCAAAAATTAGAAACATATTTCCATTTAAACAAGATATTTTTGAAGAATCCAAACCACAACGAATACCAATTAAAGTAGAAACAAAGGAAACAGCAATACAGAAACGATTACAAACTATCACAATTGAAAACAGGAGGATATAAAGATCCAGTGAAGTTTTTAAATATAAGTGGGAAAGTAGTTATTAACAAAATCAAGGAAGAATTAAAGCACCATCCATTAAAAGTCAACCTTGTATTCATTTGTGATTATATTAAAGATAAAGAAGTACAAGAACGCAATTTTAAAACTATGAATGAAAGAATATTACAATCAACTGACTTAGATGAATATATAACCAATGCTAAACAAAAACTATGTAGAGAGATGGAGGAATTTCAAGGAAGAGGTTCAGGATGGTCATTACATCAAATTAAATATTTAGAAATCAGATTAAATAAATATGTACCATTACGAGCTTCTTCCTATATTGACCTTCCTAAACCAATTAAAGATAAAAAAGCAGTGATTAATGTTCAAAATAAAGATAATAAATGTTTCTTATATTCTATTGCATGTTATTTAAAACCTATAGATCACCAATCACATCCTCAACGGCCTTCAAACTATACAGAAATTGTGGATGAATTACAAGACAAATATTGTAAGGGTATTGAATTTCCTGTACAATTAAAAGATATAGTAAAGTTTGAAAAAAGAAGTAACATATCCATTAACGTGTATACCTATGATGATGAATATAATATATACCCACTTCAAATCACAAAAAATAAGCAGGATAAACACATCAATTTATTATATGTAAAAGATGAAAATAATGATCACTTTTGTTGGATAAAGGATTTATCAAGATTAATAAGAAGTCAAGTAACAAAGCATAAGGAAAAATTATACTTTTGTGATAGGTGTTTAACAAGACATTTTAGAAATGAGATACAATTACAAGAACATGAACTATATTGTAAGGAGCATGAATCTGTTAGAATAGAACTTCCAAAACCATATGACAATCAAATACAGTTCCAAAATTATAATAGATCATTGAGGGTACCATTTGCGATATATGCCGATTTTGAATGCTTGTTATGTAAAATGGAAGTAGACCATAATTGTTCTAAAACTGAAGTATCAAAAGCATTTACCAATGAGTTTCTGTTATTATATTAAATACTCAAATGGTGTGTATAAACGTCCTGTTAGTTATATTGGTTTAGATGCTGCAAAGGTGTTTGTGGAGAAGTTAAAACAAGAAGCAATAGAAATAAAGGAAATATATAACAAAAAAAGTTAAAATGAATGGCCTAACTAAAGATGAGGAAGAGTTATATAATAATTCCAATAGTTGTCATATATGTGAGAAAAACTTAAATGATTTACCACCCGCAATTGAAAAACAAATAAATGTGCTAAACAAGAAAATAAAATTCGCTAAAAATAATTATAGCATGGTTGAAAAATTAGAAGAATGGAAACATGAATTAGGTAAATGTTTGAAAAATATAAATAAAGCAAAAGTAAGAGATCATGATCATTTAACTGGAAAGTTTAGAGGTGCAGCTCACAGTTATTGTAACTTAAGCTATCGAAATCCTAATTTCATTCCAGTATTTATTCACAATTTAAGTGGTTATGATACTCACCTATTTGTTAAAGAACTTGCTTATGATAAGAATGAAATAAAACTAATTGCAAACAATGAAGAAAAATATATAACATACTCGAAATATGTGAAGGTTGATAAAAAGAATGGAATTAATTTACGATTTCTAGATTCATTTAGATTTATGTCAAGGGGTTTAGCAGAACTAGCAAATAACCTTACAAAAGAACAATATAGAGAAACGTCAAAGTATTTCACTTATGATTTATTAGATTTAGTAATTAAAAAAGGTGTGTACCCATATGATTATATTGACTCAATTGAAAGATTAGAAGAAACAAAACTACCTTCAAAAGAAATGTTCTTTAATAAACTTACTAACACCCACATCAGTGATGAAGATTATGAGCATGCGAAAAATGTTTGGAAGTCATTCAATATTAAAAATCTAGGTGAATATACAGAACTTTATAACAAGACAGATGTATTAATATTAGCCGATGTATTTGAAAATTTTAGAGATGTGTGTTTAAAGGCATATGGTTTAGATCCTGCTTGGTATTTCACTGCTCCTGGTTTATCGTGGGATTCAATGTTAAAGGTGACTAAAATCGAACTAGAAATGTTAACTGACTATGACAAAATATTAATGATTGAAAAAGGTATAAGAGGTGGAATTTCAGAATGTAGTAAGAGATATGTAAAAGCAAATAATAAGTATATGAAAAGTTATAATAAAGATGAACTTTCGAAGTATTTAACTTATCTAGATGCCAATAATTTATATGGATGGGCAATGAGTCAATACATGCCTTACAAAGACTTTACATGGGTTCAACCTTACATAAACATAATGAATATTCCAGATAATTCAGAAACTGGTTACATATTAGAAGTTGATTTAGAATATCCAGAATACTTACATGATAAACATACAGATCTACCATTAGCTCCAGAAAATATGTGCCCACCAGGATCGAAACAATCAAAATTATTAACAACGCTTTACAATTAAGAAAGATATGTTATTCACTATAGAAATTTAAAATTATATATGTCACTTGGAATGATATTAAAGAAAATTCACCGAGTATTAGAGTTCAAGCAATCAAACTGGTTAAAGGAATATATTGATCTAAATACAAATATGAGAACACAAGCTAAGAATAATTTCGAGAAAGATTTTTACAAGTTAATGAATAATAGTGTATTTGGTAAAACAATGGAAAACATTAGAAAGAGGCCATCTACTACCTTAGAATGTGATCCAATGAGGGTGGAAAAGTTAATAGCGAAACCGAACTTTGATTATAGAACAATATTTACTGAAGATTTGTGTGCGATACATATGAAAAAAGAAAAATTGACCTTCAACAAACCTATATATGTTGGTATGAGTGTGCTAGATTTGTCAAAACTATTAATGTATGACTTCCATTACAACATTATGAAACCTAAATATGATATTGATATAGGCTTATGTTATATGGATACTGATAGTTTTATATATGAAATTAATACAGATGATTTCTACAAAGACTTAAAAGAAATGGTTGATTTATTTGATACAAGTGAATATGGAAAGGATAATCAATATGGAATACCATTAGTAAACAAAAAAGTATTAGGAAAGATGAAGGATGAAAACAATGGTAAAATAATGACAGAATTTATTGGGTTAAGATCAAAGATGTATGCCTTTAAAGTTGAAAATAAAGAGAAGAAAAAAGCAAAAGGAATAACAAAATGTGTAGTAGCAAAAGAGTTACAATTTGATGATTATAAACAAACCCTATTCAATGATGTGAAAACATATAAAAATATAAATCTAATTCGAAGTTGTAAGCATGATGTATATACTATAGCTGTAAATAAGTTAGCATTAGATTCGAATGATGATAAAAGATATATACTAGAGGGTGGTATAAGTACATTAGCTTGGGGGCATTATAAGATATAGTTAAAATGTACTTATGTGTAGTTTAGTTTTAGATAAAATTTAATAAACTTTTATGTGTAGTTTAGTTTTAGATCATATTTAATTAACTTTTATGTATAGTTTAGTTTAGTTTTAGGTCATATTTAAATAACATTTATATATAGTTTAGTTTTAGGTCATATTTAATTAACTTTTATATATAGTTTAGTTTAGGTAAAATTTAATTAACTTTTATGTGTGGTGTAGTTTAGTTTTAGGTTATATTTAATTAACTTTTATGTATAGTTTAGTTTTAGGTCATATTTAATTAACTTTTATGTATAGTTTAGTTTTAGGTCATATTTAATTAACTTCTATGTATAGTTTAGTTTTAGATAAAATTTAATTAACTTTTATGTATAGTTTAGTTATAGGTCATATTTATATTTTTAAGTCATAAAAGTTGTTTTTGTAATTTTATCCTTAGACATAGACAACCAGTAATACATGAAAATAATTGTTTTGTAGTCTAGTATTTATATCCTGTTTACATTTCCTTAATACATTCTTACATAGTGAAGATTTTTGATTTTTTATAATTTTATCCTTAGACATAGACAACCAGTAAGACGTTAGAAAAAAAAATTATAAAAAATAGAAACCATTTACCGTTTGAATTTTGAAAATCGGTTAATATTTGACGATGTTATAGCAAGTTCAAAATTTCGGGAATTTTTTACGGGTTTATTTTTGAGTTTTCGGGAAAATGTTATTCTTTAAAAAAGTCTTAAAATTTTATTGTGATTATGATAATATTTTTATTTTTTCGATTTGTTGAAATTTTGTGGAGATATTGAAAAAGGGAAACATATCCTGTGGGTTATGCAACCATCTATGCATTTTAAAAAATTCATCATGTCATTAGTATTCATTTGCCGTTTGAATTTTGAAAATCGGTTGATAAACAACGAAGTTATAACGATCTGGAGATATTTTCCCTCATGAGCCGCCATTGATGTCAGGGTTGGTTATCGTTTCCAAAAAATTATCATGTTTACCTTATTTGGTACTAGTTCATTCGTAATAATTTCAGAGCTTAATTCGTAATTTTAACAATTCTGGAAAAATATGTTAAAAAGAATTAGTTTCCAACCCTGTTTGTCACGTGAAAGCAAAAATCATCACGTTATAACTAAGAATTTTAAAAATTTTTCGATTGTGAAGAGAGAAAATTGTAACTGCATAACGTGACTATGTAACGTGACGTGACAGTTTTGGTGTTGTTATTATTACATACTCAGAAGAAAGAGAGAAGGAAACTGAATTGTAAATGTGTGCGTGTGTGTTGTATAAATACAGGCGGCTAAATGCTAAATTCGTTATTTTTTATCCGATTTTGATAATTCAAATGGCATTTAAAAGAGTATGTATCAGAGTTTAAAACGCAATTGTTCATTCTTGTTAAATGTTGTTAGATTTAGTGATTTTTTGTTTTTGTAACTAGATTTAATGATTTTTTGTAACCAAATTTAGTGATTTTTTGAAGTCAAAACCGGTTATAACCAGATTTTGTAACTAGATTTAGTGATTTTTGAAGTCAAAACCGGTTATAACTAGATTTTGTAACTAGATTTAGTGATTTTGTAACTAGATTTAGTGACTTTTTTGTAACTAGATTTAGTGATTTTTTGTAACTAGATTTAGTGATAGAATGCATTAGAAGTTATTATGAGTAAGATAGAAGTTATTTGAGATGTGATAGAAGTTATTTGGGAAATAGGGAGTGCGGTAGAAATTATTAGGGGTAGTTTAGAAGTTATTTGGAGGTAGGGGGATGCGCTATTGTTATTAGGAGTGCGCTATTATTATTGATGGTGTGCTAGATTGTTATTGGAAATGATGAGGTGGCGCAGAATCCCCACCCCACCCCTACTTGCCCCTCCTGGCTCTCCTAAATGACGCCCCTGTACGCAAATAGCTGAATGATCTTTAGCAAATGCTCAAGAAGCTGGCATAGTGAGAACGAAAGTCCCTAGACGAACAACTTGGTCGAGAAGACTGCGAACAGTTGGGGTTTCAGCACTAACAGTTTTTAATATTCTGATGGTCATCAGCGACTCAGTCGTCATCAAAGTGGGTGGAAGCAGCCTCAGCTAAGCTCATAATCTATCCAGGTTAAAATCCGACAAGTGAACTCCCAATTCCTGCTTCAAACATTCTCTTGAGAGAGGTCACCAGCACATATAGCTTCTCCAGAAAGTATCTTCTAGAGTTTTATGAGTTGTTTGAGACCTGGCTGATTGAAACGACACTGCGCTTCGTTCAACAAAGAGTCAATGATTTCGAAGTACATTTTTCGAAGATCTGATACAGGCTCTAGGGTAGCTGCTATAGAAGGATTATGAGTCTCCTCCAACCTAATTGGTGTTCTCTTTGATCTTGATGAAGTGGGCAATTTTAAGTGTAGTATGTCTGCATTTTCCTTTGCTTCCTTATAGATGTTTTCAAATGCACTGTCCGTTCGTAGGTTTCTCCGAGTCTCAGAGTGTTGCTGCTCTTTTAGCTCCAGAAGCAGAAGCTTCAGAATTTGAAGCACTTTCGCCAGTTGTCCGCAAGGTACAAAAGCACGTATACTGACTATCAGAAAAAATATCATTCCGAATTTGTTCATTCTTTTCAAATGTCCTTTTAGAATTACTTTTTGGTCATCGTTTCGACCACTTGTATTACTGATGATTCTTTTCGAACGTGATTTGAATTCGTTTGTAGAAGATCGAAATCTGATTAGAGATTTTCGCCTAACACACCAGCGAGTAGGACAAACAGGCAATAAATGTTTGGGATTACTTTTGTTGATAGTTTTACAGGGTTCAAGAACAATGTCGGCGTGCGTATATTGTCTATCGTTTTGCAGAATCCAGGTTGATGTTTCAAACGTCTTTCACTATGGCCCGCACGTCACACAAAGGTTCGCATTTTCGTGCTACTTCTTGCAATGGAAGATCTAATGCATGATTACTGCAATGAATGTATACAGCTTTCGGATGTTGAGTCGAATTTATCTTCTGCACACCACTCACTCGTCCTGACATAATAGCTGTACCATCATGACACTGTTCGCGTATATTTTCTGCATTCAGGTTAGGTTTCGTTAGAATATCTTGGATCGTGAATTCTGTTTCCGATGTTGTGCCATGTGGGGTGATCATTTCCATAAATATTTTGTTGGGTTTCATGAATCAGAGTTAATACAGCGCACACAGATACAACTGTTCTTTCTTTGAAGTATCAGTCGTGGAGTCCGCTATGATTGCATAAAATGGAGAGACTAACTTCTGCTACCAAGTCTCTCTATATTGCATGTCCCATAATCTTTAAAATTCTTTCAATCAGCACTAAGCCAGTTATCCTGTCGATTAATCCATTGGTTGAGAACAGGCATATCCATTTTTCTTTCATCCAGGAGTGACATCAAATTACCCGTACTATGCAAATGTCCACTGATTGCTTGACCACTTCTAGCTAAATATCTAACACTACTAGTTATTATAAGCAGTGACTGTCTTTCTTATTCTTGTTTAAAAACTTGGTCTGAAAGAAGAGCTGCAATAGAGGTTCTGTTTCAGCACTCATATCTGAACCCTTTCACTACCACTGGGATATATGTGTCCCACGATACATTCTCAGAGAACCCCTGTAATTTACCACATTTTATTGCTATGAATCGATATTCCACGGGTAAAGAGAAGCCCGCTTGAACAATGAAAGTGATAATGGAACAGATAAAAGTGAGGAACAATGTACTAGTGATAAAGCAGTGGTTGCATGTACTGTAATTTGGAAAAGGATTCCGAAATGCAAAATATTTGTAATGTAAAATATTTGTAGGATTAAACGAACGGAACGACAATAGAGTTCGCATTTTTCATATGCTTTGAATTATTAATCCTACCTTATACATTTTTCCTCCTCACTATAAATCTTACTGCACTCTGCATATTGTTTGTAAGAACATTAATTTAACTTTATGGAAAATGTATTTAGTTCCTAAATGTCCTGTTACTCATTTAAACTGTTATATTTTTCAAACTTTAAAATCTCGCTCGACGACTCGTTTCATATTGCAGACTTACGATTACTTAAACAAAAATTTTAAAATAATTTACAGTGTTTTGAGAATGTACACCAATGAAAATAAAGAATTTTCAATTCTTTTCCTAACTCTTTATGTCTAACATGGGGACATAAAAAGCGCCCGGTCCCATGTTTCAACGAGAAAGATGAATCTGGAATAGATACTTTTTTTCACATTACTATAAAAAGCAAAATTTAGTTCATATAATCAGTGTTGTGTGATGTCTCTACAGTCTGAAAGTGAGGGGGCAAAAGGGTATCTTGCCCCCTTTGAAAATTTCAGGAGGGGCAACTGCCCCCTTGCCCCCCCGGTTCCGGCGCCCCTGCTGCTGTACCACTATGAGCAAAATAAATGACACTCCCTATTTTGAAGTTTTCTTTTTGAAAATATCTGCGTTTTCTTTATATGTTCGAAGTTTCGGAAGGTTTCCCCAGCAGAACAGGTTAATAATAAACCCGTTTTTAATATTTGTGTTAGATATTAGCGTAAAATAAATAAATTAGAAGCAAGAAACGTTAAATCGACAGAAATCGAGAATTACCAACTCTGCTAAAGTGGGAAATTTTCAAGAACGGAGGGGAATTCTGCACTTCAACACGAAGCAGCGATATCTATGTCATTGAGAAAAATGAGGATTAAATCTACTAACGAAAATTTTAACGAAATATTTCTAATATGTCTTATTACGTGCATTATCTGCAAACTCCAAATATATGCATATATGCTAAGTATTAACGTATAGATAGAGCAGAAAGTGGAAATTATCTATGGAAAAGGACGAATTGGTAGCGCGACCGTAATGAAAAATCGTCTTTACCGTAGAACAGGTTCAGTTCACGTATGAAAACAAATAGCTCAGTTCGTTAAATCAACAAGTCTGTATACCGAAGGTAGTGGGTTCGAACCCCACAGAACTGCCATTGTCATTTATATGACTATGGTTATTTTATTTATTCCTTTATGTGCGAAAGAATGAAATTGTAATACATGTGTAAAACTCATGGCAATAACAGAAAAAAAAGAAAAGAAAAAGAAAAATGTCGTTGTCGCACTTGCATTAGTGTCTCTAATTTTGTTCCCAAACAGTTTCGTAATAATTTCCCCTTGTGCTCACTGCTCACTATATGCTTGCTGGTGCATAACGAATGTTTTCCAGTAAATGTTAATTCTAATTTGGAGAATTTTATAAAGTTTCACAATGTTTCTCACTAGATAGTCTTCTATCTACTTGTTTGGATATTTTGATAACAGATTTCCCTATTAAATGTTGAATTTTCCCTATATATATTTAATTATGGAAAAGTTTTACAATGTATTTGTCTTGAATTGAAATTGTTTGAATTTACCACATGAGGTAAGTAGCCCGAAGCAGAACAACTCAAGTAACTGATATTCTACGTAAAAGCAACCTATTGTGGAATAATGATGCTTCTTAGCATCAGCACATAATCTTTACGTTAGAGAGTCAGACAGAGAAAAATGCTGGTTTTTCCTCCCCTATGACCACCCATCTTAAACCTCTACATACCATGGTTCGTCTCACAAAATTTCGGTGCTCCAAAGACATTCATATAATAATTATAAAAATAATAATAATAATAATAATAATAATCCTGAATATGCCATCCTTACATAATGTAATAACCTTAGATATCTTAGTTTAAAATGCTTTCTTTAGTAATTATTTGAACAACCATGTATTAGGGGGTACGACGTTTTATTTTGACCCTCTCATTTGAGTACTCTTCCAACAGAAAGTAATTTCTGATAAGGAGGGCAGGCAAAATGAATAAGAAATATATTTACAGCATCCTCTCCTCCTTCATGATTGCAATATCACGTAGCATTTTTTATTCTACCGAAGATGGCCCTGTGTGGTTAGAGGTAGGTAACTAGAGAAATACCTAATATATAGCGCCCCTTGATTGTCATATTACCACTTATTTATTTGTTCGAGGGAGCCCCTACACAATCACCGGTGACAAAAAGAATATGAAAAGTATATATTGATTCCAGTGGCGGATTCAGCACGGACACCTGGGGGGGAAGTGAAAGATTCTTTTGATGATGTGAAGCTTTCACAAATTACCATTTAACTAAACATAACAATGGGGTGAACTGGAACCCAGTGAATTTAAATTGATGTAAAAGTTTAATTTTTGGCTTCATAATAAAGTTTTAGTTTCAAATGAGACTTTCAGTCCGAGTGGTCAATGATCAAATCTCGTGGGACTCTTCAGTGTAGGCTAATATGGCCACCTTATGGGAAAAGGCAAAACATTAAAATGTCTATAACTTTCGAATTTTTCGTCTATTTTAAATAAATTATTGGCTTCATATTAAAGTATTGGCTTCAAATGACAGCTTCAGTCCGTATGAACAACGATCAAATCTCGGAAGGCTCTCCGGTGTAGCGATGTCGGCTTCTTTATGGGACGAGATTCACGTAGTTGATATTGCTAAATTGTTTTGTATACATGAATGCACCGTTTGGTTAATTTTACCTCTTATATTTTGTATATTGAAATTCCAAACAATAGTTACTTCGCAAAGCTAAAGGAAGGCACTTACTAGTTTAATTAAAATGAAATGCTTTTTATGAGAAGTTGTCATGGAGCAGACGAACGTACAGGCACCCAAACATTGGTTGAGTCGGACGGTTGAAACTCGTTAAGCTCGCTTCAATTATTATTATTATTAGTAGTAGTAGTAATATTAATAATAATAATAATAATAATAATAATAATAAGAAAAAGAAGAAGAAGAAGAAGAAGAGTATCCACATTCGGTGAATGGGGTCCGTGGCTCGATTCCACTTCGCGCCAAGTGAAATTTGAGGTGGACAATTACCGTGTGCATGGGTTTTCTTGGGATTTTCCATTTTCCTCCCACTTTCTTCATTTCACCATTTCATTCATCATCATTCTCCCTTAGCGTAACTGCATAATCGTAAAACGTTAAACTAGATATTCCATTTAATTTTAATTTCAATAATAATAATAATAATAAACAATTAATTCAACTGAAAGAACTGTAATTTATGTTGACGGCAATTATCATAAATATGCAACCATTATAAAAACAATGCTTTCAGTAGAAAGATAATCCTTTCCAAGTGTTGAATGCCCACGAGATAAGACATGTTTTGTGAAAAAGACGAGAGGGGCTCTGTGACATCCAAGATAAGACGTGACAAATGTTTTGGACACGAGATAGCTTGTAAAATGTATCATCTTGTCTGGAATGTCTCGAAACCAGAAGAAAGTTTTAAAATTATTTTTCAAGATCTATTTCCTCAGAAGTAGCTCTCTGCCTTAAAATTAATAATGGCATTTGTCATTTAAAAAAGATAAACAATGCCTAAAGTCAATAGTTAACTTTTCGAAAAGAAGCTTCATTAAGAGTGAACCTGAAAGATGTTCACAAACTTTGGGAGGTGATTCGAGACATCAAAAGGAGACAAATGGTCCTCTTGCAGTTTTCGAATTCAGCTTCGTCGTCGAGATACAGGGTTGCCAACTGCTCGTGTTTGGGAAACTCACTGGAAATAAATTCAACTCCAAGAATAAACTGCTACTCATATTTTTCAGGTCAATTGACTTATACCGTGTTGTAAGGTTAAATACTCATTTATGAAGTGCGTACAAAATTTGCCAGTCTCTTTTCTGAGAAAATCGTCGAGAAAAAGTCACCTCCAAGATTAAACTACCCCTCGTAAATTTTTCTAAGAGAAATATCTGATACTGCAATATAGGGTTGTTAATTAAATATTGATTAGTGAAAAATAAAATTGTTAAAACCATTTTGGAGAAAATAGCTTTTTTCGATTTTCGGCTGTTAGTAATCCACACTTATTTTAGGCGGTAGGAGAAAAAATTGGAAAATCTGCTGTAGGAATACATGTAAACCTTAAGCTTAAAATTTGGTGTAGATACGTTGAACGGTATGGACTCTAGGGGAGTCCACAGAAAAGTGTACCGAACGAACGGACCGGAAGGACGTGTATCGAAAAATCACATTTTCGGTATTGTTAGCCTGGTCTACTCTTGTACGAAGTGAATGTGGGGATAGTAGCAAGAATGAGAAGACCAAACTAATCTAAGAGAAATATCTGGAATTTCTCTCTCAACATGCCCCTAAAAGTTAGGCAAAATGTGTAACATGAAATTCAAGAATAATTTAGTTGTGATCAACGGAAATGTTATTTAACTCAGAGAAAAGCATATTGTTCAATTTATAACAATTTATTGGTCAATGAATTTAGTATTCTTAGATTGACTCGATTAAATATCTGAAAGATCATGAGGAATAAAAGTAAGGAAATCTGGCCTTAAGAATATCATACCTGGATGACTACTGGTTCTATGATGTCAGGTAATCTCATCTGCAGTTCAGCTCCAAATTCTATAAAGCGTCCATGGAAAGATGAACTTGTCACTCGAAAATTACACGCGAATAAAATTCGTATACGAGCTTTCCGAAATTCAGACTAAAATAATTTATCTCGATTCGTTACTTTGGATATAAGTTCGTATCGTAAAGCAACATGTCAGATTGCTATTTCGATGTTTGATCTAATGAATCTTAACTTGATAACTCTCTTAAACTTCTCGTTGACTTTCGATTAACTAACTTATTAACTAGCTTCTTATTAACTGATCTCTCTTTCCAAGGAAACTGTTTTATATAATCAAGAAATGATGTTGCAGATATCGGAGATATTCATGACAACAACAGACTCCAGTTAGCACGTGGAATTCTTGAGAAACTCAATAGGGACAGAACATTCTGCTGACCAAAAATCCTTAGAATCTCCAGACACAATCTCTCGGATGATTTAAATTTTGTTAATTTAAGAAATTTTTAAAAACAAAAAGATACACAATTCTTACAATATCATAGATATTCTGCTCTCAATTTTGAAAGTAAAAACGCTGATCCAATTGTAATTGTTTGACAAACGTAATAACCTCATTGTATGAATTCTCTTGTTAACATAATGCAACTAGGTTGCAGTATTTGCTTTTTCGTAATGAAATAATAAAGCGTCAGTAAACTAAATGATTTTCATAACATGAAGTTGTTCCTATTATTTGTGTGACATGATTTAATGAGCAAAATGATGATGTGAATAAAATTAATCTAAATAACAAAATATTGTAACTTTACCAAAATTGAAATCTAAACCTATAACATTTAATAATATCCCATAAGTATCATATGACATCCCATAACATCCCCTGGCGAGTAAAACTTCGACACATTCGTGCTGTCGAAAATAAAAATAAAATATAATTTACATGAAAAATATAAATATATATACATTCTTAATATGATATAAATAGAAAGAGAGATAAATATAAAAATTAATGTTGATATATGAATATTGCCTTTAAAATTGCATTTGCAATATTCAAATGCTGAAAATAATAATATAAAGTAATAAGAATGTTGCAGATAAAACACTGTCCATTTTATTTATATATATATATATATATATATATATATATATATATATATATATATATATATATATATATATATATATATGTGTGTGTGTGTGTGTGTGTGTGTGTGTGTGTGTGTGTGTGTGTTGCGCAAAATATTGTATTTTGCTTTATGCAATATTAAAATTTGTAGTTTCCGTTTAGCACACTAGGATGCGTAACTATAAAGTATGTTTAATGAGTTGTCCCAGCATGTGCTGCCATCTGTCGACGTAAAAATAAAACATCAAAAAGACACTAGAGTGAATCACAGATAACGAATGTTACGCCTACTACCAATGAATGAAAGTTTACGACTTTTCTTTTATCGGCGGGATGAGTTGTGATTCGCTTTTACAGTTAGTAAGATACCTTTGTACCTACGCTGAATGCAATATATTGAAACAGTTGTTCGCACGCAAGTGGTTGCATCTTTGATAAGGAATAATTAAAATAATTATTTTTCTTGTTAACTTCACTGCATTTTGCACTTAAACACAACGAACACAAATCTCCACTGTTTGATTTCTGTGAAGCTTTCCACTGAAAACACTATTTTTTAATAAAATATTTTTCATCACTTTTCACTAGTTTAATCAGTTGTAATTACTTATGGCGTAAAAACACATAACAGGGATTTCACACTGTAAAGTGATGAGTTGGAAGTAGTTACGTATTTCCAGGAGAAAAACTGTGAAATCGCAGTCCTTTCTGCAATGTTGCGAGGGGGAATCCGCGTCGAACGTTTTCCAAAATTTTAGTAGTTTTCCTGGTGAGTGTCTCGGTGTGGGTTGGTGATATATTTTCACAGAATTGGAGAATCCACTGATGATAAAATGTATTCATATTGTGATAGAGTTTTATCGTCTTTGAACCATTTAAAGTCACTGAATGCATCCATTGTTGATGGAGGTGATTTTCTTCATGTTCGTGGTATGGTCAGAAAATTTGGGAAGGGTTGGGGTAGGGATAGGGATTCAGATAAAATAAATCTCAGAAATAGAAAAGTGGTGTTAAGATTTTGTTGTGTGGTGGTGAAAGAAGATTCATTTAAATAGATAGCGTTTATTACATGAGTGCCTGACCGTGATGAGCCTTGGCCTTGTGTATAAGAATGTGAGTTGTGCAAGAATGCGCTTGAAAGAAATTATGTTGAAGCGTTAGTGATGTTAACATATAATAGTTGATATAAAAGATCATTGTTCTTTTTAGCTTTTCTCTTTCAAAATCAAAAATACATTATAATGATAATAAAATTTAAAAAATACTAATACTAATATCGTGGTGTGAAGAATTACCATAATCTGTATGCGTTGTAGAGAAAACTCATAAATTAAGTGTAGATGCGAAATAAATAATTAAATAAATTAATCGTGGCTTCAACACAAGGATGTAGGTTCTAAAATATTGATGTTAATTTGTTGGTTCCATGTAGCTCGTGAGAAGTTAAAATTAACCAAAATAGGTAACACTAAATGGTATCTTAATTCATAAATAGTATGAATGTTTAACCATTATATTCTAAATTATACCGTAGTACAGCATCTAAAATCGAATATTTGATCGATTTTCTTAAACTGTATTTATTATTATAATTTTCATTTAAAAATGGCAACTTATAAATATGTTTAGCATATATTCAAGCCATAAGTTAATATTTGTTGTAGCTAGGTGGTTAATAGCTTAATATCATAAATAATCAACAAATAATAACTTATTAATCTGTCAATAGCTTTTAAGTAATTGAATACTCTAATTATCAACATATCAAATATTTATAGCTTCAGATTCTTATTTTGTCTTTTTTTTTTTAAATATTACGTTATTAAATAGAAGATTGAAAGTGAATTTTAGATATATGATCTTAAATTTAACCTACTTATGAACGATAAAGTTTGTTACAGACATGAAGCTTAGTATAAATATATTATTATTAAATGTTTGAGCTTTATGGAAACCAAACAAGTGATAGAACCTTAAGAGTTAGTGTGTATGGAACTTACGCGCTAGAATAATGATGGATGGCTACGCGCTTACAATTAATGTACATGGAATCTTATGTAGGTGAGTACCATAATTTATTTTAAAATATCAATTTATTCTTTACTCTACTATTTATATCGTTACTACAATGTTTATATATGTGACTAAAAACTTTTTTAAATGCTAAAAGCTAAGTCAATCATGAATTCTGTGGTATTTCGTCGAAATTTTACGTATTTGAGTACGTTCGCCAGCATTTATTTCTAGTCTTTGCTATAAGCAGCCTACTTTCGGGTAGCGAAGACCGAGTCAACAGCCTGATATAACAGATGGAAACAAATGTAAAATTTCAAGTTGATAGTTTTTTTTTATAATAGCTGAAGTCAATCATTTTCTAAGCCAATGTTTTGTGTATTAGATTATCAATGGTACTATATTGTCTTCAAAAGACATCCCATTTCCTGAATGTCAGAAAAAAGGTGTTATGTTTCTGAGAAGGTGTCTCAGCCGTGCGCACCGACTCGCCCGGTCTGCCGTGTCGTGACAAAACGCTGTAACTTTGGCGAAGAAGTTTTGCGAAAATGAGCCTTAAAGTTTTCATCCGAAAATGTGATCTGTATCGTGTAGAAATAGTGTATCTTGACTTTGGAAACACGTGGTTACATGTAATGTTACGTAAATGCATGTTGTGTGATTAAATTTGGTGAAAATTGATTGGTTGACCATTATTGCCTAGTTACACTGGTTCTACACGATACAGATCACATTTTCGGATGAAAACTTTAAGGCTCATTTTCGCAAAACTTCTTCGCCAAAGTTACAGCGTTTTGTCACGACACGGCAGCGGTAAAAGAAGAACAATAATACTACTATAGGATAATCGATATTATTTTTTTTAATTTAGTTCTCACATGCCTCATTGTATAATTTTAATCTTCGGATATCGAAAGTGTCAATTTTGGTTTGTTTCTTTTCGTTTACGTATTTTATTTTATATGAATTTTTATTCACTTTTTCTAGTATTTAACCTATTAATTTATATTTGTTGGAAAAACAAGCTGAAATTCCGGGTTTCTGTCCTAGTTCTTTGATTAAGACTCGTTGACCTGGAATGAAATGTTCTTGTTTATATTTCCTCTCCATGTATCGTCTTTGTTGTTTATATTGCTTTTGCAAGTTTTTGTAAGCTAAATCGCGAGCTTCTTTTAGCGCTGTGAAACGTTCCTCATTTTCTTGATGATTATAAGGTAAGTCAAAAACGTGGTCTATTTTCATTCTCGCATCATAACCATGAAGGAGATAAAAAGGAGAAAATTTTGTCCCTTCATGTACATGGATGTTCAAAGTAAATACTATGCTTGGAAGAACGATGTCCCAAGAATTTATCTTTTTATCTACGTAGTGTTTTAACGTATCCTGCAAAATTGCGTTTATTCTCTCTACTTGACCTATTGAGAAATGAGCTCCGGTATCGGCAAAATTCAGAGATATTCCGAATCTTTCTGTCATTTATTCCATTAATTTCCCTTTATGAGAGGAAAGTCGGTCTAATAAGATCTGCCTTGGGATTCCAAATTTTAGTATTAGTTCTTCATATATAATTCGTGAGATTTCTTCTGCGCATACATTGGAAATTGACTTGGCGATGATGTAGCGTGGCCATGTCAGTCATTTCTAGAATGTATTTGTTTCTATGGGTTCCAAACAATGGAAGGGGTCCTATTTCATCGAGAACGATCGACTCCATCGGTCCATATTGAGGATATGTTTGTGAGTGTAACGTTATTTTTCCCTGTTTTCGTTTGTTTACTTGACACGTTATCCAGGTATCACATTTCTCATGTAGAAAACCTTTCAAATTCGGAATATAGATTTTCTTATATAAAGCATTGTACATCTTACTGTAGCCAAAGTGACCTCCGCCCATGGGGTCAGAATGAGCTTGGTTAAAAACTGCATCCCTCATGCTGTATGGTATACACAAAAGAAGTTTCTTTCCATTAGCGAAACGATGAATCCTGTATAAACGGTCATCTTTAATTTCATACATTTTCTTCGTTCTTTCTAAAGTGGTGGAACAATTTTCGGGATCTTGAATCGCTTCATAGATTGGTCCAAAAAATTTATCTTCTTTCTGCAATCTAGCAACATCTAAGCCTTGTTGGAATGTTAAAAATACATCCAGTTGTTCAGGATCGAAATCTTTTGTCTTCTCGATGTCCGTATTTCTGCTTAAAATATCGGCGGGGTTGTTTTTGCCAGCTATATGTATAGGAATGTAATGGTAACTTTCAAGTTCAAGTGCCCAACGAAGGAGTTTCGATGATAATTTCGGTGATGTTTTTAAATATGTAAGACTCTTACAGTCTGTTAACAGTTCAAATTCGTTACATGCCAAAAAGAAATTGAATGCTCTGCAAGCAAACAAAATGGCTAAAAGTTCTATTTGTACAATATGGCGTCGTGTTTCCTCCGGTCTTAATAATCTAGTGTAATAGCCTAAGGGTAACCAAGAACAATCTGATTGCTGTTGTAGGAGGACCGCTCAAATGGATTTGGTGCAAGCATCTGTGCATAAGCGTAGAGGCTTTCCTGGAGCATAGGGTGCTAAAAGTGGTGCATCTAAAAGAACTTGTTTTAGTTTTTCAAATACTTTTTGTTTTTCTTCATCCCAAATAAATTTAGAATTTTTTCTTGTCATGCGCTGTAATGGAGCTACTAATTCTGCGTAATCTTTACAAAATCGGCGCACATAGTTCGTGAGACCTAAGAAAGATCTTAATTCTTTTTGGGATTTGGGTGGTTGAAAAGATTTTATTGCTTTAATAGTTTTTTTCACTTATCTGGTATCCGCTGTTCGATACGGTGTGTCCTAAAGCCAAAATTTTTTCTTGTATAAATTTACATTTTTCCACTGATAGTTTAAGTCCTGCGGTACGCAAACGAACAAAAATTGCCTTTAATATGTCTATCATATGCTCTTGCGAATTCGACCATAGGAAAACGTCATCCATATAACAGTTGACATTCTCTGGGTGAACATTCGCTAAGGTCATTGCCATAATCCTAGAATATATTGCTCCTGCAGAAACGAAACCCTGAGGAAGTCGCTGGAATTGAAAACTGCCCAAACCTGGAATATTGAACGATGTACACGGTCTCGATTCTGGTGTAATTGGGATGGTGAAATAAGCAGATTTTATATCTAAGACTGAAAACCAATTATGTCCACTCATCGTTGTCAAAATTTGATGAATTGGGGGTAAAGAAATTGTGTGGAACTCGGCAAATTTGTTCAAAACCTTGGATTCCAAACAGCAACGTAATGAACCATCTGGTTTCTGAATAAATAGCATTGGGTTATTGAAAGGACTTTCTGATCTTTCAATGATTTGTTGGTCTAGTAAAATATTGATTTGTTCTCGCACTAGAGGACGAAGAGCGGCGGGAACTTGGTATTGTGGGCGGTGAAAAGGAACTTTCGTTTTCAACTCAATGTGGTGTTCATAGTTCTTAACTTTCCCAATTGTATTTTTATTCCATGCAAAGACATCTGCAAATTCTAAACAAAGATCTTCCAACTGTTTCTTGATTGCGGGATCGGCCTTATCTCCAATTACCAAACGGGATTTATCGAATTCCTTTCTTGCGTTAACTATTTCGTCAATTTCTTCTTTTGTTAAGCCCTGTTCTTGTAGATCTTTCTTTGAGATGCATGTTTCTGCTCTCCCTAGAACAGTACCTTGATTCAATACAACTTTCTCACAGGTGAAATTTGTCACTTGTATGAAATCATCCTTTTTTTTCAAAAAGAACGCGAGGAAAAATAATTCCCTTTTTCGATTCAAGTTCTAAGTTAGGCTCTAACATCATTTCACATCCGGACCAAGAATTTCTAAGTTTTACTGGGATGGTAACAGTTGATTTTGGCCAAATGAAACATTTTCGGGGTGTAATAAATACAGGAGCTAAACATGCTTTTAAAATATGTGCCGTTTCATTTGAAACGTTCATGGGTTCGATGTTATTTTCAACTTGTGCCGAATTTTTGACTGATCCATTTGTCTTAATGGTAAAGGTGGACGACCGAATCTTTGAATACTCATGATTTTCCTACCATAATCAATTTGAGCTCTTTGTATACTAAGAAAATCGTTTCCAATTAATAATCTATTGGGAAACCCATTGATTATGCGAAATAAATGATGAAAATTTTTTCCAGCAATAGTGAATTTTATTATCGCGACTTTATCTATTGTGAGCATATCTTGTGTAATTCCTTTTATTTTCGTTTCTCGGTTAATTATTTTGGCTGTAGGTGGTACAAGATCGTTAGAAATTATTGATATTTGCTATCCAGAATCAATGATTGATTTTACAGATGTTCGGTGAATATTAACTGGTAAAAATACCATATTATTTTCGCAACTAATAGAGGCTAAGAGTTCTCTACTTCTATTATTTTTGTTCCCCGTAAATGTGACTGCCATTTACTGTAGATTTTAGTTTAAAGAAAAATTGCAACACTGATGTTGATGTTGGTTTGCATTATTTGGAACAAATGGTTGTGCGTTTGAATTTAATTGGGTGTTTGAATTTCCTTGACATGCATTGTATTGATGATGATTACAACAAGGTGTTGGATAGTTTTGATTATTGTATGGCTGAAATTGATAGTTATTATATGTGGGTCTATTGCCTCTGAAATTTTACCTCTGAGAATTTCTATTATTTCCTCTGTGTCTAGAATTTATATTACCAAAGTTATTTCCGGTGTTATAATTTCTATTTCCCTGATTATTAAAATTTCTACCTTTGGACTGTCTCCTATTGTTATTGTTGTTTCCTCTATTATTATATTGGTCTTGATTTCTCGCCTGATTATTTTTCTGGCTATAATTACCATTATTCTTTGATTCTGCTAAGGCTACTTGTAATTCTTCTAATTTCTTTCCTAAACTAGCTAGCTGACAAACTCGCGGGTTCTTGTTTAATCTGCTTTTCGTCTTTTTTCTTTGAAATTTTCGCCACTAATTCTAAATCTGAGTCATCATCACTGTCTTGCTTTCTTAATTTACTTAATATTTCTCGAACAGTTTCTTTAGGATTATTGTTTATACGATTCTTCCTCCTAACTATTTTCACCTTATTTTTCTCTAAGAGTTGTAAGTTATTTAGAAATCCATCTAAACTAGCATAAGATTTCGTTCCTACCTTATCAATATAATACGGTAATAAACCTGATGCTATAAGACCTAATCTCTTCATATCGGACATTTTCTCATCTAGTCTTTCGGCTAGGTTTAGAATGTCATATGCAAAGACTGGTTCGTTTTCACTTTGAAGTCTATCTCTAATCCGATCTTCGATATCTACACTGAATGATGATCCCGTAAATTCGTCTATAAGCTGTTTTCTTAGTATCGCGTAAGGTGTGGTCTCAGTATACTTTCTTTTCAAAAATAATTTGACCCATTGACGGCCAATTCCTTTAAATACTGACGGTAATAACGCTTTTCTCTTATTATCGTCATAACCTGCTATGTCGCAAGCATCATCAAATTCTTCAAGGAAAGACACAATATCGCTATCATTCGTGAGATCAAATCTAGGTGATCTACCGTAACCCGAAAATACTGTGACTACTATTTTCTGTTCCGCCAGTGTACTACCGCCTTGATTTGCCATATTTTCTACTTTAGAATCTATGCTAGGAAATGTCAAAACTCTAGTATTCTTACTTTCTTGTCGCCGTGGGGTTAATATTTCACTAATATTTTCTATGCCAACATCGATGTCCTTGATAGCTTTCTTACTTCTAGTCAAAATACCTTCAGTCATTACCAAAATAAAATTGATACACACTAAAATTTTACACCATCCTTATTCAAGAAAATTAACACATTATATTAACATGAATAAAAATGTTGTGATCAATGGAAATGCTATTTAACTCAGAGAAAAGCATATTGTTCAATTTATAACAATTTATTGGTCAATGAATTTAGTATTCTTAGATTGACTCGATTAAATATCTGAAAGATCATGAGGAATAAAAGTAAAGAAATCTGGCCTTAAGAATATCATACCTGGATGACTACTGGTTCTATGATGTCAGGTAATCTCATCTGCAGTTCAGCTCCAAATTCTATAAAGCGTCCATGGAAAGATGAACTTGTCACTCGAAAATTACACGCGAATAAAATTCGTATACGAGCTTTCCGAAACTCAGACTAAAATAATTTATCTCGATTCGTTACTTTGGATATAAGTTCGTATCGTAAAGCAACATGTCAGATTGCTATTTCGATGTTTGATCTAATGAATCTTAACTTGATAACTCTCTTAAACTTCTCGTTGACTTCCGATTAACTAACTTATTAACTAGCTTCTTATTAACTGATCTCTCTTTCCAAGGAAACTGTTTTATATAATCAAGAAATGATGTTGCAGATATCGGAGATATTCATGACAACAGACTCCAGTTAGCACGTGGAATTCTTGAGAAACTCAATAGGGACAGAACATTCTGCTGACCAAAAATCCTTAGAATCTCCAGACAATCTCTCGGATGATTTAAATTTTGTTAATTTAAGAAATTTTTAAAAACAAAAAGATACACAATTCTTACAATATCATAGATATTCTGCTCTCAATTTTGAAAGTAAAAACGCTGATCCAATTGTAATTGTTTGACAAACGTAATAACCTCATTGTATGAATTCTCTTGTTAACATAATGCAACTAGGTTGCAGTATTTGCTTTTTCGTAATGAAATAATAAAGCGTCAGCAAACTAAATGATTTTCATAACATGAAGTTGTTCCTATTATTTGTGTGACATGATTTAATGAGCAAAATAATCTGAATAAAATTAATCTAAATAACATAAAATATTGTAACTTTACCAAAATTGAAATCTAAACCTATAACATTTAATAATATCCCATAAGTATCATATGACATGCCATAACAGTATGTAGACGCCATGAAACATGTAAATCCGTTGAAATCTGAATTTGATATATTATTTTCACAATCATCATATTTTCTTCTCTCTTTTGTCGCTCGAAAAAGAAAAACCGGAGTTTACCACAAAAAGATAGGGAGTTTTTCAAAAAAATATTAAATTACAGGGCCACCGCACTAAACTTTTTCAATTCAATTTCTTAACTGTGTTAGGCCGCAGTTGTTACTTAAGTGTGTATTTGGATAATACGAATACAAATACATCGAATATCAGATTATCGAATAAAAAATTTCGATTGAAGAAAATCCACACAACAAAACTAACTCACACTTTGAGCACATTTTCATTAAACATATAATAGAGCAATTAATGCAATAATTGTTTATGAAATATGAAAAAATTAAGTGAGTCATTTTTGAGAAAGTCGTTCAAAAAGAACACGTCAGGAGTAACCTATCCCTTGTGAATTGTTTCTAACAATGAGTTAAGATATACTTTTGGTTATTAATGAAATATTTATTTGCGAAATTTGAACAAAATCGCCTGTCGTTCGAGAAAATTGTCGGAGAAAACCTTGACCCCCCAAAATAAACTATCCGTCGTAATTGTTGAGTTGAGTTGATTTTGGGTTTAACGTCCCGTTCAGCAGCGAGGCTATATGAGACGTGGACCTACTGATTAACGTGGAATCCGAACCACATGAGCTCCCGCCGGGAATCGAACCCGGGCCTCCCACGCCAAAGGCGCGTACGCTAACCGCTTAGCCATGGAGGAGCTCCTCCGTCGTAATTGTGTTCCATAGAAATGACTTATACTAAAATATAGGGTTATTAATGAAATACTTATTTATGAATTATCAATAAAATTGCCCGAGTAATTTTTGAGAAAATCGTGAGGGAAAAATAACTCCCTGAATAACCTATCTCTTGAGGATTATTTCAGGGTAATCGAGTTATTCCATATTATTAGGTTTTTAATGAAATATTTATTTCTGAGTACGAACTTCTTGATTCATTTTTGAGAAAACCGTGGAGGAAAAACACCCGCAAGAGTAAACTACCCCTTGCATATTTTTTCAGGACAAACCAGTTTTGCCGTATTGTTCGGTTATTAACGAAATATTTATTTTTGGAATATGAATAAACTCTTTTTAGAAAATCGCCCAGACAAAACTCCTCCAAGAATAAATTACCCCTCCCATTTTTTGGGACAAACGAGTTATGCCATATTAAGTTATTAATGAAATAATTATCTATGAAATATGAACGAAAACACGAGTCCATTTTGAGAAAATCACTGAGGAAAAAAAAACACTCCTAAGTATAAACTACCCCTAATAGATTTTTTCTCAGATAAATGCCTTATACCACAAAATAGGGTTGCTAATTAAATATTGATTTATAAAAAAGAAAGAAAACAAGGTCGTTAAAGCCAGTTATGAGAAAATATCTTTTTTCTATTTTCATCGTACAGGAAACTACCCGTTTTGGGAGAGGAGGGAAATTTTAAAAAACTATAGGAAATACTATGAAAATCTTAAACTACAATTTGGTGCACGTAAGTTGAACGGTATGGCCTCTAGGCGAATGCACAGAAAAGTGTAGCGAACGGACGAACGAATAGATGGACATGTATCAAAAAATAACTTTCTCGGTATTAGGGACCATAATACGTGTAAATTCGTTGAAATCTCAAATTTGATTTTTTTTTATCACCATACTTTCTTCTCTCATTTGTCACTTCAAAGTAAAATGAAAAGAACTACAGATAAGATACACCTACTTTTACACATAGACATTTATTGATTTAAAACTGTTTTAGTTTGTGTCATTTCACCGTCATTTCACTTCCAATTGAAAGGTTTTACAATTACTAAGTGCATACCAATGAAGAGACGGAAGCTTTCAGGAAATAAATGCATTCAGAAGTCTAGACTGCATTATGCCTACCAGCCTGTTTTTACTTCTGCAATTGTTGACAGCTGTAATTTCGTCCTAACGCTACATGAAATAATTCTTGGTTGACGTCGTTGTGTTACTATTTTAGTATTGTTCTCTTCAGACTTGGTTGAAGTTTTGTCTTAACGGTTATACATTTTTTCTTTCTTATTTCATCGTTACAAATAATAAAATGTTGTGGTGAGTGGATAGATTCGAACCTACGAACATTTAGTTTTCATTCTTCCAACACTTTCGCAATGTCTTCACGTCAACGCACAGTTACAGGGTTTATTACGATTTAAATAAAATGGCTGGCTATTCGAGTTTCCTGCTCACATATTAAGATAAAAAATTTGCATTGGTTCCTAGATACGTAGAGCAATGTTTAGATATACATTTTAGGAGAGAGCATTTTCATGTATATAATAATTTCATGCCAGATAAAGGCTGGATAAGTTTTGATAAAATGTTTCATATGTAGTTCTCAATAATAGTCTTGTTGTTCGGGGTGAAGTTCAAGGTTCAGCATTGACTACAAGTTTTTGCTATTAATATCCCTTCTAAGAATATTGGCAGTGGACAAATGTTAGCCCGTGTTGAAGCTTTTTGCTCCTAATTTAGTTATTTTACTTTCTTATTTAACGAATATATTGAAAATATATTTGTCAGCAGGCACGTATGAACTAATTTATTTCGGGAGCGCTCCAAAGCTATTTGGGCGGTCCGACTTCAATATTAGGTTAAATTAAAATAAAATTTAAAAAAAAATAATCCCCAAAATTAGGCTAAATTTACAGAAAATTTGGAATTTCAGAGGGGGTCCGGACTCCCTGGACCCACCTCTAAATGCGTCCTTGTTTGTCAGTAACGTTTCCTCATTTTGAATCCCACAAAATCTTCGGATATATAAAGGAAAACGAGTTATTATCGATAAAATACCACTTGAAGGAGACGCGACAGTTTTATTTCACATGGAAATCCCACGTTAAGGGTAAGAATTCCTTCCCTTTTATTCTCTGCCATTGTGCTCTATTGAAAGGTTAGGTTTGTAAAATGCTACTCCTAAGTAGAACAAGCGTGATTGGCAGATAGCAATACTGAACAGAACTCCACAGAAATGTATGCTGAACTTACGTTTATAGCTACCCTTTGGTGATTTGCCCTCAAGGTCAATCGAGTGGTTATTCAGTTCCGTCTCTGTTCTTAAGCCATGTTCGTATCACTTTGAACAGTTTTGATAATGAAAGGCATGTCTCGTAATATAACAGACTTCTTTCGCGTAAGTAATCGACACTCAAGTTGGTCAGAGCAACTAGTCTGTACAAATTAGGTTGTTAGTTCGAGCCCAGTACGAGTAAGGGTTTTTTATTACTATTGTTTTTCTCTTTTTTATGTGAGGAAAAATCAAATTGTGACATCGCGATATAAAATGTATTTGATTAGGTAACTTTGACTTAGCTGAAATTTAAATCTCAGTAACCGTCAAAATTATTTCACTAACCGATCAGTCACTGAACATTTCAAACACTTCAAACCAGTGGCATAACATGAAGGTTAACCTCTCCTCCGAAGCCCTTAGTTATTCGTCCGTAGTTTGAGGAGCGCACCAACGGCCGGGTGACTGCCCGGGGCGCCAGAGAAAGAGGGCTGCCAAAACGAGCCTCAAAAAGTAAATTTTGTAATGTGTTTTCTACTGACGTTTTTGGTTTATATTCTTGTAAAGTAGCGACAATTACATGATCATTTTTCCATTTCGCCATGGAAGAAGACAGTTTCATAGCACTAAGGGGGCTGTATCGACAAATGGAGAGATGGCATATAGAATAAAGAGTGGAGGGGAGTAAGTATTGTTTGTTTGTTTGCTTGAGTTTAGCGTTCCACGGTTATGCCTTAATGGCCAAAAGAGATGTGGATACTAATTATAGTGGAATCCGAACCACTTTTATCGTTCAACAGTAATCCACCGGGACTACAGAAGGCAGGCATGCTAACCACTAGACCAAGCACGGGGGGCGTAGTTTTTATTGTTTATAGCGGGCCATATTCTTTGTGAAGTTTTCCTAGGTAGTGAATGTCCTTTCGTAAAACGGGTTTCAAATATTAAAAACATTATTATAAAATGTAAAATATAGGCTAGTATTAGGGGGGAGGGCGCCAAAAAGTCATTTTGGCCGGGTGAAAATTTGGCCTGGTCCGCCCCTGCGTACTTTCTATATATTTTTTGGCCTTGTAGCTTGTGCGGTCCCCACGCCACAGGGTTGCGGGGGCGCTATTTACGCCTATGCTTTTAACGTAATTCAGTAACTGTTTAACAAATTCTACCATCAGCATGAAAGCGGGAATATATATTTTTCTAACAGTCCCATAGAACTTTCAGCCAAAACGCCAGATGCAAATTTTCAGAATGGGCTATGGCTAAGTATGAGGATGATCTGATATTTCCTAAGTAAGTTCCATTCAGAAAGTTTGCTATTTCTTTAACGGTGATGTAAATAAACATATTCATCGTTATTAGCACGACACCAAACCATCCTGGACAAATCCCTCTAGAACAATCATAGGCAAAAGTTTATTCTGCCTAATTTTATAAGCGACTCAAGTGTGAAACACTTGTTAACGAAAGCAATGGTGTGTATACACTGCCTTGATTCTGACAAAATATAAAGTGCTTTGTAATCTTTAGACACTTTTGCTATTCTTTTTGTCACCCTTGGTTGTGTAGGGCGGCCTCGAACAAATAAATTAGCGGTAATATTACAGTCAAGGGGCGCTCTAAATATATTAGGGATTTCTTTGTTACCTAACCATAACGGCTTATGGTCGTCGTCGTTAGAATAAAAAATGCTACGTGATATTCCATTCACGAAGGAAGAAATTATACCCCAAATATATTTCTTATTCATTTTGTCTGCCCTGCTTGTCAGAAATTATATACTTTCTGTTGCGAGGCTGCTGAAAAGAGGGGCAAAATAAAACGTCGTACATTTTAAATTTTATTACGTGGTTTCTCAAATTATTACTAAGGAAAGAACATTAAACTAAGATGTCTAAGGTTACTAAATTATGTAAGGGTGCCATATTTAGGAATATTAATAATAATACTATTAACATTATTAAATATGAATGTCTTTGGAGAGCCGAAATTATGACACAAATCATTACATGTAGAGCTTTAAGATGAGTGGTCGTAGAACGTTTTACGTAGAATATCAGCTACTTCAGTTCTTCTCCTTCGAGCTACTTACCTCATGTGCTAAATTCAAAACAATTTCAATTCAAGACAAATACATTGTAAAACTTTTCCTTAATTAAATATACATAGGGAAAATTAAACATTTAATAGGTAAATCTGTTATCAAAGTGTCCTAAAAAGTAGATAGAAGACCATCCAGTGATAAACATTGTCAAACTTTATAAAATTCTCCAAATTAAAATTAACATTTACTGGAAAACATTCGTGAGCACAGGGGAAATAATTACGAAACTGTTTGCAAACAAAAATCAGACACACTAATGCAAGTGCGACAACGACGTTTTTCTCTTTCTTTGGTATCGTCATGAGTTTTACACATATGTTACAATTTGATTCTTTCCCACACAAAGAAATAAATAAAATAACCATAATGATAAATATGACAATGGCATTTCTGTGGAGTTCGAACCCACTACCTCCCACATACAGACTCGTTGCTTTAACTGAGTTATTTTTTTTTCATTCGTGAACTGAATCTGTTCTGCGGTAAAGACGATTTTTCATTACGGTCGCGCTACCAATTCGTCCTTTTCCATAGGTAATTTCCAATTTCTGCTCTATCTATACGTTAATACTTAGCATATATGCATATATTTGGAGTTTGCAGATAATGCACGTAATAAGACATATTAGAAATATTTCGTTAAAATTTTCGTTAGTAGATTTAATCCATATTTGTCTCAATGACATAGATGTCGCTGCTTCGTGTTGAAGTGCAGAATTCCACTCCGTTCTTGAAAATTTCCCACTTTAGCAGAGTTGGTAATTCTCGAGATTTCTGTCGATTTAATGTTTCTTGCTTCTAATTTATTTATTTTAAGCTAATATATAACACAAATATTAAAAACGGGTTTGTTATTAACCTGTTCGGCTGGGGAAACCTCCCGAAACTTCGAACATATAAAGGAAACAGAGATATTTTGAAAAAAACTTTAGAATAAAGAGGCGCTTCTTTATTTTGCTCACAGTTGTACAGACCTCTGGATTTCTGGTTGTTTCTACAAATGCAGAAAAAACTTGAGCGGACATAGATATTGTTTCATACAACAGGAACAAACTATTCCACGCGTCATCTGCTGCGGGGTTTACGGTCTGACTAGAGTCCAACTCTTTGAAACATTCATCTAAATCTGCTTGTGTTGGATTTTGCAAAGGTGCAGGAATTTCTGGGACAAGTTGAGCAACATTATTCATATGAGATACATCTTCGGTTTGCACTAACTCGTTGAAAATTTGTGACTATTTTTTTTTTTCAAAGATAGTATCCTCGTTGCGTCCATTCCATGGTTGCAAGTCCTCCAAACAACGTTTAAATGGTAATAGTTTTCCTCGTGAAATTTGAGACTCAATAACTGTTACAACTGTTCTGGAATCGCTCGATGAAATACCATTTATTCGACATGAGACAAACATTTATTCGACATGTTTTCCTTTGGGGGCCTCGTGCGGTTGGTAGAGCCCTTGCAGGAGTTCATACTTTAATTTTTTTCGGTTTTTCGGCAAATAGAGCTGAACATGAGGAACAAAAATGGTGTGGGATATTGGCCCTATTCGTATAGGACGTATAAGAAGTTTTATAGGATCTATTCGCAAAATAAATCCCGGCATTTTTCCGTTGGGAGTCAGACATGGAAATAAATGGCTCAATTCGAAATTGTGATATCTAATTGAGCCGTTTGTTTGTTTGTCTGACTTTCAATGGTCAAATGCCGGGATGTTATCTTGCGAATAGATCCTATACGATTTCTTGCCAATATCCTACACAATTTCATTGCCTTACGTTCAACCAATGTTGCCGAAAAGTGAAACATATTCACATTTTTGGACTCCTTAAGGAGCTCTACCAACGGATCGAATTCCCATAGGAAACAACGCCCAATACATTTTTGTCCTCCTTTGAACTCTAAAATCACCTCGCAAGCTTTGTAGTAGTTACTTTGAATCATCCCGTATATACGAACTGGAACGTGTGCAAGGTGTCTATAATTGGACGAAAGTTGCTAAGCTACACCAGTAATACACACCCGCTGTCCATTACTGGTAAACCTCACAAGGGATATATATATATTTTTTTTTTGGATCCAATTTGTTCATAGCTTATAGCTTTCATGGTACTTTTGCAGTGGGTATTTGTGTTATTGACACAGTTTCAAATTCTACCAGTAATGGGCAGGGAATGTCCAACATTGACAAATAGCACCATTATCTTACCAGTCATCGACACCCTAAATATTGACGGTTCAAGTTTCTTAATATACATTTTTGCCACACTTCTGCCTTTTTTATACCAATATTAGTGCTTAGGAAAACACACACCTTTCATTTGGTTTATAGCTTTGCTATAGAAGAACTGCCAAGTGATTTCTTAGCTTATTCAATTTCTTAACACAATGTGAAAACAAGCGCGTACAATCGACATCACGACTTTACCACAATTGCAGAGTCCGTAGATTTAGCAGACCACATCCTAACAATCTTGAGTGGAACCAGTATATCACGTAGATAATTTCCAACACAATGCAAACTTTCCTGTGTTAGACAATGTCTTTTTTCCACGCATTTCCGCCGAACTGTCCATTACTGGCGGCGAATTTATACATGGCCATTACTGGGGTGTTTACGTTAATGCTTTACAATAGTAACGAATAAATTATATTGTTTTCCAGATTGGAAAATGGAAATTATTAATGTTTTAATGATACTATGCAATGCGCACATGTGTATTGGAATAGTAAGTAATAATCAAGTAACAAATGAACAACTTGAAATTACGGTGACAGAGTATTCATTTGCTGCGCACAATGCGTGTACAAAAATTTTCATGTGTGAATGCGGAGAATCTACGAGTGTTAATATTTAGAAAACATTAGAAAATTAATGCAAAACAATGAGATTTTGTTTCAAAATAAGATTAGAGATTTGATTCCTTGTGCATTTCAATATGTAAATGGATCAGTACACTGTCAACATTCAGTTCGATAAAGAAGATATATCTTATCATGGATTTTAGGATTAAGTTCCATAGGATCATCAATCATCATTTAATTTTGTTCAACAACATAAATGAAAACATTCGAGTTGTGCACTGGAAGGACATGATGAAATTTTAACATTTGAAATTGAAAGGTTAAAGAAAAACATGAAGAATGAAATTTGAATAGTGAAAAATATAAGTGTTAAAAATATTTTATCACACTATAAAATTAAACTTGAGTTTGCTTTTTGTAAATTGCAACATTCACAACAGTAGTTGTTATCTAACTTTCTAATGCACGAAAGCCAACAAAACATATTGGAAATGAGGGCCGCGGTGGTTCAGGGACAAAGCGTTCTCCTCTGGTTCGTGTGATCAATGGTTCGATCCCAGCTCTCGCCAAGTGAACTTCGTGGTGAAAAAACGTGCGCGTTGGTTTCCTTGGTGTTCTCCCATTTCCTTCCGCTTCCTTCATTCCGCCACTTCATTCATTTATCATCATTACCGTCTTCTTTATCCTAAATAGCATAATCGTGGGAAATGATTAATAATATGATGACTGAGTGTCCACTTCACATAAGTAATGATCGCGGATTACAATCTTTGGATGGTCATATTTTGAACATCGCTGTTCATAAGAGCGATTTAGGTTTATTTTACAAATTATGACCAGTGTATTTAATTAAATTTAATTTCGATACGAATAATATCGATCATTTGTTAAAAACACCAATTGTATATGAAAATAGTACTTCGAGAATGTAGGAAGTAAAATAATTAGGATTCTTGTCAGGAACTAAAAGGTGGTCTTATGATTTACCGAAAATTGCATATTTGTCACAATGAAAATTCTACAATATTGACTAAGATTTGTCTCTGGAAGTCATTCTTGTGTTTCTGTCACTCATTGACAATAAATGACTGAACAGTCACTATGTTTTCATAACATTGTATATTTAAAAAAAAACACTAAAAACTCGCATCCTACTTCCAGAAAAGAAAGTAGAATTTTATATTTGAATATACGGATTCTGGTATTTTTGTATTCATCAAAATTTTCAGGTTTCGAATCGTTATTAGATAGTGATAATGTGCTACTACTAAAGCAATGGCTTGTTAGTAAAAATCGATAAAATTGTATTGCATATTAAAATTTCACACATGTAACCTTTGGTGATACAGCGCTATCGACGAGGAAAATAATATTGGTAAATGGCTTGAACAAAATGCTACATTTTCTACAGGACTAGCAACAATTTCATTTTAACAAATTATACCCAAACATTAGATAAATTTGAGAAGAATCTAATGAAGATTCATATTTCAGACAAAATCAAATCGTTACGTAAACAAAGATTTTATGACATTCATTGTTAGTTCAATCATAGTTGTAATAATAGTAGTGCTGTTAGGGTATATGGAAACAAAGAAACGAATATTGAAGAAAATAAAAAAAATACTTGTACTCACCAATTAGAAGAACAACAAAGTCAGAATCTTTAACGGAATATCAAAGTAAATTTGTGTTGAATGTAAGTAGTGGTAGTTTAATATACTGGCAGTAGAAACAAAACAGACGTTATATTGGTCAACGCCAACAATTATGATGTATTAATAAACCTCTTGTAGGATATTTTAGTAAGTCCAAGTACATATGCAACACTTACCTAAAAGATAAACGAGAAGAAAACACCAATTAATATTTTGCTTAGCTTTGTGTGGATTAAACTGTACTATTATTTTGTTGATTAGATCTTAAGAAGAATTTCACTTATTACTATACTATATACGGTTTTCATCAAGGAAAATGACCAAATGAACAGTGCAGAATGTATCGTGATTTATTAATATAGATCGGTGTGGTCTAAGTTCTCAAAGGTCCTCTATGCCTAAGTTCTTAGAAAATGATTGATTGATGAAACAATAAAGTCAAGGAAAAATCGTTATATATCAACATATTGGGCAATGTAAACTATAAGAAATAATGCAAGTTCTTAATAATAATAATAATTTCTTAATAAGTAGAACATTACCTACGCTCTTAAGAGCACAAAATAATATTAATAACATAATAAGGTAAATACATGAATGATATATGATACTATCAGGATATAGGTTAATTGTTACGAAATAAGAAAGAATGGAAAAGGGAATATTCCTTGCTTCTATTTTACTATCATTATCATGTCATTCTTAATGTATGAAGCGTACACTTGAAACGAAGTTCATTATTATATTAATAAAGAAATTACTTGAAATGCAATAAAACTGAAGACTTAAGTGTCTTAGTAGTTGTAGTTTAGACTAGGAAAATTCAATGTGGATTTTAAAAAAAAGATGAAAAAAAGCTATTTTTAACTGTCCATATTAAATGTAAGAATGTAATGATGATAGAATTTAGTCAAAGATAAAAATAGTACATCATACCAAGATGAGTTTGTCGTGATGGCGAAATATAGAAAATTAGGTATCGTGGAGAATATCTGCGAGTGCATGTATTGCAACATCGAGTGGCGACATCTCAGCAATATACAAAGGACGCGATGACCGATTAGTGGAAGGTCATTATATGATGATGCAGTGTCCTGCCAGAAGGTCGATCTTTGACCCAAAAGTCCCTGGGCAAAGTGAACCCATGATGGCTTGCCATAGCCTTCCATGGAACGATAATAACGTTTTAAGAACGGGATCTAGAGTCGGATCCAAATCACTTGTGTTCCCACTGGGAATCGATCGATTGATTGATTTTTAGTTTAGCGTCCCTTTCAGTAGCGAGGCTATATGAGACGTGGACCTACTGATTAACGTGGAATCCGAACCACATGAGCTCCAGCCGGGAATCGAACCACTGGGAATCGAATCTGGACTCCGTGCTTACAAGGCAACGAGCGTATCCCCTCATCTACCGGGGATACTGGAAGGTCAATAGGAGTAACATTATTTTCATGGTAACTGTGTAGACAAAATGTGAACCAGTAATAATCTTCGATAACTACAGCAGAAAGCGCGCGTTAATCTGAATATTTGCTTGAGCTGTTCGGATTATTAAATTGTTTGGCGTAAAACGGAGTGCTCAAAAGCCACAAATCCAGTTATAAACGAATATTTATCAAGATCTAGTTCTAATCTAAAACATGTACAGTACCGTATATGTAGTTAAGCATTCACAAGTCATTTGAAATAGTCTTGTATTCAATGGAATGGAAAAGGGGTTGGGGAGGGTGTCTCGACGACAAAGATCTTTTGCACCCGTCACTGGTCGTGGAACAAACAAAGTCACACGAACGACAAAAACAAAGACTAGTCACTGAATGTACGTGAAGGTCACACATTGAAACTATCACTCGCTAGCACCAAAAAACAAGACAGAAAAAAGTACCATACAATGAATAAAACGACGAATAAATAATTGGCAAGAGTAAAGATACTGCACACAGATCGTAGGTCGCAAGTACTGGAACACAGAAGAAAGTCAAAGTGCCGTCAAAACATGCAAATGCTGCAAAAACTGGAGCATCTTCAACACAGTGGCTTCATCATCGACGAGAACAGTAGCGAGGTCAGCCGGCAGTCCAAACAAAATTATGGCAGCAGCAAGAGGCACACATTCCACTAATAGGTGACGAATACTCAGGGGCTGACCACAATGACGACACACAGGCAGAGGCGTACGTCGCAGAAGATGTGCATGAGTGAGATGACTATGTCCAATCCGAAGGCGGGCCAAAGTCCGCTCTTCCAGGCGAGATGATCAAGGATCAAATTGACCACAGGCTTCAAAAGCTGCCAAGGTGGAATAGGCAGGAAACCCAGCGGAGAAAGCGCAGGGAGATCGACATCAAGGTCAGCTAAAGGCTCAAGGGCACGAATGCCAAAAGGCCGGGTGCAAGTGGGTCGGGCTTGATAGCGTTGAAGACAAGCACCAGCATCCAGGGTGAATTTAGACGGGTGGTCAATAGAAGCTCTCAGGTGAAGCAAGTATCTCAGCTGCAACAACTGGCGACGATGATCCAAATATGACTCGTTGGCTTCGACGTATAAGCTGAGGATCGTACTTGTGCGATAAGCACCAATCGCAATGCGAAGGCCCAGAAGGTCAACAGTGTCCAGGTGACGAAGGACAGACAAACGGGCAGAGCCATACGCCACACAACCATAGTCCATCTTAGAGCGAATGAGGCTCCGATACAGTCGAAGCAGCACAACACGGTCAGCACCCCAAGTGGTATGGGAAACCAGGCGCAGCAAATTCATCGCACGGAGACAACTATACTTCAGCTGGCGAATATGGACAGTCCAAGCAAGGCGGCGATCAAACTCAAGGCCCAGAAAACGAACACTCTCCACATAAGACAGACGAATAGGGCCCAAACAAAGATCCGGATTAAAAGCACAGTTCTTCAGACGACAGAAGTGTACACATTTCGTCTTCAGTGGGGAGAACTGAAAGCCTGTGTGGGAAGGCCAATGGAGAAGGCGGTTAAGCGTCAGTTGTAGCTGGCGAACTATGGTGCGAAGGTCGTGTGACCGACAGTAGATGGTGAAGCGTCCACATACAGCAACCCATGCACAAAAGGTGAAAGTTCGGCCATGACACTGTTAACAGCCACAGCAAATAAAGTTACACTGAGCACACTCCCTTGCGGGACACCAGTGGCCTGAGAAAAAGACGGAGACAGTGTGGATCTCAGCTTCAGTCTAAAGGAGCACTCGCGGAGGAAATGCTGGAGAAAAAATCCCATATGTCCACGCACGCCCCACGCGTGCACTTAGTCTTGTATTCAAGAAAAGTGACCTGATCTACTCCAATAATTCACAACTGTTTCTGTTTGAGCAAAAAATTTAAAAATATCAACCCTACCGGCAAAATGCCATTCGGACAAGCGCAGGGTTCGGGTAACGGTGGGTTTGGATTAACGCGAGCAGCTTGTACTGCTAATGGGGAAACAAAATCCGGAAATGTGTAATTAAATGAGCTCGAATAAAAGCAAGTCACCTATACTCATGTCCAATAGAACAAGCTAGCAATCATGTTTACACCATGCGAGCGGAAACAGTATTAGCAATTCTAGCCCCACTAACTTTATTGGTCCACAGCAATTTGCGAATTATCTGGGAATGATGGGGAAATTCCCCTTTTACAACTAGATACACCATGTAAGTTTTATTTTTTTTCGTGTTATTTTCTCCTGGAGTAAAAACTGGAATTAGAAAGGAAGGTTTACATGGATTGTGATGTCAAATAATGGAATTCAAGGAATAATAAACACTTATTCCTCCTATCAGTATGTTTGAGGAGGAGTCGGGGAAAAATCTTAGTTTTCTTTCCTAAAAGGAAATTTACAATAACAACAATACTAATAATGCATAAAAGAATAAAAATCACGTATACAAATAACTGGAATTCAAGTAGAGATATTAACTAACAAAAGTTTCCCTTTTGTGTCATGTGTTTGCGGCAATTACGAGTGATTAGTTTTGCGTTTTTTTCAACCCTACGAAATCGGTTTAAATGGCTTCGTAGTTCACGAGGTGCTGGAATTTAAAGCCTGCGTAATTTCGACTTTGGTATCATTATATTACTACAAGTATCTGCATTAAAATCATTGTTCATTGCAGAGTTAAACAGAGTCCTAGAACCTATTATATTACAATTCAAAATAATACCTATTGTTTTTGAAGTACAGGATGTCACCTTCATTACTCTACTTCTGTTGGGATGGGCAAGGCCATCCATCCATCGTGTGGGCGGTCGCTCACCCTTAATGCCGTCCCTGGGGAGGAACATTACAACATACAGCTGTTGGACAAAATATCTGAAACGTTTGCAAAAGTGTGTAAATCATACCTAGTATGGTGTGGGGCCTCCTTTTGTGTTCAAAACAGCTTGGATCGACGTGGAATGGACGTATACAGCTCCTGAATCGTGGTGTGTGGAATTTTGTACCATTGTTCCTTCAAAACATGCTCCAGTTCCTTAAGGGATGCTGGTGGAGGGTAATGATACCGAACACGCCTTTCTAACTCAGACCACAATGGCTCAATGATGTTCAGATCTGGTGATTGTGGGACCCAGGGGAGGTGTGATAGCTACTAGTCATGCTCCTCAAACCATGATTTCACCATTTTTGCAGCGTGAGAGGGAGCCAAATCATCTTGGTAGATGCCATCACCATCAGGGATCAATACTTGGGCCATGGATAGAACTTAGTCCCCTAAAATGGCCTCATTCGCCTTAGCATTAATCATTCCATGCGGGGCTATGATGGAACCTGCAGAAAACCACGATATCGCTGCCCATACTATAACAGAACTAACCCATGCTTTACAGTAGGGAGCAGACAGTCTGTATCATAGGCCTGCGACGGTGTTCTCCATACGTAAACACGATCGGTTGTTGGAAACAAGTTGAAGGTCCATTCATCAGACAATATTACGCGTTCTCACTGCTCATAAGTCTACGCCTTGTGGTCCTTGCACCAGTGAATACGCCTCTTCGCATTTACTGCTGTGACCAGGGGTTTGGCGATAGCGGCCCTGCCATGAATTTTCATTTTATGAAGTTCCCGTCGTACTGTTTTCGATGAAACCGGGTTTTGTAGGCCGGAATTGAGTTCAGACGTAATTTTTGTTGCAGTAGTCTTATTTTTAGCTGCTACAATCCGTTTTAATGCCCTCCTGTCCCTATGTGACAGGATTGTCTTTCGACCACTGTTGTGCTTTGCGGACGTCGTTTTCCCATAAATTGTGTATGCCCTTGTGACATTGGACACAGTGCCTTTAGATACCCCCACAATGTTCGTCATTGTTGCCACTGAAGCTCCAACCAGACGGACACCAACGATCATGCCTCTTTGGAAGTCTGTCAGGTCGCCCATTTTACCGCACCACTTTCACACCACGACACTCACAGGTGAACTGGTTACTGCTGACGGAAGAGGAAGGTCCACAAGATACACTGAAAACAAAAAACGGTCGGCAACCGCAACATGTGTTGTGCAGTGGAGGGCCTAACTTACTGTTCTGTATGAAGTATTTTTAGATTTTTTGTCTACCCCGTGTATTTTGTAATGTAAAAACTACAAAAAAATTTACCTGACAATAGTTTGAACCGAGTCATTTGTTTGGAAAGGGTTAAGTAACTGGAAAATTCGGCCAACATTTTCCATCATCCCATCATTTTCACGGACACTTTTTCGGACAAAAAAGTTTGCCCCAGGGTCCCAGACGGGGTCCAACTCAATTTTTTTCAAGTGGCAAGGGGCACATCGTTTGAAAGCTGTTGTAAAATGAAAGAAAATGGAGCAATCTCGACTCTCTACAACAACCCTGTGCAAAATGGCAAATAAAATGTGGCATTATTTACAAAGTACAACGGTTTAGGTTAAAACGTATTGTACCAGGGCCCCACATGGTCTCAGGTGGGGTCCAACTAAAAATTTCAAAATGGCAAGGAGGATTAAGTGGCACATCATTTGAAAGCTGTTATTAGATGAAATAAGACGGAGCAAGTCTCGACTTTCTACGACAACCCTGTTCAAAACTGCAGTGGGTCAAAATATAAACAAAAGTTTAATTGAAAATCTATGGCCACCTTGAATCCAAGATGGCTGCTAAAAACCTATATCGAAAGGATAGGCATACCAAACTACTGAAGCTAGGAAAACCAAACTTGGCACTAATAGGTGACGAAAATATGCGAAATGTTCAAAAACGCGACACCTTGAATTCAAAATGCCGCACTATGTATTGAACGTATGTCCAGTTCAAACCACTGGTGTTGCAGAAGCGAAATGTGGTATTTACGTTTATGGTTAATAGTAGATATCCACAAAATATCTGTGATCCAATATAGCTGCCAGTGTGAAAAATGAGTTTGTATATAAATATGCTATTTCTTGGAATACAGTGACCAAACCGACGAAGTTTGACGCAGCTCGATGTACTAAAATGGCTTATACGTGCACCAATCTTGTAAATGATTGTTTATTTATTTATTTTGTATATTTGGTATTGAAATATTGCGATCAATCCAAAGAATGTTATACAAATGTAGCGATCACGAATACGTTACAACAGAGCCACCAACCTGACTGGTGCAGCAAGTCCTTTACGTATGAACTATATATGACAAAATTAGAAAAAAAAATACCCGAAGGTATTCAACTTTTGTTTAGCAGTATGAGTAGCAAGTCAGAGTTGTGTGTTCATCGCATATTCGTTATATTCACGTAAATGATGTCGAGAGAACCGTAACGAACGTGTATTAGTAACAAAACATGTGTGTGTTCGTACCGAATGAAATAATATTTGAAGTGAATCGAAATTCCATGGCTCTTTAGTCTTCCTATTGTTTCTAAATACATAATAGAGAAAATAGAGATTTAGGTTTGTACTGTTATGAATGACCGATTTTAAGCGACCATTTTGGATTCAAGGTGGCCATAGATTTTTATTAAGCTTTTATTTACATTTTGACCCGCTGCAATTTTGGACAGGATTGTCGTATAAAGTCGAGACTTGCTCCATCTTCTTTCATTTTACAACAGCTTTCAAACGATGTGCTATTCATCCCCCATTGTCATTTGAAAATTTTGATTAAACACTATTTGGGACCCTGGGGCGAACATTTTTATCCGAAAAAGTATGTCCTTGAAAATGACGCGATGCGTGTTGGCCGAATGTTCTACTTACTCAACCGTTTCCGAACAAATGACTCGGTTCAAACTATTCTACCAGGTTTGAAGCTTTTACATTAGAAAATGTGTTGTAACTCACGAGATTCCGCCTGGTGGCACGTATAACTTTAGGATTCGACTAATTATAACATAGCAAATGCAAACACAATTGTCTCGTTCGGATCTCAGTGGAGCCACTGCGTGACCCTCCCTTGTAAGACGTAACAATCACGGCCACAAAAAGTTAAAAGTAGAACTAGGAGCATAATATGAAGCACCATTGACTATGTAAAGGCACACAATAAATCTTTGATGATGATTTTAAACGTTAAGAAAAAGATCAAATAATGCTGAAAAAACTAATTTACAAAAACTAATTTTATCCACTAAAAATTAATAACGATAAACAAATGAAACTAAATTAGAAAATTTTGTTCAAACATAATTTTTAATTTGACCAATGTTGCTATTAAGAAATAACATATTTTGTGTCATATTTATCTACGAATTGTATATAAGAAACTGTTTCAATTATATTTTATCTTTACTGTCAGAGCATTACTAAGGATAATGGAAACGTGAAAATATTTCATGTATAATGCTAGACCCAGCCTGCAGTTATATCAAAAGGGAGATTCCTATAAATTTAAGTGAGTAAAAGTTTTGTTTTTATTTTCATGTTCTACGCAGCAGGACACCGAGACCTAATCCATCCAAACCATGAAGGCCATGCAAAAAAAAAAAAAAAAAAAAAAAAAAACCTACTAATAACCTATCAATTAAAAAATATTAAGTTCTGCATTTTATATTAATATTTCTTAACCATTCCATGGTGTCGATACTATGAAATGAAATCTTTGAGTTTTGCGTCCACGGTTAATGCCGGGTAGGCTAAAAGAGACGGTGATGAGAAATGAATGAAGTGGTGGAATGAAGGAGGAGGAGACGGGAGAACTCCGAGAAACCCCACGATCACGGTGGTTGTCCACCACAAAGTTCACTTGGCGGGAGCAGGGTTTGAACCCGGGACCCCATGCAACAGAGATGAACGCTCTACCACTGAGCCACTGACACATGATAAACAAAAACCCCATTATTACCATTATTAGGATTAAGCCTTCTATTGAATTACATCTTTCAAATTTGGGTGAAGTTCCATAGTAGCAAAAGCAATAGTAACAGTAGCGATAGTAGTAAAAGCAACAACTTCATAGAGTAATTAAGGGGATGATAAAGATGATGATCGCATAAGTTCTGATCCGCTGTTGAACGTGCAAGAGCCTGGCGACAATTTTTTTTTTTTTTTTTTTAATTGGCACTGTTTGATTTATGTTGTGAAGTATCAATACGACTATAGTTCACAGTACCAAACATTGTATAGTAATTGAAGGAATGGTAAGGATGATGATCGCATCAGTTCTGACCCGCTAGTGAACGTGCAAGAGCCTAGCCACAAAAGTTCCTGTAAATTGGCAGCATTCGTTTTATGTTCAGCGGCAGAGATGGCGTGGGTGAATGAAAACCTGACCCACTGATCCGCCATGAAGGACTGTGAAACATCAAAATCCATCGTTGTCAACTCTGGCCCACGATGCACGCCTCCCTCTCCACTGACTAGAGAGTTTACACTTGTAATAAAACAAAGCTGTGAAACTGTCGCTAATTGGAGTTTGAGTTTCTACCGCTCAATCATTCAAGCACCGCTCTGTTACAATAACGGTGGATCTGACCTTTACGATATTAAATGGTAAAGTGTTTGTTATGGGCCATATTACGATGAATTTCAATAATTATTTCATTGTTGAATTCCATTTTCTTTCTTTTTTTTTTTTAATAAAATGAAATTTGGAAGTCTCAAATCAAGGTAAAATAGACTTACGTAAAGGGAAAAAAGTGTAAAATTTTCCGTAAAATTTAGCATACCGTATGAACTTAAAATTTCCATGTAATGAAGAATACAGTACAAGTTTTGTATATTTCACGCTCCATATAATAAACACAAGTTTCACCAATTATTATAATAGAAAGCAGTCGATATAAAATGCGAAGCAATGTAGTTTGTTTCTCAATTAATAATTGTTTCTCTACTAATGTCGATCGTTTTCGAACTTTTCTTTTTCAAATCAAACCACTACCAATTTTCTATATAGAAAATTCCCCTCCCATAAAATAGAATTTTAAAAATTGCTAGGACATGTTCTGTTTATTTTTAATAAAGAATTAATATATTCAATTTAAGGTACGTAAGTTGAACGGCTCGTGACATACTAAACTTTTCGAAAAAATTGAAAATAAAGAAAAGCAATATAACATAATAGTTGTATTAAGGTCTAACTATAGGCTCTATACCAAAAGTAATTTCATTTAGCTTTGCAATTTGGCCCTGATGACTATGCACACAGTTACATTCAATTTATATATGACATTTCATATATTACAAGTTATTCAAAAATATATTTTTTCTAGTAGTTAGCTCCTTAAAAAAAAAAAAAAACGCACTGAAGATGCTGTTTACTATACAATGAGCAGACTGGGTCGGCGGATCATGGTCGGTCGGTGAACCAGAATGGGTCAAAGGTGGGTGGTAGGTCGCAGTGCCTCACATCCTGCGAACCACGACTACTGATCCGCTCCATCTCTGTTCTGTGGTACTTATAGCCGTTATATTTAACAGCACCAAACTTCGTACAGTAATTCAAGGGATAGTAAAGATGAACGCAAGTCTTGAACCAATAGTGAACGTTCACGACCCTCGCCACAAAAGTTTGTGTTATTCGGCACCATTTGTTATGTTTTGTGGTAGAGATGCCAGTATAATCAACGGCAGGAGGGATAACTGTTCCTCCCTGATCCCCCTGAATCTCACCCTTTAACTGACTTATTTTTTGTTAAAGAAAGGTATCTATGCTTACTTAAACAATCCTAAAACACTTTTACCTCTGTTACTTCCAATGCGAGAAATGGGATTTAGGCGCTCTATTTCAAATAATACAAGAACTGTACATTTTCATGAACTGAAGTCGGCTGACATCAGAGATCATATGGAATGATCGAAAGATCTTACCTCTCTTTCCTTTCCTATCTCAATCTGTGCTAGTGCTACCTACAGCACTAATATATAATATAGGGCGAGAGTATAGTACCTACTAAAATACAAACCTTTCTTCAACAGTTGACAATTTCATGTTCTGCCAAACTCGGTCATAGCATTAAGAAATACAGGGTTTATTGACTATTTGGTATTCTATCTTAGATGTTACATGTTTAATATTTATATAGAATGGGTCTGTGTCATTTATATGAACATTGAGAGATTGGATTTCGTGTGCACGTGCACGGAAAGAAAAGGAAATAATTGGGTGAAGTAATTTCTACATTTTGTGACTGAAATTTTGGGAGTTTCTCCGGGGGGGATTAATTTTCTTCGGGGGGGACATTCCCCCCGAGCTACCCCCTGATTTCATCCCTGCATCTAACATGGAACAAAAACAGCTCAACGCGTTAGTAATTTTAAATTGTCATCAAGAACTTTTTGCAAGACTTTATTTTGATATTATTGGAGACGAATTTATAATGCGCACCGAAATCCGCATGCAAACTCTTCGTTTACTACCTGCGAACCTGAATCAAGATGGAAAAAGTCAACTAAATACAAGTAAGTTTACATTAGCATAATATCACAATTTAGTGAGAAATTTAAAATTTGGTAGCAATATCTTAATCTTACATCTATTGCACACGCGAATATAGGCGAAGTAAGTCTTATTGTATCAAATGTTGGAAATATACACTGAAACCTCTCTTAACGGATATCTCTATAATGCGACCAAACTATGTCACTCCCAGCAGGGGTAAAAGTGGATCTGAAAATGTAGGGGGACGGTAGTTAGCGGAATGGTGTCATGCCGTTCCCCCTGCCTATCTTTGCCCGATTTTTTTTTTTTTTTTGGAACTGGGGTACGCCATACATATTTTTTCGAGGTAGAAGTACAGCGTTTCCCCGCGTTCCCCCTCACTTTTACCCCTGCCTCCTAGTAAAAATGTGTGTGCTGTTATGGGAGAAAACACTGCCTTTTACGGACAAATAGTCATGCCCCACCGATATCCGTTATTGAGAGGTTTTATTGTATTCAGAGAAATTAACTAACCCTATTGAGCGGTAAGAGGCTAAACAGTTTACTAGTTATACTAGTGAATTCTTATCCAGTGTCATTTCTGAATTATTGCAACTATATTGTTGAGTTGATTATCATTTAGCATATCTTTTGAGCAGTGATGCCATATGAAACGTAAAGCTACATTTTAAGATAGAATCCGACCCACTATTGTTCTACGCTCTCCTACCGGGAATCGAACCCGGGACTATGCACCAACCACTAGACCAACGGAGAGGGCTGCAACTGCATTGTGTCAAGCTGTTAGCATCAGTAGTTAATTATCGGCGCATAGAAACGCGGAAAAAATAGGGAAAAAACAAATTAAAACTGTCAACCAGAACGGGGGGGTTATTAGGCTGCAACATGTCTAAATCCACTACTGACTTTTTTTTAACCAACTAACCCTACATCCCTTCTTCCTGATTACAGTCAAGTCCCCCCCCATGTTTTCTTCGTGTCGGTGCCTATGGCTTAGGTAACATACATTCCTGCTTCAATGAGTGAACAATGATGCAGTTAGAAAGTAAATAATACTTTCACTTTTTTCTTCATACTTGAAATGAGAGTAATTGAAAATACTGTTTTTCCACTATTATAACGAAATCATTGAAGCTAGAAAGATGACATTTCTACCCTATCTGTACGTAGGCACTATGCCTTCGAGTATGTATAAATAATATTTTTATTTCTATTAAAGGAAATGAAGAAATCTTAACTCGTACCAGAAAGTAGAAATTTTGCTCAACGTAGGACACGAACCACATAGACTGCAACAGGGGACCAAACCCTGATCTCCCATGCTAGAGGCGAGTATAGTAACCGCTTAATCGTAAAATCGCTGATATAAGAAGAAAGCAAATTCTAATACATTTAGCCCCCGCCAAGTGAACTTTGTGGTGGACAAACACCGTGCGCGTGGGTTTTCTCGGGGTTATCCCGTTTCCTCCCACTTCCTTCATTCCACCATTTCATTCATTACTCATCATCACCGTCTCCTTTAGCCTAACCGGCATAACCGTGGGACGTAAAACTCTCAGATTTCATTTCATTTTCTAATACTTTTAGTTTTCGCTCATATTTGAAGTGTCCGTTATTGCAAATGACGCTTTTAACAAAACCATTGAAACTACGAGACAAACTTCTACCGGTACTAATTCGTATGCATGGGAATAAAAATAAAACATTTTTACGCATGCATTGAAAGTGGTTTTGACCCAACTTTAGCGCGAATCACAGTTAACAATATGGCCACATGCGGGGAATAAGTAAAACATCGACAGGATATAAGCACGTGCTTCTCGAAAGAAGCGCTGACCGATAGCCAATCATCCGATGATTGGCGGAGTAATACAATTCTCCAATGTTTACATCAGGATCAGAAGGTTCGTCGAATGAACTTTATTCATCTGACCCGGTTCCCGGAGCAGTCTAGGAATCGTTTCAAAAGAACGATTCAATGTAGGCCTATTAGAGCAGTCTAAGAATTAGTACCTGTTACGAGGAACTCACTCCCATACCAACTACTTCGAGGAATAAAAACATCTTCGGCAAATGTGTTCTAAAGTTCAACAGGAACCGGTTCAGTTGAATCAGTTGTTAAACAACCGTAATGGTAATAATATACATGAGAACCCCCTGATCTGAGTTTCTTCTGTGTTCTATTACCACTTCTACATGAAATACCATAAATTTTCTACGTACTTCAATAGTAAAAAGTATCCATGTGCACAAGACATGCGATATGCGTTAAATCCCCCTCCCCCCACACACATAGTCATAAAGTACAAGGGCACTACACATGCAGATATAAAGTACAGGTACGTTCTTTTTTTATTTTCGTATCAGTCGATAAGTAAATAAAAGTCGCTTTGTTACCCCCTTTGTAAGTTCGTACATACTCAATGAATAATCCCTAAAAGTATGAGCGTCCCGCGCAGGGTGCGAAATCATTTGAAAATGGAGGGGGGGAAGAAGTTAAGCAATCCACACTAATGCTTCGTGGAGCCTCCAAAAAGTTGAAATTTTAATGGATGATGATGATGGTTATTATTATTATTACTAATAATAATAATAATGTTCAAACTAGTCGACATTATTATTTAAAAATACTTTGTTATTTATTCATTTAACCAAAATTGATGATATATCTAGGCCTACTGCATTTAATATACACTTCGGTGCGTATGGTCCAGGGTTAGAGTCCCGTGGGAGCACAGTACCCTTGTGTTTACACATCATATTGAAGACTGCATTCACGAAAATGTGGTAGAGATCTATAAGTCAGAAATAATAGTCCCTGAGAACCGATGTCCTAACCAAGCATTAGAACTACTAACTTGAAGCGCTTCACCTGGCCAGCCATAGATCCCCATGTGCAGTAGGCCTAGAGTCAGAGCATAGTTTTTATTATTTATGAAATTCCCGTTTCTTCGCTAAGTATTTAGTATTTCAGTTTGGTCGCTCAGATATCCGGTCACTTATGTAAGTCTAAATAATACTATGTATTTATATTGTATTATTAGCAAGAATATATTATTATAAATAACAGATATGATTTCAATACAAATACTTGATAGACAACAAAAAGCGGTGCTGCCTCAGTGGTTGAGCGCTCACCTCAGGTGCGTGGATTCCCTGGCTGGATCCTAGCTCGCGCCAAATTCTGTTTGTGGTATACAAACAATTGTGTGTGGGTTTTCTCGGGGTCCTCCCGCCTCCTTCCACTATCTTAATCCACCATTATTATCTATCTCATCATGACAGTCTTCCTTAGTTTTACTGAATATTCGTAGGACGTTAAACCTTAGAAAATGAAAGCATAAATACAACAATACGATTGATTTGCCTATTTAAAATTAGTGCCCCTTTTCAGCAGCGAAGCTATGAGATGTGGGATTACAGTTTAAGGTGGAATCCGAACCACGGTAATCGTTCAAAGGCACTTCCACCGGGAATAGAACCCGGGACCCCGTGCACCGAAGATGGTGGGCGAATGCTAGCCAGTAGACCAGCGGAGAAAGCCACAATAATACGAGTAATAAATGATTGTGTTACTGTATATATAGACCTAAAATATAGTTTGCAATAACGTATCTTACCTTAGAGAAAACATTTAAGATTAAACTTCACTTTTTTTCCGTGTGTAACGAGAGTTGAACATGTGGCGGCCAGAAGAAGCCCACGTATGAGCTGCCGTAACAGCATCCCATAATTTTAAAGGAAATCCACTGAGTTTAATTGTTAATAAAGATTGAAAGGTATTCGCCAACATACGGTTTCTTTCGAAACTTTTAGTGTGAACAACACTGAATCCACGTTCACAGGCAGCAGTTGATAATGTCACAGAACGAACTTTCCGCGTTAAGTCTTTAAGAACTTGAAAAGCATTTACCGACTTAGAACTTGACTTGTACTCTCTCCATTCTGACACTGTAGAACCCCCGTTTGGTCTAGTGGCTAGCACGCTAGACTTCGGTTAACGTGGACCCTGGTTCGATTCCCGGTGGTGTACAGTTGAACGACCCAAGTGGTAGGATTCCATTATAATCAGTAGGTCCAAGTCTCCTTTATCCTAGCAGGCATAACTGTGGGATGTTAAACTAAATCAAACCAAGCCATTCTAACACTGTAGTATCAGGATTTAATCCAAACAATTAAGCTTCTATATATACATCTACGTTACCGTATAAACCACTCATGTTATTACGATCTTTATGTTCAAACACTGAAAAGCACTTTAGGACATCATTAGAAGGAAACTTTCTTTCCACTTCTACAAAACCCTGGATTACCTGCCCCCTTATTTGATCAAACTCACTATCATCACTCCCTGTATCAGACCTTGTCTGCAGTGCACTAATACAAAGACTTTGGTAGACATCATCTTTCATACGCATTTCTCTCAGAGCTTGGATTAAAGATTCAATTCTTGCTCTATTTCATTGTACGAAACTGGTTCCTTTTGCATCGTTTTACTAATATTAGACAGAATGCATGCAATATCCAGAAGAAAACCGAGCAATAGAATGTTCTTTTTCTGCAACAGATTTTTTTTTTGGGGGGGGGGTAAATACCACTCAGTTTAAAACTGTCTCTGTTGAAATGGTCAGTATTTTCATATTCCAAAAGTGGGAATTGCATTATATAAGAAAAATATGTAAAGACTGCAAATAATACATGCTCCTCATTTGAAATCTAACGTATGTGAAACAATCTCTTGATTTTTAGCAGTCCTGCGGCATCTGTGACTGTCGCGATACTTTTAAGTTTTGCAGCTGTATGAAGTTCGCCTAACTAATATTCAAAGTTGTGAACAGCATTCACAACATCAAAAACTCTTTCAGATACAAGATCCATTCGATGTGCCATGTAGTGTACGCTAATTAGGCACTGGTCGACATTTCTTCTAATTTGGGCAGCAACACCTTGTTTCTCCCAGTAAACATTACATCCCCGTCCGAACCCAATCCAACAAGCTTTTCTTTAAGATTAAAAATATGCCATCTTCGGAAAACGGTTGAATAATTTTCTCTTCAAGGAATTTTGCATCGGCATCTTCTACAGGCACTAATTTATAAAAACAACAACAATGGTTATTTTCTTCGTCCACATACGGTACATATAAAAGCAAGTGCTTATCCGCAAACATGTTTGTAGATTCGTCAACTGTTTAAGAAATTTTACCAATTTTGCACGCAACTGGTAGGCCTACGCTAGAGAATAAAGATCTCCATCTCGTCACAACGAAACAGCCGACAAAGTTAAACACCTTATACCTTTACAACTAAACTACGTTTGGGAAAAACAGGCATGCATTCAAATTTATTGTTTGTTTGAAAATTTTCATTATAGACCTACTTATATTTTCATATTAAGGTGTCCTCCCTTACATGTTTTGGTGGGGGAAACGCAAGTATAAAATTTTTGGTGGGGGGAAATCCCCCCCGCCCCCGGGATTTCGCACCCTGAGCGTCTTGCTCCTTCGGGAACTGATGCAGCTTCATGTATACTATATCCATATTGCAAACCGAAAATGAAATGAAATCTGAGTTTTACGTCCCACGGTTATGCCGGTTAGGCTAAAGGAGACGGTGATTGTGAGAAATGAATAAAATGGTGGAATGAAGAAAGTGGGAGGAAACGGGAGAACCCCGAGAAAACCCACGCACACGGTGTTTGTCCACCACAAAGTTCACTTGGCGGGGGCTGGGATCGAACCCGGAACCCCAAGCACCAGAGGTGAACGCTCTACCACTGAGCCACCGCGGCCCCCATATTGCAAACAGAGTTCCTTCGTGGCTAAGCAGTTAGCGTACGCACCTTTGGCGTGGAAGACCTGGGTTCGATTCGCGGCGGGAGCTCGTGGGTTCGGATTCCACGTCAATCAGTAAGTCCCATCTCATATAGCCCCACTGCTGACAGGGGCTTTAAACCAACCAAATATTCCAAACTATCCATAATCTACAAATACAATATTTAATTCTCAACTAAAATTTTAAAAAAGAACATTAATAAAATGAGCAAATACTTTTGAAACTACATGGGGCTACCGTCCGCGAGCCTTCAAAAAAACTAATTAAAATAGAACCTATTAAAACATTCCCTGGCCACCTATTAAACCACTTGATTCTGTAACTAGGGTTTCTAACCAAACTTCCCGACTAAACGTTGGCCAAAATCAGTTTCAGAACCTAATGTCGTCGACAAAGCAGAACACTCGTGAATAACAAACTCGTAATTATGAATCCCACACACGAAGAAATAGAACACCAACAGTTGCACAATACTCAAGTTAACATTACTGAAAATTGTTCCTTTCCACATAGATGTAAAATGAAATTAAATTTTTGAGTTTTACGTCACACGATTATGCGGGATAGGCTAAAGTAGACTGTGATGGTGAGCAATGAATGAAATGGTGGAACGAAGAAAGTGAGAGGAAATCCACGCACACGATATTTGTCAAACACAAGGTTCACTTGGCGGGAGCAGAGTTTGAACCCGAGACCCCATGCACCAGAACTGAACGCTCTACCACTGAGTAACAGACCGAAATATAATCGCAAAAACTACTACTTAGAATCAACACATGAGCGAAAGGAAATGTTTCCTGTAATCAGCTAGCTCTGAAGTATTTTATAGTGCAATTTAGGAAAAGATAAGTGGAAATTTCTATTTCTATTATAATGAACAAGAAAAAAATAATAAATGTCGACTCTTACCATATTGGAAGGAACTTCAGCCTAAGACCACATTCATCTCAGGTTTTCTCTTATTCAAATTTACTACACAATGGCGCAAATCAATAACAATTAATGTTCGAATGTAATACAAACTTATTTTTAAAAACAAAAAAAAAAAAAAAACAGCAATTCAAACTCTTAGCATCAAATTCATTAAACGGTATTTTAATATCATTTACTAACCCTACAGTCGCCATAAAACAGAAATTGAAGTAAGCGCTTTCACGTATTTGACAACCAGCGCATAAGCCTAACACACTGACACACACCGCCTACAAGCAGAAACAGCTGACATCACAGTAGCCAAGTACCAAATGACTGTACATGATAGACAGAGACACCTAATGGAGAAAAATGTAAATTACAACCAGCACACCTCACAACAGACATCGCACCAAAGCCACAAACAGTTTTAACAAGGGATTGAACATACAAGAACCGGTTCCAGTCACTATTCTAGTTAAAGTAAATCTTACTAAAAAAGTTTCAAATGTATCGAAAGGTTTAAGGTGAACGCAGGTGGTTGAATCGAACACGGAACTTCGTACTGGAAAATAGCGCTTCATAGGCATCAGCAACGCTGATCTTAGCTTAAGTATTTAGAAGGGCACGGGGGAATCCTGTAAAATGAAATAAATATTGATGTGGGTAAGAAGGGCGCCGATCCTGGGGTACCGGGGGGCCCGAGCCCCCCAAAGCTCTTGTGGGCCCCCATGTATTTTTATGAATATGTATTTTTATTGATATATGTATTTTTGTTGTTATATGTATTGTTATATCTATTTTTTATGAATGAGCCCCCCAAAGTTACAAAGAAATCGGCGCCGTTGGTGGATACTGGTGTGAACGAATATCAAAACTAGGACCTCTCTCAAGAAATGCGCGCGCTCAACCAATGAGCTAAGTGGATGATGATAGAATTGGTGGAATGAGAATGTTGGTGAACGCAACGATATAGGGGAGAGAGGGGTAGCCCCGGTCAGTTCGATATAGCGTGAAAAACGTGTTGTAAATAGAAGCAGATGATGGCGCCTTACTGGCAGCTGTAAGATAAAGTAATTTTGAGAGCGACGCCATTGTAGAAGTGATAGGTATTAAGTGAAGGCGTGTTGTTGTTTTCGCTGTGTTTGATGTAATATTAGGCAAAATATTCGACGCTGTAAATACTATTCCATTTGATATTTTTATTAAGTGACTTCTTAGGTAGACACTATGCTTCTAAAGTTCTAAAGCAATCTATAAATCAATGCATTCATTTGTTTGTATGTTGGTGTTGACTGTGTTTTACTCAAAACATACGTTTTGGGTTGCCCCGGTCAAACGGATGGGGTAATGGCAGTCGATGACCGGGGTTTCCTGACATTAAAATAAACGATAACAAAGAAGTCTTGACACTCCACCCCCAAACAAAGCTCTTCAAGTGTAATCTAACTCAGAGGCCAGAGATGATGAAGTTGAACAAGGAACTGACACTGGATCCAGACGTATATATTTATTTGATGATTTTTTGCCAATACCAATAGATTTATATTTTAAATATATTAAGTGTTGACGAATAATATATGTAACTTCAATGAATAAGTAGTTTTTTTAAATCTTCTTTACACGAAACTGCGGTTTATCATTTGTCCCTGTAGATATCCAACTATTCTAAAGTTAATGAACAAATTTCAAATCTTAATGATGATGTTTTTATTTTTTTTCATATGTAAAGCATGGGGAAATCCCCGACTGCCATTACCCAACCATGTGGGAAATAACGGTCAATTGAGTATGTTCATATTTTCGTCTTTAGCTTGGAAATAAACTAAAAGATGTATTTTGAAATTGGTTACAATAAACTAGGATTAATTTAATTATAGGATTATAGGATTAATTTATCGCGGAAACCATTAATGCTTAACGATTTTTGCTTAGGTGACCGCCATTCTCCCTTATTGTTGTTCACCAGAGAGTCACGTGGCAGGGGATTGGTCATGAGAATCTTTGGACTTGATACGAGCATTGTTGCATTGTATTCAGTAAATGGAGAGGAAATTGGTAGAATAGGAATGTGGAAGAATGTACTGACACAATGGAAGACATGCTATATCATTTGTAACCTAGGTATTTCATGAACAATACTGCAAATTGTAAAGTTGGTGCCAATTTTAAGGTATTCTGAAAATTTTCAGTCCAATATCTAGACGAAACAACATTACCACTCAAGTATGATTATTAAAAAATAAGAAAAAGTAGTTCTACAGAATTTTTATTTTCTTCATATTTCCTGTGTAGGAAAGTAATAGGTGGAAGGGCATAGTAAAATACGGACATTTGTATTTACCTTATTAAAGAAAATTAAATAAAACAGTTTATAAAACATTATAAACTCTTTACCAAAAAGTTGAAATTTTGCTTAAGGTGGGAAACAAAGCATATGGGCTGCAAACTGGAATAGAATCCGGGTCTTCCACGCCAGAGGCACGAGCATAAAAAAAAACTGCTCATTGTCTGGTGAAGAAATTAATCACTCCTCTAGACTGTTAAGGTCTTCCACAGTTTAACAAAGTAATTGTATGTCTTCAGGGAAAGATCTAGTAAACTCTGGTTTGGAAGCAAAATTTTCTATAACAGTTCTCTGCTGCTCGCTTACTTCTTCCAGCTTTCTTTCAATTTTTGCAAGATGGCGGGAAATCACTGCTAAATAGTTTCAGCCAAATTCGAAATGCCTTTCATTTGAGCTATGGTGAACAGCTGATGAACTTCCTTTACCTAAAATCAAAATACGATAAAACATAATGTTCGGACTGCAATTTTAAAATACAGACTAACTTACAAATGAGAGAACAGCTTGGGATTTTTTTTTTTTTTTTTTTGTCAAATCAGTCTTCCAGTAGTGGTACTTTAGATTTAGTGTTTTATTGAAACCCTGTTGTGTACCGACAAGACAAAATAGCGAAAATTTTCCCAAACTTAACCATACAAGTTACCAATTTATATACTAGATTTTGTCTCACCCTGTTAACAAACCGGTCTTTTGTTCGCATGACTGCTTCTCAAGTTCGATCTGCACTCTTTCTCCTTTTCGGTCCGAATCATAAAGGACTGCCTTCTGTAACTTGTAATGTTTTAGTTTTCTTATATTACATCAGCAATTAAAAAATGTACAAAATATGCATTTTAAAATACACTTCCCTACTTAAGTTTTTATGTGTCTATAGAATTTACAATTGTCAGAAAGTTTGTCAGTAAATTTTTTATATGAGATTATTTACAGGGTAACTTTCATGTAAGAAGTAAAGACGAGGTATAGGGATGATACCGGACAATTGGCATGCGTCTCCAACACGCTTCCACTTTTCAACAAGCCTAGAATGTTTATTATTATTCTAGTAAAATATGAATAAGAGAACGCTTACAGCTAATTAATTCACAATCTAATTGTTTGTAATAACAGGTTTTACATACTTATTTGAAACATGAATTCCCCGACTCTTCCAGATTTTCCCCTAGTATTCACAAGCAATTCGCTGTCCTATTATTTACATTGTTCTATATTGTACTTATTACAAGCATACGCTGAAGTTCCAAAAGTTTCTGTGCTTCAATGAGAACGGTATTTAAGTTTTAACGATCTCTTAATCACTCAACCCTAATAGCCATCTATCCCTCTCAGTTTATTAAATGATACACACTGTTTACACAAAACAATAATAAATGATTAAAGAAATAGAACTGAATTTACACAAACTAATGACTTTTCACATGTTTCTATAAACAACTTTATCCTCTTTAATCTGCATTAAATTATTGTTTAGGACTATTCTGTTTCCACACATACATCGGCAAGATTTAATAAAAATATTATTGTTTGCATATTAGAAGGTATTAAAAGTATGAATAAACATGTGAAGGAAGAGCTAAAGGTTCATCATAAGAATATATCCTATATATAGGATGGATAGAAATAAATGGTTAAAACTTTAAGGCTGAACTCCACACACCAAAACAAGAATAATGTTCCACTCGAAAATTTTCGAAAGTTTTGCAGCTACATCTACGAACATCTGTAGTGCTATCGTCACAAATGGCGTAGTATATCTACAAAGCCGTAGGCAAGTAGCAAATCACAGCGGACGTTGTAACCAATGGCTCTATTTTAGCTTAGTTTATGGTTGGGTAATGCAGCTTAGATTTGTACACATCCTTATTAATCCATGCTGATTTTGTGACAAATGAATTTGTACGCGGGGAAAATTGTGCATGCAGCACAAAGGTTGCTGAAATAGATGTATTGGGTACACCTTTCAGTGTGATTCCCTAAAGCGAGAAGTCTTACCATAACGTAGATATTTTATTAAAATTAAATCATGTGGTACCGTAATTTATCCATTTGTGTAAACATTGATATTTTATTCTAGTCGTAGCTTGAATTGATTTAAACAAACTTACTGTCAGGTGATGAACTGAGGTGTTAAGTAGGCTCGTTTCAATTTATAGGTTACTCAGTCTGTACGAGAATATCAAATGCAGATGACGACCTGGTGTGATCTAATGATGCACTTGGTGGTGATGGCAATTTCAGTTGATTTTGACCTATCACTCGGCTTCTTTTCTCACATTCATCAGGCCTACGTGAATCACTTTCCGAACAAGACAATATTCTCCTCCTTACTTTTCGTTTTTTCCTTTCCCCTTCTTCTATTGAGGATAGTAATTCTGAATCGCTTTCTGTTTGCTTCAATTTCTGTCTGGCTTTAAGAATGTCATCTGAAAAACAAGTTTGTTATGAAAAACAGTCGTAATTTCAGACGAACAGTACATTAAAAGAGTCCAAAAAATTATGACCGCCTCTTTAAAAATGAACAGGTTCGGCTGACGTCAGAAAAATGGACAAGGAGAAGATACTCGCTAGACGGTCAAAGGAATAGCTCCCGATCAGTTACTTTCCTATTTGTGAGTATTAGGAGACAAGCTGGTGTGATATGTCCGACAAAGGGATGGATCTACTATACATTTCAACTATATAGCGGTGACTGACAATTACTGTAAGAGATCTTTACGTAAAAATTCACATCACAGCATTGCATACCGTCGATAATAATAGCTACCTTTTTCATATAAGTTAAAAGACATTTATGTAGGAATTATGACTCTAGAATATTCTACCAAAGTGATACTGGCAGCTGTATCAATACATTATCAAACGAAATGGATAAAGTACAAAAAAAAATATATCCCAATAAAAAAGCATTTTATTGTACGTTGATTTTATAAGCAGTATGCGTGCGTAAGGACTGCAATTCGAGCAATCGCACACAACACTATGAACTAAGATAAATGAAAAATCACCACCGTCAACATCGTAACAGAACACCGAAATAATTGTCAAATTTATTATAGAAACCACTACAAAATTGTTAATTACTTGATTATAAACGACGTATGCAAAATACTTAAATAGCAAGTAATTTTGTACAGGTTAGGACAAATTTATGAACTTCTGCATATTGTATTTAAGTAAAATATTTCATTGCAATTCAAAATTATACTCAAGAGTTACGTCAATTTAATACCTTTTCTACATCACGCTCTCTGATTGCAACGACTTTGGTAAGTTGTTCCTGAGGAGCATATGAAAAATCCAAAATTTTGGATTTATCGAGCCGCTAGTTTTTGAAATTTAAATTACTGAAAGTACGAAAAATTGCCAAAATTTGACACAACCCCGTATACAAAAATGGCCCCATCTCTTTGTCCTAGAGAGGTTACCTTTGCCTTATTCTAAATATTCTGAAATAGACTTTCATATAATATATACAACTCGAAAGAACCTTTTAAAATATTGCACTCAAAGATTCTCAAAATTTTCACACTTTGATTATTCAGGAAGCCAAATTTTCAAAACTTTGAATAATAAATATATTTTCTATCATTCTCTTACATGTCCCTACATTCTGGAATCGTCATAGATCAGTTCATACAAATTCAGTTTATGTTTAGGAAGTAGTCAGTTAACATAACGTTTAAGAAAAACAGCAGTTTAACAAAAATTATGAAAATTATTAATGTTCTGCCAGGTCTGCATTTTCGAAATAATATGGTAACTTAAAAGCTTACATAGTGAATCAATTTGCAATGAACAGAAACGAAATTTCACTTATTTCGGACTGTCTTTAGGAGGAAAAAGGAGAACCTTGTAAACAGCTTGCTGCTTACTTAAGTCTATTCAATCTTTCTTTGAGTTCAGGTACTGTTGGAATTTCTTTTCATCTTCTATAGCAAATGAAGCAGAACAAGTGTATGCGCCTTTGGCTTGGAAGACTCGGGTTCGATTCCCGGCGGGAGCTCATGTGGGTCGGATTCCACGTTAATCAGTAGATCCACGTCCCATATAGCCTCGTTGCTGGAAGCGACGCTAAACTCAAATCAAAATGAAAAATGAAACAGAAAACGCTACAGAAGGCAAACCAAATGCCGTCATGCTAGAAATGTTCCAAGTGAATTTTGATAAACTACTAATTTTAAAGTACTCTGTGGAGAATACTACACCAGATTTCTGAGGTAGGCTGTAAATGAAGATGAAGCAGGCTGAAAATGTTATTATCCACGAGGAAACCCAAACAGGCCACTTGGGCAAAGCTTTGCAAGAAACATACTAAGGCATAGAAATAACTGGCAACTTCCGTGATCAATAATATCAAATATTATACTCGCCCTATTTCTTACGAATGGAGGAAGTGGAAACGGGGGTTACGGGCTGTGTCGATTTTTTATGATATGACTTACCTGTACTGTAGAATATTTTCTAGATTGGGTACAACGTCCACTGTTCATCTGGTGCAGATTTTTCTCTATTCATCAGAAATTTATTATATTTTGTCGATAATTTACATGGGGGCCGAAAAGTTATTTTTCTTTCTGGGAGTGATCCATTCATCTCTCTCAAGTGCAAGCCCGCCTCTAGAGCTGTTGTCAAATTCAACAACATGGAACATCCTAAAGCAAATATATTTTAAAACATTCATTTAAAATTCTTGTGCACATACACTATTACTTGCCTTGTTAATATCGTTACCGCTACAGATAAACAATATTAAAGCATGCAATGTAACCATTGTTCCGCCCACTATAAGTAAGGGAAAATATACAGGGAAAATATACATTCAAAATCATTTTGATAAAATATTTTTAGGAATCCACACTACACATTCCATTATACTAACGGAAAGATTATGTATAAGAAAGTGCTATTGCGTGGGAAATTTATATTCATTCTATACCTCATACAACAATTATGCTTGCCGCCATGCAAGTCGGAAGATGAAGACGGATTTTCTGAATGGATTATGAACATGGCAAAGAGAGGATTTCCGTTGAAGAAAACTAATTTACTGGACACTGTTCAGCAAATTGTACAATCTTCAAGAACCGTTCAAGTATGGAAGACCAAGGAAAATTTGGTTAAGGTGTTTCGTCTGACGACACCTTGCCTGTCTCAGAAGAAGGTTTAAACTGTTAGCAACGGCTAAGCTGCGGTTTCGGAGGAGAGAATACGCGGCTGGTTTGTTTAACTTTCGAGCTAGCTTAAATCTGAGGGATTAAGTGCAATTATGAAAAACTCAAGAAGGATCCTCAACACAGACTAAACGAACTTCTTCTTCCACAATGTTTCAGGAAAGTACTTTGGTGTAAGAGGAGAACAGCTTCAAATTATAGCAACTTTTAAAGAAAAAGAGGACATAACAGTTCTCGGCAATTTATGTACAGACGAGCGTGGCGTCCCAACCATGATCGTCTACAGCAACATACGTCTTCAACAAATTATGAAGAATAGTGTACCTGAGCCATGGATCTACGGGAAAACAGAAACTGTCTGAATGAAGATTATAGCATTTGTTGCTTACCTCAAAAGGTTTAGGTGATGGCTAGAGACTGAGAAAATACACTTCCTGTTATTATCTTTCTTGATGAACACAGGAATCATCTATCACTTCAGGTCAGTGATATCATGATTATTGTATACTGTTATATTGTGTTTTCCCAAACGGCACTCATCTTCTGCAACCAGAAGACGTAGGCGAATTTTCACCCTTGAAATGAGATGATAGAATGCTCTTCAGGACGAGAAAATCAATCCTATCGCAGCATCGGTAGCGAAAGGAAAACTTTACACCCCAATTGAAGATAGCTTGGTATCATGTCGTCAAACCAGAAATTGAGAAAGACGCATTTCGTAATTGTGGTCTTTATCTATTGAGTTCTGCTGCTGTGCACCATGGCAAGTATGCTGCTGATATTCAGAAGACCTCAGTGGAAAAATCACAGCAAGAGAGTGACCAGAGTACCACTTCAACTTCTCAACAACTGTTCCCTACTCCTCATCAGAAAATGAGGTTCGTGTTTGATGATCTGGAAGAATTCCTGCCTAATCTTGTTTTTAATATGTTCCATGAAAAACTAAGACGTGATGAAGAGGGAAAAAGTGATGGTGATCCAGATTTGGAGGCTTACTGAAAAAGTGTTAAAACTGGTAGAGTGGAACATTAGAAACTAAATTGGCTGTTCGAAATTAAAATGTTCAAAACTAAACTACAAGTGGTTCAAGCTCAGAAAAAGAAAACGAAGAGCAAGAAAGTGACAATCGTGAATTCACATGGAATAACGAAAGCTTAGTGGTGTACGCAACTTCACCCAAGAAGGATCTTTCAGGTGCCGTCATTGCGAAAAGTCGGGTAAAAATTCACAAGCCAAAATTATTGCATCAAGATGAGATGGCTTCGGAATTTGCATGCCCGCCTTCCTGAAGTGGCAGTGATAACTCTTTCAAGGATTTTCTCATAATTCCTGAAGCCCTGGAGAAACCTCATCAATTTATGTTGATCCAAACGCGTGCAATATCTTCCGAGGAATATCGCAAAGAATTGATTAAAAGAAAGGCAACAAATATTAACGCAAGATGCTCCTCTCTGTTCTGAAATGTTGGGATATGAAACACATATTTTAATATGTATTTCTCTTTGGATCTGCTCTTCAGTTTGTATTTTAGAATTTTTGCAATGTGTTTACAATGGTACTATATCCATATAACCCTTAAAGTAAACTTGTTTAAAAATAAAATATTCTGTTCGATATTTAAAAATCACTGTTCAGTATATAAAACATCCTGTACGATAATTAAAATATCATTGATCGACATATAGCACAACCCGTTCGATACAAGAAGTAATACAACTTTGCTATTAAAATGTATCTCTAACTTCAAAATTATTAATTATAATTGTCATAATGGGCTGGTTTCAACCTATAAATAAAACTTCTAAAGTTTTATTGCTTATGCAGGGACTGCTTCTTCCTGATAGAGAATATCGATTAAATATTCATACGAATGTCCTTAAGTGTTTGATATATAGTGCCATAACCCTACTTCCATAAATGTATTCTCTCGGTTAGAAGATTCTTGCTATATTGAGTAATTTTCAGCCGGGATTAAATTAAATTTTGCATTATTGCTTGGTATCAATGAGAACAAAATTATGCTAAGCATAATAATAACATTCAATTTTTGTATAATATGAGCAAGTATATGACCAAGTATATTGAATATAGAAAGTACAAAACATATATATTGCTCTCAAGGCTTTATGTACGCTTATCATCATGGGAAGACGAGATTCTTTTGACATGTTTGCGGAATGAGGCATGTGTCCCTAATTACGCTACTGGACAACACTAATAATAAACCCTACACAACGTTCTTAACGGACAACACTACGGTAATGCAAGAAGTGGAAGCCACCATCATTCATGAAATAGACAAAATTTCCCAATGCGCAAGCAGCCCCTAGTATAGAATGAAACCACTCCAAGTCAAGCAGTGAAGTACTGATACGTTTGCGACATGCAATTCGACGTTGCCGTCCTGATTTCTGGCATTCTCAGGACTGGTTGTTACTGCATGACAATGCAAGACACCATACTACTTTGTCTCTGAACGGGCATCTGGCCAGACATTCTGCTATTGCATACCAACATCCGATATATTCGCCCGACCACTCAGTTTGTGACTATTTCTTGTTTCTGCGAGTGAAGAGGCGAGTGAAACGAGAGCTTCACCTAGATATCGCAGACACATAGGGTTACAAGCATCGCAGTTGAAGTTATACCTGCTTACTTCCGATACTTTCAGGAACGTTAGCAATCGTGTATAGTTAGCTAACGGACTACTTTCAGAAAAGCTATGATCATTACTTGGTTAGTGCAATATTCTATTTTTTAAGACTTTTGTCCTGGAACTCCTCTGACAAATGTTATATATATATAACGCGACTGTTCATTCCATGCATTCCTTACAATAAGGATATTCTACAAGTACTCACAAACTATTCATTCGTGACACTTTGCTCATAAGGTAAAAATATTCCAGAGTAATTTACCGCATGACGTACATGGGTATGCAGGAGTACACATGTAAGATGTTGTCGCTCTATGGTAAGTATAAGTGGGTCAGGGTAAAACTTTCTCGCACACCAATAAATTTCAAAAAAAATCACACATGTGCAATGTACAATTCGTAACTCGGCACCGTTGCTGTGTTATTGGTCCGAACGTTAAGTAAGGTGTAGTGGTCTTAAATTCATTATTGCACCTCAGAAAGCAGGTGTCAACACCGCAGAAGCGGTGGTGTGCGGTCAAGAGAAAACGTGAATTATAATGGGTTAAATATTCTGAGTGGTACATCTGTCTGGCCAACATTCGAACAGTGAACTCGCTGTTTTCCAGAATACACCTTTTGTCAGCATACCGCTCTCTGGGATTCCACATAATAAGAACAGATTTGTGATCTGAATACCAACCTTAAACCATACCAGGTCCAAAATGAAAATTATTCATGTTCTTGATACCTATTGCAACACTCAGTTGTAATATAGAGAGCGAGAGTGCGAAAGAGAGAGATAAAATACTGTATACAGGGTGCGGAAAAATTCCCGGAACGGTCCAATATCTCGCGAAGTATAAATATCACCAAAACAAAAATAACACATGTTAAATAGTTTTAAAGAAGCTATCCAATGATAGAAAACGCAATCACCTACCCCTACCTCCTTGGGGACTACGGGGGATAACTTTAAAATTTTAAATGGGAACCCCTATTTCTTATTTCATATTTGGATTCTCCAGAAAACGTGATAGTGATTTGATCAAAAATTGAAAACAGTGTGTGCGAAGATGAAGTTACATGGAATACAATATCGATAATTGTTTTGCAAAGTAGCTTTATGAAGTAGTTCTTAGTAGTAGGGTTATTTACAACAAAAATAAGCCATTTTTGTCACCATTTGTATTTTCTTGCAAATTAATAAATATGGACAAATGCATTATTTTATGGAAGTTAAAATGTATGAATTCGTTATGTGGGTAAAAAAAATCACATAAAAATTTTACTCTGCGCGGGAATCGAACTCACGAGCTTTCATGCCGCAGTCCCGTACGCTAACCGCATGGCCCAGAGCTCGACACTGAGAGGCCACATTTTCATAAAGATTTGCCGCCTCCATTTTTTATGTGTCGATTCAAGTTCTATCCGTGAAGGCACTGTTTTCAATTTTGGGTCAAATCACTGTTACTTATTCTGAAGAATTCAAATGTGCAACAAAATATGGGGATTTCCATTTAAAATTTTAAAGTTAAAACCCGTGTGGGAATGGAGGGTTGCGTTTGGTATCATTGGATAGATTTTTCAAAACTGTTTAACACGTGTTATTTTTGTTTTGCTGATCTGTATATTTCGCGAGATATTGGACCGTTCCGGGACTTTCCCCGCACCCTGTATAAGCTTGTATTTTTAATTAAAACAGTTAGTGTAAATCATAATCTGGAGTTTTATAAAGTAAATTAAACAATCATATAGAACATGTATACAGTTTAAAATTGAATTAAATTGCAATTCCAGAATCTGTAACATTATACATTTCTTATTTATTTACATCGAATGTTAACTTATTGTATAGTTTATAGCATGAGTATCAGCTGATATGTAACACAAAATTATCTATAAATTGAATTTAAATAGGAAATGATATAGTTGCTATAAGAACAAGTTTATGAAAATGAACTGTATAATAATGGTTGTATTTGAAACAGAGTTTGCGTAATGGAGTAAATATTTACACCGCCAGCTTTGCAATACTGTGCGGTTTAAATTGTCATTCTCATCAATTTTACTTATTTCGCTTGAATGTTTATGGAATTTAGTATAGCATTATGAAACATTCAACAACTGATCTAGTAGTGAAACATATTTAATAAGATTACCGCACATTGCGGAGATTCCGAGATCGCTCCCAGCTTTGCGAGCACTTGATAATATTTTATTATTATATTAGATAAAATATTATGTGGAAGAGCTAAATTAAATTAGAAAATGAAATGAAATATTTAACATCCCACTATTACCCCCTTTAGGCGGGAAGGTTCTAGATTGCTGGTCCTCACATAGAGGAAAATTTGGATTAGTAACCAGTTTGGTTCTTTCCTTTATCAAATCTCAATACACAATTCATATAGTAATGTCGAGCAAGCGATAGCGAGTGAAGGCAGGTTAACCAGGTTGATTGCTTTCTTCATCACCACTCAATTGGTATACGGACCAGTGTTCTAGAATCCTGCTATTTTAGGCTAAGGGAGAAGTAATTAAGGTAAGAAAAATGATATAAGAATTGGTGGAATGAGAAAGTGGAAGGAAAAGGAAATGCTTTGAGAAAAGTCATGGACATAATGTTGTCCACCACAAGCTTACTTGGACGGAATAAAACCAGAGACCGCATGCACCAAAGGTAAGCGCTCTACCAGTGAACCATCGCGCCCCATAAATTAAATAAGAAAGATAAGTAGTAGGCATTTTATAATTGAATATTGTATGTAAGAAACTTATTGTCCATAAAGATTCTTTCTCTTCAAGCTTTTGTAATTGATGTTGCAAATTGTCCGATGCTTTGCAATGCGGGTCAAAGGAATAAATGCATTTTTTCGGGATAGTATCGTCTGCCCCTTGCTGCTATTGGTGGTATAAAAGTAGTGTTGAGTTGATTTTTAGTTTCTTGTTCCTTTTGTTATGTGAATATAGACTAGACCAAAATTTTTTACTGGTGTCCATTTCAGGATCACTCGGTAGCATGTTTTTAGTGAAGGAATGTTACGTGAATATAGATTACACCAAGTCACAAATATTTTGACAAAGATATACATTTTTATTACATAAATAGTTTCTGCTTTTACTTTTACTGCAAATGTTTGTTTCTAATAGTGATTTTTATTCTTATTGTATCCGTAAATACACATTCAAGACTTTTTTTAAAAAATAAGTTGTTTAATAAGGCACTGAAAAGTGTTGGATTTTGTAACACTCTAACACTTAAAAACATAATACTGAGTGATCCTGAAATGGACACCAATAATTAATTGTGGTCTAGTCTATATTCACGTAACACTTTCAACAGCGAGGCTATATGAAACGTGGGCTTACTAATTAACGTGGAATAAAAATAAAAAAGTCTAGTGGCTAGCGCGAGTGTTTTTGGTTCTTGTAGTCTCGGGTTCGATTCCCGGTAAGGGTCGATTTAGGTTAAATTTTCAGGTGAGTTTATGGGAAAAACGTTAAAAAATATAATTGCAAAAGTCTGATGCCAGTGTTATGTAAGCTATTGACAAAATAATAGAAAGACAGGAAAGAAATTCTCTTGAGAACTGAAAGTGAACAATGTTTTCGCATTTATGCTTAATTTGCTACTAGCGTGACACATTAAATTGAATATAATATAAATATTAGACACAAAATTCGCTACTTCACGGTTGATAACATGGTAAATGCTAGGTATTGTTAAACATTAAACGTAACACCTCAATTTTATATCAATAAATAACTTAAATAAATAAATAACAAGACAGAACAATACTATTAACCTATATTTGCATAGTATATAAATTAAAAACACGTTGTTTATCATAACGAAAAATGGTTGAACCGTTTGAAATGAATTTTATTAACATAGTTAACACCTACCTCGGACTGGGTTGTTGTCACGCCATTTTTATTGAAATGCGTATCCAAACAGAAGAGAGGGGGTTAAAATGTATGCCAAAAATAGAATCTCTCACGTTTGTGAGATGGAATATGATACATAAATTCCTTATTTAAAACGAGTGTGCACGTGTCCGACCGCGTTTAGAAATTTCGGTACTAAATGGAGAAGAAGAGCAATTTGGATCGTTTTTGCTCAATATTTAAGAATGATGACATCGAGATTGTGTCTTGTCTCCACAGCAAAACGGATGAAGCACTTGAAATTATCTTTTAAATATACGGTATTTAGCATTTGGTCCAGTCGGATTCGTTAACACACATGTCGTAAGAGGAACAGATGGATATAATCACCTTATTTTAAAATATGTGAGCCCATCTTCCGTTGTCCTTAAAAATCCACTTTTGAGGGGGAAATGGGGCAAGTTCCAAATAAGGCGGTCAATATGTAAAAGTGACGTCGTGTTTGTCTGTCCGATCATCACGGGAAATCAAATCAGCCGTTTGAAATAAATATTTGAATACATTTAGTACTTGGAAGAAAATGGTTAGCTGACGTTCACTAGAAACTTGACAAAACTTCGATACAAATTAGAGGATAGTCAGCTATGCCTAGATCTAATATTGTAGGTGGAAGTGAAAACGACGAACGAAGTAACAGCGGATTAAAATTTAGCATTAGAAGTCATTGAGAAACAGAATGTGATGCGCGAAAACGAGAAAAAAAGAAAAGGAAAAACGTAACATTGCCGACGACAACACTGCTTATCGAAAGATCCATAAACGCTATTCATTAGCTCATTCTTCACGGTTTGGATTGCAAGAAATAAAACTATTTCTTCGTGCTAATACGCCTCTCAAAACGAAATGTTATATTTCTGCAAAATTTGATTTTCTCACATGACTGGATATTTTTTAAAAAAATTATATTGTGCAGAAGAAAACAAAACCATATGAGAAGCTGTATTTGATCTGAAGACCCCATGATCTTTACTACATGTTGTTATTCATTACATCAGAGAGACGTTGTTTGCAATGACAATGATACATTGAGTGGTTTGTTCGAGAAAGCTGCTTGTCTCGATTTTGTTTACTCTTTAGGTTTTTCGTAGAATACATGAAAAGGAAATATATTTTTCGCTTAGATATCCAGGAATCCTGTTTTAACTGATCAGAAAACAGCAATCTACTGGTGAAATGATATGGGGTAATGTGTAGCATTTTGTTTTCACGCCATCGATAGCAGCAAGGGGCACATGAATTACATAAAAAGGGAATGTGTTGTTATGAACTACTAATATCTTTTTCAAAAAAAAATCTACGTGTTACTTCGTAGCTCAGGGGATAAGTGAGAGATTACAATACACAAGTTCGCACGATCGAGTCTTGTCCACTGCTATTATGTTTTTTTTTCATTTTCATTGTTTAACGGTGAAAGTGACGTAGATACATTTTCATTGGTATTCAACAAAAGAATGGAAGGGAATACGTAGCCCTGAAAAGGGCTGTTTATATATAAGTGTCTAATAGGAGGTCCAATGACCTTCTACATCGATGACTGCCTGGAGCCTTCTGGGCATGCTTTCGGTAAGTCTGCGGAGAAAGCGTTCACCACGGGAGACTTCCTCCCAGCTGTTTTCAACGATTTCCCATAGTTGATTTTTTGTGGATGGAGGCGGGTTAGGCCAGTTCTCCTTCATCACACTTTTGACCTCTGCCCATACTGTCTCAATTATATTCATATCGGTGGCCAATCTAGGACCTCTAAATCAGCCTGCTGCGAGAGCCAATTCTGAACTAATTGACACATATGAACCGGAGACCTGTCGTGCTGAAACTGGATTACTCCATCGGGGTAGATAAAACGCACAGATGGCAACATAACATCCCGAAGGATATGTAAATATTGCTCACCTGTAAGACGCCCCTCTACCCTATGGAGTACTCCAAGACACTGTGATGTCATGAAACCCCAAGCAGATACAGATACGCGTCCACAGTGACGTTTGTGGAAAACGTATCTGGGATCATGCCTGGAGCCTCTCGGACGATACACGACTACTGGGCCATTATTTGAGGAAGAAAATGTGCATTCGTCTGTGAAGACAACATTTCTCCAATCGCGGTTCACATTTTCTTCCACAAATTGAAGCCGTCGTCTTATATGCTCTTCCGAGAGGAATTCTTTCACCGCAGCACGACGGGCGTGAAGATTAGCTTCCCTAAGACGCCGTACAGCAGTATCTCGAGAGCCTGGAAAAGCTGATGCGTGCCAAAGTTGTCTGGCGGTCATGTTGGGATTAAGTCGCGCAGCAGCAACAAGCTGCGCATCCTGCTCAGGTGTCGTCACACGACGCCTACCACTACCTCGGCGCCGCATAGTTTCTCCAGTCTCTCGAAAACGCTTTATCCACTTCTGTGCTGTTCTTGGTAAAACTCCACACCTTTCAGCGGCTTGTGAAGCGCAATAGCCTTCTTGCACTAAAGCAAGAACACGCTCTTTTCTATTCTCAGCCATTTCTGACTTCTACCCTTTTCACGAGTTGTACGTTGAATGAGCATCCCTTTTAGTTGAAGCTATTAAACGACATGCGCAGTTGGTTACTCCAAGAGCTAGTAAGATAGTAGTTCTTATTTGCTGAGAGGCAGAAAACACGTTATTTCGATATATGTTGTTTGACTACAAGGGAGCACTTCACAACTGATTACTGAGTGATAAGATCTGTGGTATTCTGTTCAACTTTCCTTTAGGCAATTTTAAACGTAATAGACAATATTTGTCTGACCTTCTCAGTGCCTGAGGCAGAAGACAAAATCAATGAAAATGTTTTCAACATAACATTTTCGATTTATGTTTATCTCCTATCCGTTTTTGTTACGATTGCCTCCTTTAGAAATATCAGCTCTCTTTTTTTTGGCCCGTATAAGGAAATGCTATTGCGGTTTTCCAACGTTCAATATTTTTGGCAAAATTAACACTTTCAAATAAAGCTAAACAAGCATATGTTTCACAGACAAAACAATATGTAAAGTTCTACTTTCCAGTTAGGCAACATTCCTTCAAAAAATTGTAACTATAGTTTGCATCTTAAGTAATAGGGTAAATGTGCCAGTAGTCGACCATTTAAGGAGATTTTCAACTTTGTTAAAGTATAAAAAGATCATTTTTACTAATAACTTTTACTGCAGATGTAATTAGAAAGAACAGTGTTTAAATTTTACGTTTGTGTAGCTCGCATAGGAAATCTTTTATAAATAATTACACAGGAAAAAGAAAATACCAGAAACCCTGAAAAAAAAAAAGCAGTCGGCCTATGAAAACCAAAGGTCAGCCATTACTTTAACCAGTACTCAGCCACACTATAGAATTGACTTTTTAAATGGAATTTTAGAGATCAATTCCTCAGTAGCAAATTAAGGGACAAATATATTGCACTCAGAGTTCCTACAAAGAAAAACTACGTGGAAAACAGGCCCGCAACTAGAGGGAGCTAGGGGGCCTGGCCCTCCTAAACTTTTCGTGGCCCCTCCAGACCTCAACACAAAAAACACAATTTAGATATGTGTAAGAGATTTTTAATGACTTCCCCCCCCAACATATCTATGGCCCCCCAAACCTCTGTGGCTAGAAGCAGGCCTGGTGGAAAATATATTGCGATACAGGAAAAAAGACTTCTTGTATGATATTTACCATAAACTAAGAAAAATGTGCCTCGGCCTAGACTAGCCTATTTAAAACTAATATATAGGCCTATTTATATTTACATTTATATTTACATTGATATTTATATTTAGCTATGACATTAACCCTTTAATATGAAGTTCATTAAGCACATTCAGGACACATAAGCACTTGTTTAGCAGGTTCCTCGTACGATAATTCACTGAGGCACGTGCATTTTAAGTGGTACCAGTTATCACAAAAGTGACACCCAATATATTTAAGTGTATCGTTCTCAATATCACTTATGAATTCTTCTTCAGGCCTTAGACGGCATTTCAACAACTTCTTGCGTCTCGTCTTTTTAACTACTAGTGCTACTTGGCTTGACAGTCCTTTTCTTTTTGTTTGACTTAAAATTTTTCCTTTCTTTTGTATTCTCTCCTTTTTTCATTTTAGACGTTCCTCTTCTAGTTTTCTTTTCTTTTCATTCTTTACCATCTGATAATTTCTCCATGCTTGGGAGGATACTGCACTTTGAACTTTTTCTCTGGGCACATGTTTGGTAGTTTTGTTTTTGATTGGAGCTAGCCAGAAAAGATGCTAATCAAAGCCAGATGATATGGATGTATTTTACGAAGGTTTTCTTTGAATTTCTTCTGAGATCATATGGAGTTATTTCTGGCTCTACTGACTGTAGAAACAGAAGCAGACCTTTCACCTTGCGTCGCTTCAGTACAAGATGCCATAACGGATATGTTGTTTTCCTGGTTTGAGTCAGACGTAACGTCTATTTCTGATATCGAAGATATATTTGTAGGCTCTAGACGGCCAATTGCTAAAATTTGGTATGTTTCAGGACTAAGATATCGAACATTTCACTAGCAAGTATCTACTGATAGCAGATCGATCCTCTTCGGACAGAACAATAGCCTTATATGTGTTCATTAGTGTAGAATAAGAAGACTCTTTGGATCGAGTATCCTCAACGCACCTGATTGCAAAAACATCTGACACTGAGTCTATTCCAGTAGATGTCTTTGGATTGGTTGAAAGAAACGCTAAATCACGCGTTCTTAAACTCTTAGACATATTTTCCTCACGCTCACAGTGAGTTAGAATGTAAATATTTATGATTATTCTGTATTGTTTCGGCAATCAGGCAACTCTAGGAACAGAGCAGATCAGAACAGATAATAATAATAATAATAATAATAATAATGTTAATAATAGTTGAAGAGCAATTGCAGCCTTGGAATTAAAAACGTGCAGAAACGCGACATTGTGCGGAGTAATTTAAAAAAAATAAATCAATTAGATATTGATAACCCTTACTTCCTCATAGCTACCTTAGATTAAAAGACTAAGCTATGATCAGGGTCAAGGGCGTCGATCCTGCTAGGGCCGGGGGGCCCGGGCCCCCAATTGTATTTATGAATATACAATATTTGGCATAATTTGAATGCAATTTGTCTTAAAATCCTAACCTTCCGCATCCGAATGACCCCCAAATTTACAGGGAAATCGGCGCCCTTGATTAGGGTAAAATAAATACTCATTACCTGTCCTTTTTAAATTTTAGAGAAATAATTCAGACCAGCCATACATCCTTAACCTTTTTTCCCTCAGTTCTAGAAAAATACAAGAATTGAAATGGTTACAATACCAGGCTGATATTAAAGTACGGGACAAAAATAAACGACCAACATCGTCATAAGTTTTAATGGCATTTTCAATCGTTTAATTTTGTCCCGTACTTTATAACTGTATTATACTTGTATGATGCAATTAGTGACATCATAACAGTTACTTTTTCATTAAATCGTTAGAAAAGTCTTCTAGGTATTAGTTAAGTGTCTTAGTTGTATGTCATGTGTCATTTAAATTGAATGAATGATAAGTGGATGACTACTGGAGTATATGTATCCAGTAGTCGTCCGTTGAAAGTAATGGGGGGCTGACCATTGGAAATTGAAGTGAAGAGTCATTTCCAGTAGTCAGCCCCTAATGGCTGACTACCGGAAAACGTTATCAAAAATGCAACTTGTAGTCAGCCCCCCTTATTTCTACGCAATATCTTGTTTTGTATCATAAACCACGAATTTTTAATAAGCTACGATACATTCATGCATAGAAGAAAGCAATAACTCGTACTATTTTACAATAATATAATTTTAACTTAACTTTGAAGTAAAGCTTCTTCCTTATTTTTTTATTAACAAAATGCGCACTTCGCTCACTTGCATCAGCAGACCTCAAATGATAATTTTTATTTTCTGCCACGAGGAGTCACACCAGGCCAGAACAAATGAGGTTGAATACTGGAGCTCTGATTTAAGTTGTAGTTGATTATTTGGTTGATAACAAGCTACTGTATGTTTATTTAATATGCTTTTTACTGAAAAATGGTTGACTACTGGAGACGGCTGACTTTAGGCACATTTACCCTCCTAACTAACTAACTAATTCTATGGCCTCTGGAACCCGGAGGTTCAATGCCGCATTCACAAAAGCTCTCCACTGACTTCTATCCTTAGCTAACTGGATCCAGTTTCTACTTTGTATTCCTATTTCTGCGAGATCCATCTTAATATTGTCCTCCCATCTGCGCCTAGGTCTTCCTAATTATAAGCTCAAGTAATATGTAACATAATAATAATAATAATAATAATAATAATAATAATAATAATAATAATAATAATAATAATAACAATAATATCTTAGTATCAAACTTTAAGCGATTTTTATATGATGCATATATTCATGAAAATAGTCACTACTTGTTATGTACTCATTTGGTGTTCCCCTAGGGTTACTAGGAATTGAAATCAGGATCTCTAACTGTGCAGTCCAGTATGCTAACTGTATGACCGTAGAGCACGGATCTGACAAAAAACATATTCATAACGTTTTGCTACCCCTCCTTTTCCCGTATCGATTAAAGTACCATCCGTGAAGGAATTGTTTTCAATTCTGGGTGAAATCAGTCACTTTTTTCTGGAGAATCGAAATGTCCAATAACAAATGGGGGTCCCACTTTAAAATTTTAAAGTTACCCCTACCGCCAAAGGGAATGGGGATAGCGGATTTTGTTTGGTATAATTGAACTATACATATAAAGCAGAAACATATATTCTCATTTTGGGCGTGTGTTTTCAATTTGATATTAACTTATAAATCTATTTGAACTTTGGTAGTGCTAGCATTTCCATAGCGTCATCTTCGTATACAAACAGATGGTGAATAAAAGTGACAGAGGTTTGAAAGCTGACAGTTTATCTGATTTTGTTTTTATAACCAATTCAAATGTTAAAAATGTAACGTTGTATTTAGAAAAAATAAAATATCCTTATATTGAAAGAAAACCGGACTGGGAACCGAACCGTCAATCATTACTGTAATTTCAAGCGCCTCGCTAAACCCACTTATTTTCTTCTTAATTTACGTCGCGAAAGGCGGCCCCGAAGTTCACTTACCAAAGTCTACTTTCCCCTTATCAGTAATTTCTGTATATTTCCTACTCGGTTATACACGTTTTACAGTAACCTTGAATGATTGGGACACAAACACAGACACGTCGAGAACATTTAAAATTCCAAAAGTTCTTTCACCGGGAATCAAACCCGGTACCCTGTACACCACAGACACACATGCTAGCCACTAGACCACACAGCCAAGTTATAAAGCCAGCGCGTTTTAATAATTCTACTGGAAATGCACGAGATATGCACTTGTAATACATTGAGTGATTTATTCGAGAGAGGCAAAGCACTTTACTTTGAATTAATTTCTTGGTTTCGTTTCTACTGTGTTTATTCTTTGTATTTTTCGTACACTACTTGAAAAAGCAAATACATTTTTCGCTACGGTGTCCAGAAATACTATTTTAACTGATCATAAAACAGAAATCTTTCGGTGAAATAATATGGGGTAATGTGTGCTATTCTAGTTTCATACCGAGTTCCTTCGTAGCTAAGCGGTTAGCATACGCACCTTTGACGTAAGAGACCCGGTTCGATTCCCGGTGTGAGCTCATGTGGTTCGGATTTCACGCTAATCAGTAGGTAAACGTCTCATATAGCCTCGATGCTGAAAGGGATGTTAAAATCAACTCAACATTATTTTATACCATCAATTGAAGCAAAAGGTAGACGATACTATCCTGTTAAAAACATGCATTTATTTCTTTGGCAAATATTACAAAGCATCGGACTATTTGCGACACTTCAAGAAAAAGATGCTTTATGAATATTAAGTCGCTTCAAGCGTTCAAATCGCTTTGTAAAAATCCAGATTATGAATTGCAATAACTTTTTACGTTGTAATTAAAATAACAGCATATATTGTTTTCTATCTCTCTCACATACTTTCTCTCTCTCTCTTTCTTTCTCTATATATGCACACCTGTATATTACAATAGGTATCAGAACATGAATAATTTTCATTTTGGACGTGTAATTAAGGTTGGTATTCAAATCAGTAAGTTGTTCCCATTATAACAATGTTAACGTTCCTCATTTTAGCGTCTTCGTATATAAATGATGACAGGGTGAACAAATGTAACAGGCTTTGAAACGTGATAGTTCATCTGATTTTTTTTTCAAGCACTTCAAAGCAGAACTTTATATTTAAAGAAATGTTTCCATATGTTGAAAAAAATCAAAACTGCCGCCCTCCGATGCTAGACTTTCAAGAACACTACTAAACACGCTTGACCACCGAGACAATTCATGAAAGAATATGTTGTAATAATGTTCATATATCGCTCCAAGCGCACGTTCACACCTGGAGTTTTAAATAGTCATTTTCTCCCTATATCAGTAATTTCAACTGAAGATATTGACTGATTTTGCATATTGGAACTGTGCATGAAGTGTGAATTGCATATTAAACGCAGAAATACGTAGTTGACTCTTCAGTTCATGTTTCTGTTCAATAGCTTCATATGTTAGTGAGTGTTTCCTAATACCTGTGTCATTTTCCCTCTTTTTTTTCCACGGGATATTCTTCGTGTAATTATTTGACACACTAAGGTTTCATAAGATTAAAGGTTTTTTGCTTATAATTTTCTTATTTTGCTTTATTTTTTCTCTAAAATAATAAATAATTATGCATTATTACACTGCTTTGTTAAGGAAAGCACAAAGAAGCGATAATATAGTCAGAAAAGCGAGTTATTAATGAAAATGTGGAAGTTACAGTATATGCGAACAATTTATTGCGGATGAGGATACCTATTGCAGCAATTACAGTCTAAAGTTATAAGCATCCTACAAAGGTAAAATGTAAAGTTTGGAAAGTCATAACAACTACAGTTATTAAAGCAATGTATTCGATTGGTACTTATTTATTTATATATTCAAGAGAATAACTTAAGGAAGGTTTGGGACTTCCAAGTCCGGTGTCACCTCGGTCTATTAGGTGGGTCTAGGATTTGGAAAGTAACTGGCCCTGGCGTTCTAGATGGTACGATCCCTGCCTTCCCCTGGTAGGAGTGAAGAAAACTAGGGTAAACCTAGACAAATTAATGACCGACAAACCATCACCAAAGGAAGTATGATCCTAAATAAACGTGACTATCACTTTGGACAATCATAGTTGAACACAGTATGTGGTGTTAACTTGGTTTCCAGGAAAATGGAACCACAATTACCTGCATATATCATACCTCACTGTTGCGTGCGTTGCGGGATTCTGTGAAATCTCAGAGCGTAGCATGCTGAAAAATGGTGTCTGCTTTCTGGAAAACAATATTCGCGTTCAGCGCTCGAATCTTGGCCAGATAATTGCACGACCTTGGGTATGAAATCCGTCATAGTTGGTATTTTCTCTTGACAACAGAACATCTTCATTCCACATCTTTAAAAATCATGTAGTCACTTCTTAGGGGTAAGTACTTCTGTGATGTTGCCATGCTACTTTCTGAGGTTCAGTAATGGATTTCAGACTACTACACCTTACTTCACATTTGGACCTACAACACAGCAACGGAGCAGTTTACGAGCTGTTCATTACCACATGGTGTACACTCATGTCCAAAATCATTGTCGCATATCTATAACTGTCTTGTTTTAAGAATATAATTCGATAATGATTTGCAGGGTACATTAAATAATGATACTATGTGTATAATCGGGAAATGTATATTTGTAGCAAATTTCATAGGAAAAGAATTATACATACGAAAATTAGAATGAGTAAAACAAAATATTGGTAAATGGACATGAAAGTTTATTTTCATTTCATTGTTCTCATTTACTGCTCTTTTGACATGAAATTTTCCACATACATGTCTGTGCTGATTATACACATATTAACATTATAAGAAATACCGGGCGAATTAGTTATCAAATTATATTCCTACAACAACATATTTATAGACATGCGACAATAATTTTAGACATGAGTGTACATAGGTATCCAAGATTAGACATCTAACATTTCATCGCTCTATGGTATGTGTAAGTGGGTCAGAATGAAACTTTCTCTCACATTTCTCGTTAGCCGGTGAACAAATAAGACATGTGCTGATTATTCAGAAACTATTGAGTTGCGACCACGGTTCATATACGTTAAATTGTTCCAACGTACTTGTAGAACATCCTCGCGCAAGGAGTTCATCGAATTAACAGTCATCCTATATATATATATATATATATGAAAGGCAACTAAGAATGTTCTGTAGCTGTTTGTGAAGGTCTATGTTCAATTGGCCCTTACACTGTAAATTGAACATGAATTGAGACAAGGCGAAGATAACTTGTTGGTCTTGATATATCCAACAAATTACCTGATTGCCGCAGTTCAGTTACACCATGAACTTTCGTAAGGATAGAGTGAACTCGTACAGCTAAACATGCCCTTATGACGCTCTGTGGAGGTCCCATGTCCAAACTGCGGTCCAAAGCCGCTGAATCGGGACGGAAGATATGTCAGGCCTTTGATGAGGCTTGTGACTACACGGATAATGCAGCCTTTGTTTAACAAATTTAAGAACGGTGAATAAACTCTCAAAGACGTTCACGTGCCAGAAGACCAGCATATGTACAAAATGAAGATCTTCAGGAAGCAATTGAGGAGAACAGTGGCCATACATGTGGGTAACTGGGACTACAATTCAGTGTAAGTGGAGGAATAATTCAGCTGCACCTCCATCAACTTGGCAAACACTACAAGTGGGGTCCATGGGTCCCACATGATTTGACTCCGGTTCAGAAGGCAACGCGGGCAGGATCCTCTGTTCCTTTGCTGTCTCGTCTGGGGAAGGAGCTATTTCTGAAAAGGTTGCTGACATGTGATGAGAAGCTGGTCCAGCACGAAACTCCACGGAGCAGTCATATTAGTTAGCTTCCCATGAACCGGTTCTACAATAGCCGAATCCATCACTGTACCAGAAGAACATCCTCCTGTATGCTAGGTGGACTGTTCGCGGCATCGTGCATCAGTGACAACAATGAGCTAGAGAGAGCATCAATGCAATTGTGTACTGTCAGCAGTTGAGCCGCGTTCAATAAAAACCCGAAACTCAGCATTGTTCTGTAACAGGAGGACCTTTTTCGATTCAGAAGTTCTGGATTCAAATACCCACGTGGTTAGGATGTAGCGGGACACCATTCTACGCTTTGGAAGGGAAGCACTATTGCATCCACCATACTCCCCTTACATTGCACTATCCGATTATCCTCTGTTCCATTCCTTGGGCAATCAGCTTAGAGGACGAAAGTTCAAATCTCTAATAGAAGTGCAAGATGCACTTCATACCTTCTTCGCTTCACGGAACACCACGTTCTACCGCGATGGAATCCATAGACTTCGAGAACGTTGGCAGAAGATCATGGATGCTGACAGAGCCTATTTTTGATCTTCCAGGTACATCTTTGGTGACATGCCGATATTCGAAGGTGTTGGGTGAAAAAGCAACAGAATTTTCTAAATTGCATATTGAATGAAATATGAAATAACGTAATGCTATTTAAAAATCTACCAATTGATGTTTTGTTCTCAATATTGCTAGTCTGGTGGTATAATGTTGTGTGTCAAACAATATCCGCGTTCCAATATGTAGTTGGTACAAAATTGTCGTTTTGCCTGTTAGTTAGAAAGTTACAATGACGTATCTAGATAAATACAAAATGTAAATGCCTACTACTTTTGGGTAGCTGGGGACTAGGACCGAGACCCCGTATCTTCTCAAGCTTCAACCTCATACTTCTCGTATTGCTAACATATTACCTCATTTTGAGATATGGTCATGCAAATTGAAGATAATGGGTGGTAGTTGTAATTCTTAAACTTGTTGAAGCATTATAATAATACACTCAAAGACATATTTAATTATTTTAAAAGAGAGGTCCAAGTACGAAATTTTACATCGCTAACCTTAAAGAATTTTGAGAAATGTTAATCTTATTTCAAGAACTTTTTCCTCTTCTCTTCCGTTTTTCTCTTCTAAAAGAAATATTACAAAACGATAGAAATGTAAATACAAATTATATGTCTCGAATAACGAGTTTCGTGATTTAGCTATTCGTTTATAGCAATTGAAAAACTATCCTCTTTTCCCGCCTTTATTTTCCCTCGAGGAAAAATACCAAGTAATTGTAAAATGCATTTCTAACTAATTTTAAAAAATGAGAAATCCAAATACCAAATTTATTTTTTCCAACCTCAAGAAATCGGAAAGTATGGGCATCTTATTATAATAATTGTAATTCCCGGCCCTTTTCCCTCTGATTAGCTTTTATTTTGATTTTTGTCAAAGATCAAAAAACTATTAAAACATCTCTACTTATTTTAAATGAGAAGTCTATGTACCAAATTCCATGACTCTAATATTAGAGATTTCAAGATATAAACATTTTAAAGAATAATTACTATCTCTTTTTCATCACATTCAATTAGGCAAAGTCCTTCAACAATGGGACCTTGAATTACAAAGTTCATTTCCTATCCAAATTTCAAGTTAATAGCTCAAGCGATTTAACCTGAACGTTGATCGATCTGCCAGTGAGGACTCCGTTTTATAGCAGGATAAGATTATTTATACAGGTGTTAATATACTATAGCAAAAAAATTGTGGGAGGTTATTCCTAACGTAAAAGTAATAAAGTCCATACAGACCTGAGAGCAAAAGTACACAGTTTCAGAGATAGAGTCTTTGAAAAGCGTGACAAAAACTACATTGCAACACTTGTTACTTCGAAAACCATAAATTGTGGAGTGAAGTTATATCAGATTAGAGGTATCATAATACTCATTCAAAAACTGAATATTCCAACAATGAGCAACGAGTACATAAGCAATTCCCTACATAGTGTCATCTCAATTGCCTACGTAATACCCTGAAAGAATTCTCAGATGTTATGTGAATTATGGGCAATAGGTAGCGATCGTAAGGCCTAGAAGTACTGAACACGTGATATGGTGGTGTGAAATAGGAAGTGTAGGGACTCCAGTTACACGGATCATTTTGTTCGGAATACCGCGTTCTGCGATGCATTGTTTTATGGTATAGTTCTCGTTATTTAACGCATATAACCGTGAAACGATAGAACAGATCAGAAGAGTTATTCCGATCACGGGAAACCGTAGGACTGTCTATCTGTAACACTTTCTACTTCCAGGCGACTAATTACGCGTTTAGCGCAAAATGTTTATCTTTTATATACTTTGGACTCATCTTTAATTCACAGCTCATCGGAGACATTCGTTTTAGGTCTGGGAATAATGCCCTGTAGGGAATCCCTTAGGCATGAATTGGGCCTTGCTGAAGTACAGGATAACGACAAACGTTTACTGAGAAAACAAAACAATCTAACTCTTAATTGGATACAGTAAAAGCAACATGCGTTATACCACATATGCTTCTACTCATTGAATTTTGAACCATACTTAAACATTTAAAACAGTTAATACACTTCAACATTTAAACCACTTCAACATGCACACCCCTGGCAACACCTAAATATCAAGCCGGTATTCAATCTCTTGACAAACATTCTGCAACGTAAAATGAAATGAAATGAAATCTTTAAGTTTTACGTCCCACGGTTATGCCGGTTAGGCTAAAGGAGACGGTGATTATGAGAAATGAATGAAATGGTGGAATGAAGAAAGTGGAAGGAAACGGGAGAACCCCGAGAAAACCCACGAGCACGGTGTTTGTCCACCACACAGCCCACACGGCGCGAGCTGGGATCGAACCAGGGACCCCAAGGTGAACGCTCTACCACTGAGCCACCGCGCCCCCTACATTCTGCAACGTGTCTGATGTGACTGTGTGTATGGCATCTCTCATACGTTGTTTCAAGGTCACAACATCAGGAACTTTTGTTTTCTGCACAAAAACTTTCACATACCCCCAAAGAAAGAAATCTAAGGGGGTAATGTCAAGTGATCTCGGAGCCATGGAATTAAACCATGTCTTCCATTCCACCAGTTCGGGAAGGTTTCATTAGAAAATCGCTGCCTTCATGAGCACAATGAGGGGGAGCGCCAACTTGCTGAAAGATGGCAATGTCTTGCATATCCTGTAGCTGGGGAATGTCATAATTTACCAACATGCCTTGGTAAACATGTCTAGCTACATTGCTTTCAAGGAAGAAACACGAGCCAATGACTCTATTACATTAACCCACACTACACGATAATCTTATAAAATTCTAATGTTGCACGAGAACACATTCGGGACAGTTCAAATTCCCAGATCCGATCATTATAACTGCTAAGTGATCCAGTCTCTACGGAAAAACACAGACGCTTCAAAAAAATCATTTTTTTCATCTTTATTATTAACAATGTTTTTAGCAAATTGTTCACGTCTTCGGCGATCATCTGGTTATAATGCCTGAAAAAAATGTACTTTGTACCCATTTAATTGTACGCACTGCGAACCACTTTATGCACTGTATTCCTTGGCAATGGAATCTCCTCGAAGCATGTCTAATCGATTTCTGTACCAACTCAGTGAATGTGGTTTGAACTGCCTGCAAAGTCGCCTCCGAAACAAATACTGTGCCGCTGGTTTGGAGTTTATGAACTCACCTCGTTGCTAAAAGCGTTTCCATCCATGTCCGGATTAACTTCAAATCAGAAGACTTCTTTTCCATAGTGAGGTCTAAACATTCGCTGCACAGCAATCGGTGATTTGGTTTCTGCAAGCTACACAACACATTGAGCTTTCTCCTTAGGGGAAGCCATTTTTACGATATAGCTCACGCAACGGTCTTTGTGGCGAAGGTCTTAAATGAAACAAAATTGTATAAAAACTTCATAGTTTCCCAAGTAGATCTGTAATTAAGAAACTTTAGAATCATAAATATAATTGTTATATAATCCTGAAATCAGAGTAAATATTTACGGACAAACATTTTTAAATGCTGTATGCGTGCCTTTGTTTACGCTCATAATGAAAGCCACTCTATGGTATCCAGTTGCTGAAATAACGCTTGTTGGAATGTAAATAGGTTTTTCATGTTGCTTAACAGTTCTAGATTGAAACTATGAGGTTTTGCCCACAGATTCAAATGAATATTTTTTAATGGTTTGATGTGAGAAAATACCTTTTACAATATTTCGCTGTGGTCTATATACTGCATTGAGTGTAATGCACTTATGTCTCTCCCTGACAATAAGTACACTTTACGAAATGAAGCATGAAGTAAACTACTAGTTATCGTACTACTCTTATAACCGTTAGTCTAAACAAAAGATGAATGCTTAATTAATGATTATTAAATAATTTATGGAATAAGAATATGGGAAGGAACGGGAAACCTCGAGATAATTCATGGATATGGTGTTGCCAACCTGAAACTCTCAGGGTGAAAATTGATCCAAAAACCGCTTGCACTAGAGGTGGATTGTGCTTCCAATTGTTTTTTTTAATTTATTTATTGTACATTTTCCGAAGCCAAAACCGCAACAGCCATTAACGTTCTTATTTTTGTTTTGTTCCAACACTGTTAGAGAAATAAGATAATTCGGGAAATGAAATAGTGTACTAGTATGAGAGAAATCGAAGCTAGAATAAAACAATAGCAATAATAAAAACATGGTAATTAATTTCTTAAAGTTTCTGTCATACCTTTCGTCTCGTTAGGGAGTATTCTTTACGGGACACTTGATTAAGTTCATGTAAAATTGCACCATGGCACTTCATATTCGCAAGTGGATTTCCTTTAGGACTTGAGATGCATTCAAATCTCCAGACCTTTTAGTTCCAACTTTGGTAAAAAATAACTAAAATATTTTTTTTTTATTTAAACAAAACAACTTATTCATATGTCTTATATTTCGACCACACGAAAAATAGCAAATGGCATCTTCTATCACAACGCGAGAGTTCCCGTCACCTGAACATAACTTGCTAAAAACGCGTAACTATGAATTACACATTAATTATACGTGAATTACTATAATGAATTTGAAAACTTTGAACAATACTGTCGCTTTATTCAACCCAATAAGCTTTTAGTGACATACTTTATCATAATGATGTTAAGTGAGAAGAATTTCCAACATCCCTTCAGGGTTCCGTACACTAGCCTGAAACAATTACATGTTTTTTTTTTTTTTTTTTTTTTGTTTGTTTTTTTTTATGAAAGAGGACTGTATGAAATACCATTAACCTTACTAAGTCTCTCTACAAACTGAAGCCTCCCAAAAACTTACTCTAACCTTACGTAAGCTCGCCTGAAAACTTTACTTAGCTTAATCTAAGCTGCACTACTAAACGAACTTGACCTACTCAACTGTGTACAATACATTTTCGTGGAAGACTTTTACGTAATACTATTGTTTCCATGCCATATCAATTTACACGCATATAACTCATTTGTGCGGAACTGCCAAAACAGAGCAAAATATATTAGAGAATGTATTATTAAAGCGAGAAAGTGTAACGTTAGAAAGGTTCGCGCGATTTTTCTCTAGAATCATTTCTGTAGCATATCAGTTTCTCGACACATAATAATCTGTAAGGAGTTGTTTGAACACACGTTAATATAAAATATAACTCAACTGTATACTGGAGTATCATTAAGATAAGAAATGTGATATAAGAATTTTATGAAGTGTCCCCCATATTCTAATCTGTATGCAATTTATTTTTCAAACTATACTACTTTAACATAATTCATTAAAATGTGAGTAGAAATAAGGGTTTCATTAATGTCTACTCGATATAACAGGAATAAATCTACAAACTAACAGTTAATAATGGGCTAAATGACCTGCAACAAACGCATCTTGGGCGTGACAGGATATCAGAACTGAGTGAAATGAATTAAATGGCGAGTTCAATTATTTTGTAGGGCTTCACTCGTCAAATGACAGGAACAAGATAAATTATCTTATTGAGAAAGCCATAGATTATTTTCTATGTTATTAAGATTTGAGATCCCTTTGGGTACTGTAGAATAAATTATTCCATTGTATCTATACCGGCATTATCTCTGGTCTAAGTTAGGTTTAGATAAACGGGGCCAAGAGTAGGTAAAATATAGGATATTTAGAGGAGAAAGTAAAGGAAGGGAAATCGGTATGTGTAGCATTAAGACGTGGAATAGAAGTAGATTCGCAGAAATGAGAAATGCTGTAAGGACTACCAGTATATATACTTACTGGTAGAACACATAACGGAATATGAATAAATGATACTAGTAGTTATCCTTAAACGAACTTAGCCTAATAAAACAGAAATTAGCGAAATTCTAAATTTTTAAAGAAAACTGCCCATCTTCAACTAAACACTGGCCTTATTTTTAAAAACTCCTCCTTCGTTATAGAAATAGCTAGAACCAATGCCAATTATCCTTATATCAGACAATCATATAATTACCAACACGTATTAATAAAAATACTGATTTCTCTAGATATTTGGCTTTGCGACTTAATAAATATCCTTTAGTTGTTGAATCAAGGTGGAGGCACGCAACGGCGATTTATTAGAATAGGATCACCCTTACATGTTTAGAATATTTATCCAGAACGGAGATCCTTTCGTCATCGTTCATTACCACCCATCATTTGCATTAACTTCAATAATAAATTTAGTCTCATACAAAATAATTGAGTGGCATAGGTGACTGAACCTAAGTCTGCATCTGAATATATAATTCAATTGGGGCATGAAAGATAAAGAAGTATTTTGGATACCTGTATGTAAACGGAAGAAATTCTCCGCATGTGAATGTACTGATCGCTTCGAATTCCTTTCAAGTCTTTTATTTTGTTAAGTGAAAAAAGAATATCAATTGAAATTTCTTTCTTTGGAATTTCTTCTGGGAAATGTTTAATCCAAACCTAACTATATAATGTAATGCTCATCTTTGTCACAGTGACTGTTATTTTATGAAAACTTTCTGCTCACTGTATTTTTTGGTCTGTCTATGGTGATGGGACAATATTAACATTTTTTCTTTAGCTAAGAGATTTTGTTAAGTGTGTTTCAAGTGGCATGTTATTACCCAAGAAACACGCCCTACTATACTACATATTTTAATCATAGTCTTAGTAATTCTAAATTGAATCCGCTATATCTCCAAGTAACAAGGTAAGGATTTCTTGATTTTGTTGTGACGTTATTGTTTCACATAATGATGAGTTTATATATACACAACTACCTGAAATAATGTAGCAATGTTACTACAACATAACGTAAGCAGTATAATTAGTTGGAAGACATAGTGAAAGTACCGCAGACAATACACATTGCACCATAATATTTAAATTTGCAATCTAACCTACTTGTAGATACTTTGTGAATTGCAAGAATGGTGCAAGGTGTCTCATTGGTAGAGCGCTTCACCACAGTGCGAAAGATTCCCGACAAAGTAACTTTGTAGTGGACAATATTGTGTCCATGGGTTTCCTCGGGTTCTCCCATTTCATTTCTCCTCTCATTTCATCAAGCCTTGCATCATCATTTAGTTAATCATCCCTCTCCATTTGCATTGGGGGGCACAATCTTTGGATGTTAATTTGAAAGATTTCATTTCTTTCTTGTTATTTCTACATAAAGTGACACTGGTTAAAAAGTGCCCACCTAATACTAATTTCGCCTAATACATTTCGGTAGTAGTCTGGCCCCCACCTCAGGCACCCATATTCTCCATTTGGTTATCTGCACTACGTTTATAGACAATTGTAGAACTGCTTTTAAACTAGTATCGTATACGCTCTTAAGTCATTAAGTTCCAATTATTTAAGAAACGCGCAAACTTATAATCGCTTAATGTACGTCCGACTTTGTCACTAAACGTTGGTATTACGTATACTGTTTAATCGCCTCGACGCAATCTACGATATTATTATTAGTGTCATCAAACATAAAAGTAAAATGAGAATTTTCTTTTTACCTTAACGTACTACGTTTTTGCCCCGTATGTTAAATGAGACGGGTAATTCACAAAGATGCATTCCAGTGAAACGTAGACCCATCGCATACGATGTTAGAAAAACGCCAAAATTTAGGCATTGTGAAACAAGCATTCCTGTGGCTATAACTGGTATTAATAAAATATCAACACCTTAGAATGAATATCTTTGGTGATACATAATATAATTCTATAAAACCTAGTTATCTTATGTGAAACACTGAGGTAAATAGGTTACGGAACTCAGTCCTGTAACAAAATATAAAAAATGTCCTCATTTATCTTAAGTCTCGGCATAAACATAGTTGTATATATATATATATATCCTCACGGCATTGTCAAAGCTCTATATTTGTATTTTACATTTAAAGTTGCAACCGGGTGTTTCTGACTGCCGTATACGGTTGTCCGATCATCACCCTTGTTCTTCGCGCGCAGAGTCATTCGAAGAACTGAAAACGTACTCTGTACACAAACAGTTTATGGTTGTGAACTCGGAAAGCCTGGTACTTCTGCTTGTCAAGGTCAAAAAGTGGGAGAAAAAAGGATGTGCGGAATGTAAAGAGGGTGCTACAGTGTCTGATACTTGTAAGAAACATATTCATTTGTAGTTCGTGCACATTCCGCCTGTAGCGCTACTGTGGCACAACGTATATTGTAACTGTATAACTCTTGTACACCGCTTGTAGGCCTATTGGCGTATGTGACGACCGGAACTATGTTGTCAGCTCTGACTGCGATAAGGCACTGCTGTGCCGCTTTTACTTTTCTTTTTTCCTTTGTCATTTTTGAGACGCCAAACATGTTGCTTTTAGTTGTTGCACGCGCTGAACGGGTTCCTGCAGAGCGAAGTATTTAAGAAGTTGACTACATATTCTTCTTTACGATAGAAATATAAGTACTTTGAATTATAATACGGTTTTAAATTGGTTAACTGTTGAAAAAAATACGAAAATAAAGCTGTGCTTGTAAATGTATATTAGTCGAGGACGTAGCTACTGACAGTGTTGATTACAGATTTTCTCGTGGAAGAATTTTATTACACTAGAGGTGAAAAGCAGACGTCCATTTATACACCCCCCCCCCTCCCCACCTTTTCAGACTCACTCGGAAATGGTCTCAATTGTTTCTACAGAAATGTGCAAGCGAAATTTTTGTTTGTACACAATTAGGGGCGCCGCCAGAACGAAAAAAAAGTGCGGGAGGGCTGTCTAAATGGTAGCCTCCTACCATGTCCAATTCAATCACAAATTGTCGCAATCGTTTCTACATCGTTTGTACAGAAATGTGCAGACGAAATTTTTGTTTGTACACAATTAGGGGCGCCGCCAAAACGAAAGCAAACTGGAGGCTCTCTGAGTGGTAGCCCCCACCATGTCCAATTCAATCACAAATTGTCGCAATCGTTTTTACATCGTTTGTACAGAAATGTGCAGGCGAAATTTTCGTTTCTACACAATTAGGGGCGCCGCCAGAACGAAAACAAAGTGGGGGGCTGTCTGAATGGTAGCCACTCCACCATGTCCAATTCAATCACAAATTGTTGCAATCGTTTGTACATGGTTTGTACAGAAATGTGCAAGCCAAATTTTCGTTTGTACACAATTACGGGCGCCGCCAGAACGAAAACAAAGTGGAGGCTTTCTAAGTGGTAGCCCCCACCATGTCCAATTCAAACACAAATTGTCGCAATCGTTTGTACGTCGTTTGTACAGGAATGTGCAGGCAAAATTTTTGTTTGTACACAATTAGGGTCGCCGCCAGAACGAAAACAAAGTGGGGAGGTGTCTATATGGTAGTCTACCACCATATCCAATTCAATCACAAATTCTCGTAATCGTTTGTACATCGTTTGTACAGAAATGTGCAGCCGAAATTTTCGTTTGTACATAATTAGGGGCGCCGCCAGATCGAAAACAAACTATGGACTGTCTAGTTGATAGCCCTCCTACCATGTCGAATTCAACCACAAAATGTCACACTTGTTTGTACGTCTTTGTACAGAAATTTGCAGGAGAAATTTTCTTTTGTACACAATTAGGGGCGCGCCAAAACGATAACAAATTATAGGCTGCCTAATTGGTGGCACCTCCCCACGTCCGATTCAAAAGAAAATTATCTCAATCGTTTGTAAAGTAATGCGCAGGCGAAAGTTTTGTTTCTACGCTATGAGGGGCGTCGACAGAAGGAAAACAAAGGGGATCTGTCTAAATGCTAGCCCCACCATGTTCGATTAAACCACAAATTGTCGCGATCGTTTATACATCGTTTGTGCAGAATTGTGCAGGTAAAATTTTCGTTTGTACTACATAATATACGTATGTGAGTATTTTTAATATTTGACCTAGAATTGAAGAAAAGGGATGGGGATTGTAATTATTGTAATTATGTATATGTCTCGGGATTGCTCAAAATTAGAGATATGAAAGTTGTTATTTCGACTTATCATTTCAAATGTTAAACCAGTGTATCATATTTTAACGTTTTTCGATACTGAAGGTAGAAAGTAAGAAAGGGGTGGGGCTACAGCTATGTATTACCGTTTTTGCTGTTGACCCTCAGTTTTCCCGTGACAGAGGGATTTTCGGGAAATTTCCCCTCAAAGTTCCTTTTTTTTACCATTTTCATTCCTGTAGCTTGGATACCTTAGATATATAAACGCACAAATTATACTGTATGTTAGCTTGTCTTATACATAGTAAGCCCTCTAAGTTTCATAAGAATAGCAAAATTCTTTCTAGAGAAATAAACATATTTATATAAAAAATATGCTATGTGTACTGTTCATTTTACCATATTCATTAGTGCAGATAAAATTACATAACTTCCACGAAAACTACAATATAAGCACGGTTTATATCTCATTGGATTTGAAATAAAACATATTTTCAATGATGTATACACCGTCAATGATGTCACCATTTTATATCTACTTAATAAATAATATAAAAGAAGTGAGTTGTATCTTCTTAATAAATGAACACTTACTTACCTCAACTAATATGTTTTAGCTGTCGACTTTCTTCTGTGTTTGGCTTCTGGAACATCTCTTTTGGGTGGTAATCAGCTAGCATTTTAGTATCTCTTCTCCATGGAGGAAATGTCCTGATGAAAACGTTCCCCATACTTATCACTAACAGCACCACGGTTTTCAGGAAAGAAATAGAGGTGGGAGTCTAGAAAGTGAACTTTAAGGGACATGTTGCAACCCATTTCTTTGAATGATTGCAAGAAATCACTCACAATTTCACGGTAATTTGGGGCTCTCTTGTTTCCTAAAGAAATCTCTGTTAAACATTTAAATGATCACCAAACTGCTTTCTCAACCAGAGTTAAGAGATCCTCAAATTTTTGGTCACGAATCAAACATCTTATTTGGGGGTCTACAAAAATCCCTAGCGTCACTAACCCGAGGAAATTTTTCCTTGAGGTAACAAAACCCTGCATTACTTTTGTCCATTGCCTTAACAAAGTTTTTGAAGAGCCCCAACTTTATTTGAAGAGGAGCTAGACTTATCAGGGCTCACCAGTGAGGAATAAACAGCATTCTTCTGTCCAGGAGCTAATACATGCGTTGGCCATTCCTTCTTGATGTAATGTTCCACTTTGTTCCTGCTGTCCCATTTGCAGAGGAAACGACAATATTTCGTATAACCAAGCTGCAAACCCATTAATAAAGAAATGACTTTTAGATCACAGCAAACGGTCCACTTGTATTTCTCATACTGAATTCTTTCTAACACTATTTCGATGTTTTCATAGGTTTTCTTCATATTAGTTGCATAAGCAAAAGGCACTGAAGGAAATTTGTTGCCATTGTACAAAAGGACAGCCTTAAAACTAGGTTTGGAAGAATCAATAAACAATCTCCACTCTGTACTTATATGTGCATGTCCAAGTGTATCCATCACAGCACAGACGTTATTACAATACACTAAATCATTTTCTTGAGAATAATAGTTTTGAAACTCTGTATGAAGGTTTCGAAAAATACACACTTTAGTGCCACGATGGAGCAGATTCCAGCCTTTAAGTCTAGAAGCAAGAAGTTCTGTCTGTATCTTGGAGAGTTTTAAATCCCGTACGAGGTAATTTAGTTCACCCTGAGTTATCAGATGGGGATCCAATGTAGATGTGATTCCTACATAAGTAGGATCATCTTCTTCATTTTGAACTTCAGTAGCTGCCTCAAGTACGTAATCCTCATTTACCCTAAGATGAGGAGGAGGTACTGGTACAGGCAATTCTGCACTGTATGGAACTGGCCTAATTGCTGATGGCAAAATAGGGTACTGTACTGTGTGGTTACATTTACTGATTATTTCTTTATCTGTGTCATACAAAAGTAGCAGTCTGAAGAATGATCTGTTGTTTCCCACCTGCGTGCAGTTAGCCCCCCCTCATGCTAAATTTAAAATTATTTTTATGTCAATCGTTTGATCATCGTTTGATCAGGTATGATCAACAATTTTTAACGTTTGATCAGCTTTACTAACAGAAATATAAGCGATATTTAGTAGGGGGGGCTAACTACACGCTAGCCCCCCCTTCACGTCAGATTCGAAATTTTTTGATGTCAATCGTTTGATCATCGTTTGATCAGGTTTGATCAACAATTTTCAACGTTTGATCAACTTTAGTAACAGAGATATAAGGGTTCCAAAATGGGGGCCAGCCCCCCCTTCACCTCCGATTCGACTTTTTCTTATGTCAATCGTTTGATCATCGTTTGATCAGGTATAATCAACAATTTTTAATGTTTGATCAGCTTTACTAACAGAAATATAAGCGATATTTAGTAGGGGGGGGCTAACTACACGCTAGCCCCCCCCCTCACGTCAGATTCGAAATTTTTTGATGTCAATCGTTTGATCATCGTTTGATCAGGTTTGATCAACAATTTTCAACGTTTGATCAACTTTAGTAACAGAGATATAAGGGTTCCAAAATGGGGGCCAGACCCCCCTTCACCTCCGATTCGACTTTTTCTTATGTCAATCGTTTGATCATCGTTTGATCAGTTATGATCAACAATTTTTAACGTTTGATCAGGTTTACTAACAGAAATATAAGCGATATTTAGTAGGGGGGCTAACTACACGCTAGCCCCCCCTTCACGTCAGATTCGAAATTTTTTCATGTCAGTCGTTTGATCAGGTTTGATCAACAATTTTCGACGTTTGATCTACTTTAGTAACAGAGATATAAGGGTTCCAAAATGGGGGGCCAGCCCCCCCTTCACCTCCGATTCGACTTTTTCTTATGTCAATCGTTTGATCATCGTTTGATCAGGTATGATCAACAATTTTTAACGTTTGATCAGCTTTACTAACAGAAATATAAGCAATATTTATTAGGGGGAAATCCGCAAATCACATATTAAACATGTTCATAATTTTGTACACATTTTGTACATCTTTTAAAAACATTTGTACACCCATGTTTTTCCAGAAATTTGCGATCAAAATTCCGCACTCCAACTTGACGTTCGAGTGCGGAATCACCAGATTCGAGATTTAGGTAGCTAAAGATTATATGCGAATTTCGTACAATTTTTGTACACCTTTAAAATAATTTTGTACACTTCTGTGTTTCGAGAAAATTACCGTCAGAGTTTCTAACTCAACGATCAAGTTGGAGTACGGAGTGTTCATATCAAAGACTTAAGTAGACAAAAATTATCTACAAATTTTGTACACTTTTGTACACCTTTTAAAAAATTTGTATACCCCTGTATTTCGAAGAAAATGTCCTTAAAGTTGTGGTTTCTGCCATAATCAAACCATCAACTTGGAGTGCCGATTGTCAATATCAGACATATACTAAGCAAATAAGATTGTACCTGTCCCGTAGAATTTTGTACAGCATTCAAATAATTTTGTGAGCTCCTCCGTGGCTAAGCGGTAGCGTACGCGCCTTTGGTGTGGGAGATCTGTGTTCGATTCCCAGCGGGAGCTCATGTGGTTCGCATTCCACGTTAATCAGTAGGTCCCGCCTCATATAACCTCGCTGCTGAAAGGACGTTAAACTCAAAATCAACTAAACTCAAATAATTTTGTTCACCCCTGTGTTTCCAGAAAATTAGCTCTAAAATTTCGAACTCAACCATCAACTTGGAGTGCGGAATCTTCATACCGATGACTTAAGTAAACAAAAATAATGTATGAATTTTGTACACTTTTGCACAACTTTTTTTAAAAATTGTGGCCTCCCAGTATTTCGAGAAAATTGACCTTAAACTTACGCAATCTACCATGAACAAAACATCAACTTACGTGTCTGATGTTGGCCCCTCACATCTCCAAAATTACACCAAACGTCGTCCATCGGAAGTGCATCGTTAGTGCACATTAGTGCACTAAGAATTAACGTTAGTGCTAGTTTACGAGTTTTTGAAGATTTTTGGTGGGGTCTTTCTTTATATGAAGTTTGCTCGCCACCCGTCTTTATGCAGACAGATTTTCACCAAACTTATCACATCATTAGTGCATTATTAGTGCACTAAAACGCACTAAGCACTAAGGTTAGTATTACCCTATTGTGGGACATATTCAAGATTTTCGGTGGGAGGTCCGACTTCAGAAATATCTAATTTCATACTAACTGACATAGATAGGTTACGTGGGTTAACGGCAATCGTAAGTGCATCGTTAGTTCTCTTAAACGCACTGAGCACTAATGTTGGCGTTACCATATTTTGGGATTTATTCAAAATTTTTGGTGTGGGGGGGACAATTTCAGAAATCAAATTCCATACGAACTTTTTTTTTCTAGAAGTACTAATGATGCACTAACGAATTGCATAATTTTTTTCATTAGTGCTTGAAGTGTGGGCAAGTACATCATGACCCCAATGATATTTTACTTGTAGCACCTACACTAATGAACCACTAACGTTAGGGGTTGTTGCACTAAGAACCAGTAACAATGCACCAATGATTTTGTGATAGTGTTCCAGATTCAATTACAATGTTAAAGCATTCATCGACTCACGCGAAATTATTTCATTCTACAAGTGTAAATTTGTATTTATTATTATTATTTTAATGAAGATAAAAGAAAACCGGTTCTACTGTTGATGTTTATATTTCTGACACACTGCTGATCTTTGTTTCATCCACCTGGGTCAAAGTGAATAGCATAAAAAAGGGTGTAAGGAACCCCCTGCTTGGGTGCCATGACAGTGAGAACGGCTTACATTGTTTTTTTTTATCTCTTCCAGGGGTGTAGCCACGGGGGGCTCCCAACGGGGCTAGCCCCCCAAATGACTTCCTTCCCCCCCCAAATGACAGCTTTAATGCTTATATATAAATAATAATTTTCTGTTTCTCTTCATCAGATTTCCTTCAAACTTGGCACTTATATATAAGACCGAAAATAAATCGACACGTATTTTTTGTTTCTTTCGGGAAATAGGTTGAAGGGGGCAAAGGGCCCCATTTCAAAAAAGGGTTCCCCTGATTAAAAGGACCACTTTAAAGAAACTAAACTCTGCCCATGCAAAGATGACTTCAAAGTAGGGAATACCGGTATTGTCGTTTTTGCGAGAAAAGGGTTATAGGGCCAATGCCCAATTCGAAATGACAAAGGACCCCGCACAATCCTTACGAAAATCGGATTTTCGTGGAACTGCTTGAAACCGTGATATGTTGTAGATATGATATTTCTGAGAAAAAGTCTCAATGGACACAACCACAAATCACTGACCCTTTGGCCACTACAGGGCCACTTTTTTGAAAACAGCATATGATAACGACATTCTGGATTTCGGTAAAAATGACTAAAACCGTGACATGCTGTAGATATTGTGATCCTGAGAATAAGTCTTAACGGATATAACCACAAATCACTGATCGTTTGACCACTGCAGGGCCATGTTTTTAAAAGCAGCCGAATATCCTGATATTGTGGATTTCGACCAAAATGACTGAAACTCTGATATGTTGTAAATGTTGTGATCCAGAGAAAATGTCTCAATAAGCACAGTCAGCAATCACTGACTGTTTGGCCACTACAGGACCACTTTTTTGAAAACAGCAGAAGATAACGTTATTCTGGATTTCGGTGGAATTGCTTGAAACCTTGATATGTTGTAGATATTGTGATCCAGAGAAAAGTCTCAACGTGCGCACCCACCAAACAATCACGGTTTGGCCACTACAGGCCCACTTAAAAAAAGAACAGAATGTAACAGTATTCTGGATGTCGGTGGAATTGCTTGAAATCGTGATATGTTGTAGATATTGTGACCCTGAGAAAAAGTCTTAATGGACACAAACACCAATCAGTGACCATTCAGCAACTATGGGGCCACATTTTTTAAAACAGAAGAAGTGAACAGACGATTAGTGATTTGTGGTTGTGTCCATTGAGACTTTTTCTCAGGATGACAATATCTACAATATATCACGGTTTCTGTCATTTTGACCGAAATCCAGAACATCACTATCTTCGGCTCGGCTGCTTTGAAAAAAGTGTCCTCGTAGTGGTCAAACTGTCAGTGATTAGTGGTTGTGTCCATTAAAACCTTTTCTCAGGATCACAATATCTACAACATAACACAGTTTCAGTCATTTTCACTGATATCCACAAGATCACTATTTTCGGTTGCTTTCAAAACAGTGGTCTCGTAGCAGCCAAATGGTCAGTGAGTGGTAGTTGTACCCGTGAAGACTTTTCCTCAGGGTCATAATATCTACAACATATCACAGTTACAAGCAATTCCACCTAAATTCAGAATACCGTTACCTTCTTTTTCCAAAAAGGCGACCCTGTAGCAACCAGTCAGTTATTGATGGTTGTGCTTCTTGGCTTGTTGAGACTTTTTCTCAGGATCACTTCTAGAAAATATCACAGTTTCAGTCATTTTCATCGAAATCCACAATATCACTATCTTCGGCTGCTTTCAAAAAAGTGACCCTGAGTGGCCAAACGATCAATGATTGGTGGTTATGCCCATTAAGATTTTTCTCAGGATCACAATATCCACAACACATCACGGCTTTAGTCACTTTACCAAAATTCAGAATGTGGTTATACACTGAGAAAAATCCATTATCCGGACAGCGGTATATTGTACAAATACAAGGATTCGTTATGTTTACTAAGGAAATCTGTACGGAGCGTACTTTATCCATATACTACATAGGTACTGCCTTTTACCCGCTTAGATATTACATCATGTCGCTGCAGGATGTCTGCCATCTAACAATCTTCCGTATTTTACATACGTATACGTATGTTAAATACTTCAGCTATATGTTATATACGTCCATCTGTGTGTGAGATCCAGACCGCCTATAGACACTCTTTCTTTCGAAATGGCTGACGTCATTGAACTACCGTCTTTTGCTTGCGAAACGAGGTTGTTTACAAACGGAAAAGAAGAGAGGAAGGAAACAAAAGCCTGGGTAAGTACAATAGTTAACTATTACTTTAGTTAAATATTCCATTAATTATATATTCTTTTAGTGTAATTTGCTTTAATAAAATACTAACTAAGTAATATAGTTTATGACTACAATTTTTACTATTGTAACTCGTTAATGATTGAGGAGAATGGAATGGGTGAATCTGAATTTTGAGAAATCTTTGAATATTAATGTTTTGAAACATTTTACGTTTCAAGGTATGAAAATGAATGTTATGTGTTTATTCATTCCGTTTTATATGTAACGATTTAGTACTTGGTGCAGAGTTACTACAGGACTGCTTATCATAATTGCTAAGAAACCGTTTCCAGCGCGAAAATTTCCTTCTGTAGTGAAGATTTAGGATTTAGATTTCTGGGCTTTCGGCATCAATGGCCTTGTTAGCCCGTCACACATGAGGGATGACTTCCCTCGGTGAGCACACTATCCGGAGAAAGGAAAGGAAGAAAGGATTGGGGAAGGAAGAAAACGGCCTGGGACCTATATGTTACGTACCACTCCAGCATTTGCCTGCTGTGAATGAGGAAAACCCAAGGAAACCTCATTCAGGATGGCTGGACTTAAAATCTTTTGATACTTTTTTGATCGAGTGCCCCCACCGGGATAGAACCCGGGACCGTTCACACCAAAGGCGAGAGCGTTAGCGACTAAGCTACGCGGGGCTACTTGTGTAGTCTAGAAAACTCATTTTTACTAGGATATTTGCAAGATTTTTTTTTTTTGCTTTTAGTTTAACACCCCATGATTGTACATCAATGTAAGTGAGAAGGTGACAATGAGACACATGATAATGGTGGAATCAAGAAAATGTAAGGAAACTGGAAAGTGTTAAGAATAACCATACCTACAGTGTTCACCAAAAGCCTATTTGCCGGGAGCAGAAATCGAACCAGGGACCTAACGGGTCAGAGGTAAGCGCTCTACTACAGAGCTTTCTTTTGTTTAAAGAACTTGTTTACATTGAAATATATATATATTTTACGAAGATATTGACATATTTTACAGCCTCACGGAATTTTTTAAAAATAAAGTAGTCAGGGAGAGCTTACTTGTCAGGTTTTTATTTTTTAATTTAATTTGATTTTATTTTTATTTATTTATTTATTTTTGCTTGTTATGTCCCCTAGTTAATCAATGTTTAGGTTACTGAGAATTAAAACCTTTTTTAGTATCATTATTGTGTCATCACTTTGGAACCAAAAAGTTAGAATTTTTTTTCTTGTGTTTTCATATAGGAAGTTGGTGAGTTGGTGCCTTAGCGTTGGTTTGGTTTCTAGAACGTAATTGAAGGTTATGTTGAGTTGAATCTTGGCAGGTTTGAGTTCGTGAAGTGTCAGGCACTGCTTGTGCCCCTGTCTTCTGTCTGTGATGTTTCCTGGCTTCGGGCTGTGACGAATTTATGTTGAGGAGTACCAACGCAGGCCGCGTGATATAGCTACAACAGCTTCAACAGCTACGAGTGCCAGTGGTTTGAATTTCACCTTTCGTTACGGCGTGACTAATGCAGTATAGTACTAGGTTCCAATTCTATGGCTGGTAAAAACGGTATATTACTTTCGTGGTGTGGTAAGAAATACAACGTTAATAGTTATTAGTTTAATTAGTGTTTCTTCATAGTATTGTTTACTATTTCTAGAAGGAATTAAGTATTAACGAAGTAATGAATAAGCAAAAGCACACTTTGATTGACGTTTACTATTTCTCATACTCCATTGAGAATGTTTTGATCCTCAGTTGCGCTAACATCCAGTGTTTGTTGTTGTTGTTGCTTACACTGTCTTACAGATGAGTTCCCTCGTGGCTAAGTGATTAGTGTACACGCCTTTGGCGTGGGACACCCGGGTTCTATTCCCAGCCAGAGCTTCTGTGGTTCGGATTCCACGTTAATCTGTGATTCGGAGTCTCATACAGCCTTGCTGCTGAAAAGAACGTTAAAATCAACTCCGCACTGCTTTACAGATGCAATTGTTCGATTCCGAGTCCGGGCAGGGGGCGACTTTTATATATACAATTCAAGCATTTTAGTTATCAGTCAGTGATGCTATATATATATATATATATTACAAAATTGAAAGTGACTATGTTTGTGATACATAATCTCTTAGGGCCGCGGTGGCTCAGTGGTAGAGCGTTCACCTCTGGTGCTTGGGGTCCCGGGTTCGATCCCAGCCCCTGCCAAGTGAACTTTGTGGTGGACAAACCGTGTGCGTGGGTTTTCCCGGGATTCTCCCGTTTCCTCCCAATTTCTTCATCCCATCATTCATTCATTACTCATCATCACCGTCTCCTTTAGCCTAACCGGTATAACCGTGAGACGTAAAACTCAAAGATTTCATTTCATTTCAGCTCTCCCCGCAACCTGTGTTCCCAAAATGTTGACAATAAGTTTGCGAAACGAGAGGTGACGACTCCAATTTTGGGAGAAAAGTCGCTATAAAAAATAATCGAGAAATTCATTGTCTATAAGCATTGTTTTAAAATTGTAGATGTAAAGTAAACAATATGTTCTACTCACTGGCGCAAATCCCTGGGGGGGATTACGGATACATGCCCCCTCCAATCTTGGAACTGAGGGGGACTTCTCCCCAATAATCCGATTTGAAATGTGTTTTTTGGGAGAAATTTGATGATTTTTGTCCGATTGCTACAAAGGAACGTGAGATAAAATAGACGTCTACCAGAATAAGACTCAAATCTGCAGCCTCCCAACGCTGAAGACAACTCTGATCCTCCACAACATTGTTTTTCAACTTCATAAGTATTTTGGACATCGCAAAAAAAAAAAAAAAAAAAGTATGGTAACGGTCTTACCCTTCCCCCCCAATGTTGAAGACAGATTTGCGCCGCTGGTTCTACTCACATCTTTGTAAACAGAGTGCAACCAATCCCTAAATTCAGGGATCATTTCAGATTGTTTCGGGTACTTTTGTTCATATTGTGGAGTCAAAATAGTTCCGAAATAACTAACACTACAGTACTTACGTTAAGCAATTTTTTGTAAAAAGAAAAAAAAAAGCAGAATAATTAAAAGACCCCAAAGGACAAATATAACAAACACTCACTTCGCTTTTATTCACGCATCAACAGCTAATCTTGTTGCTATCGGTAATGATGTATTACGTGTGTCTTTCAACGGAAACTGCGAACTAAAGGGCATCAAGTTTGTAGTTGTTCTTTGTTAGAGGGCAAGGGTAACATAACAATGCAGGATTGTGGGGTAGTGAGTACGCTGTATTTCCAAACTCATCACTTGCGCTGATTAAAATAAACAAACAGAAAAAAAGAACGTAAAAACTGTTTTGAACTAATAATGCTTCTCTACAGATGAACATTTTGTTTGCAGCAAAAGGTCGCTAAATGTGCAAGTAACTAAATCGTCATTTAAAAATCACCGAAAAAAGTCTCCAATCTGAAAAAATTTTTTTTGGTCGCTATCGTAGGGCGACCATACGTCCCGTTTTGACCGGGACAGTCCCATTTTAGGGGCGTGTCCCGGCCGTCCCGTCAGTAGATGGAAAAAAGTAGTATTCGTCCCGTTTTATGCAAATGAAAAAAGTAAATAACAAACCCAGTACCTTTACTCCTTTTAAAAGTAATTATAATTAATAACAACAAAGAAGCAAAAATTGAACTGAAATTCCCTATATTAAACATACTCTATAGTTCGCAGTACTGCTCGAAAGGCAGCACAGGCTTTAGCAGTTTGTGTGTTGAACAAACTTCAACGTGTCTTTCCTTTTTCATAAGTGCCCGCTCTGAAACAACTGGGGGAAACTGATATCAAGGCACTGATAAGAACAAAGGTAGACCTAAAAGTCTAGGGTTGCCAGAACCTGTCCCATTTTTAACTGAAAATTTTATGGTCACCCTACGCTATCGTGGAGGTCGAATTCCTCTGATTTAGCGACTTTTCCCAAAATTGGCAACATTGACCCCCACTGAACAACACCCCCGACATCTTTAGCCTAGCCCAGCATAATAGTGGGACGTAAAACTTAAAGATTTCATTTCATTTCGAACAACACCCCCAGAAACCTACTGTTATACCATCCCCAAAACACCCTTTTGTACAGTTCTCCCTTTTCGAAAAACCTGTAAATAGCAGGGTTCATACATAAATATGGAACTCAATTTCCCTGAATTTTCCAGGTTTTCCAGGTATTAATTTTGCAATTTCCAGGTATAGTGGAAGAAACTAACAATACGAGAACACATAAAGTTTAAGAATAATATATTTATATATTTGAGAATGGCCACCCTTCTCCCCAATGAACGATTGCAATTAAATATTGAGTCACAAGAAACTAAATAATTAAAATAAATAAAATATAAGTTGAAAAATATTAAGTTGAGAAGCCTACTAAGGGAATTAATTAAATACTTTTGATCCGTACTTGAATACATTCAAAATATACAAAAATATTGGGAAAGAAAAAAGGGCCCGCGAGATTTTAACTGATTCTTGTAGTATTCGACGACAGAAATCCATTATTGAAAGAATTTTCAAAATCGGCGTAGGCAAACATGGAGAAAATCGTATTTTCATGTACCGGTTCAAAATGGGGAAGAAAAAAGGACCACGAGATTTTAACTGATTCTTGTAGCATTCGACGACAGAAATCGATTACTGAAAGAATTTTCAAAATCGGCGCAGGCAAACATGGAGAAAATCGTATTTTCATGTACCGGTTCAAAATGGGGAAGAAAAAAGGACCACGAGATTTTAACTGATTCTTGTAGCATTCGACGACAGATATCGATTACTGAAAGAATTTTCAAAATCGGCGCAGGCAAACATGGAGAAAATCGTATTTTCATGTACCGGTTCAAAATGGGGAAGAAAAAAGGACCACGAGATTTTAACTGATTCTTGTAGCATTCGACGACAGAAATCGATTACTGAAAGAATTTTCAAAATCGGCGCAGGCAAACATGGAGAAAATCGTATTTTCATGTACCGGTTTAAAATGAGGAAGAAAAAAGGACCACGAGATTTTAACTGATTCTTGTAGTATTCGACGACAGAAATCCATTATTGAAAGAATTTTCAAAATCGGCGTAGGCAAACATGGAGAAAATCGTATTTTCATGTACCGGTTCAAAATGGGGAAGAAAAAAGGACCACGAGATTTTAACTGATTCTTGTATTAATAGTATTCGACGACAGAAATCCATTATTGAAAGAATTTTCAAAATCGGCGCAGGCAAACATGGAGAAAATCGTATTTTCATGTACCGGTTCAAAATGGGGAAGAAAAAAGGACCACGAGATTTTAACTGATTCTTGTAGTATTCAACGACAGAAATCCATTATTGAAAGAATTTTCAAAATCGGCGCAGGCAAACATGGAGAAAGTCGTATTTTCATGTACCGGTTCAAAATGGGGAAGAAAAAAGGACCACGAGATTTTAACTGATTCTTGTAGCATTCGACGACAGAAATCGATTACTGAAAGAATTTTCAAAATCGGCGCAGGCAAACATGGAGAAAATCGTATTTTCATGTACCGGTTCAAAATGGGGAAGAAAAAAGGACCACGAGATTTTAACTGATTCTTGTATTAATAGTATTCGACGACAGAAATCCATTATTGAAAGAATTTTCAAAATCGGCGCAGGCAAACATGGAGAAAATCGTATTTTCATGTACCAGTTCAAAATGGGGAAGAAAAAAGGACCACGAGATTTTAACTGATTCTTGTAGTACTCGACGAGAGAAATCGATTAGTGAAGGAATTTTCAAAATCGGCGCAGGCAAGCATGAAGAAAATCGCATTTTCATGTACCGGTTCAAAATGGGGAAGAAAAAAGGGCCCGCGAGATTTTAACTGATTCTTGTAGTACTCGACGAGAGAAATCGATTAGTGAAGGAATTTTCAAAATCGGCGCAGGCAAACAGAAAGAAAATTGCATTTTCATGTTCTGGTTCAAAATGGGGAAGAAAAAAGGGCGCGCGAGATTTTAACTGATTCTTGTAATACTCGGCGAGAGAAATTGATTAGTAAAGGAATTTTCAAAATCGGCGCAGGCAAACATGCAGAAAATAGCATTTTCATGTACCGGTTCAAAATGGGGAAGGAAAAAGGGCCCGCGAGTTTGAACCGCTACGACGTATGTCCACGAATGTGCCCGTCTTCTCAAATTTAGTTAATTACTGTGACACTGAAACATGTGACACAGAGTCACATTGTGGATGACTGCAATCGGCAACCACTGGACACATGCTCCTCCCGCCCTACAGTTTGATTATTTCGATCCATTCCTCACGTGCTAATGGCATCTGCAAGAAAGATGTAAGTGTAACGTTCAATTGGCAATAGCTTTTCACCAAATTAAGCTGCATGAAATCTGATTGCATATTTGACATACTGAGAAAATTCTAACCCGTGGCCATATGTATCATATATCCCACCAGTTCATAATAAAAATTTTGAACACAAAATTACGGTCGTCCGTGTGACGTACTCCCAAAAGGCCTAATGTGTATCACCCACCTCACATTCAATGTAACCACATCCGTGTAGAATTTAGAAAGGAACTTCTTATGATGTATACAGGATGTCTCAAAAGTTCCCTAACATAGGGTAACTCTGTTATCAGAGTTACAACAAAATGTAAGAGGAAAAAAAATCTCGAAATATGACGTTTTCAATCTAAAGTGAACACTTTTTAAAAAATCGGACGAGATGTTTGTGCTGTATACTCTTTATGCACCCAATTTTAAATGAAAATGCAACGTTGCCATTTACCTGAACCCACAACATAAGTGAATGAAGTTAGTGTTTGAAACGGAGGCTGGCCATCAACATGTTAGCGTAAAAGACAGTAACTTCACTCACTTATGTTGTGGGTCCAGGTAAATGGCAACGTTGCACTTTCATTTCACATTGGGCGCATAAAGAGTGTAGAGCCCAAACGGGTCATCCGATTTTAAAAATTCCTTCACTTTAGATTGGACACATCATATTTGGAGATGCTTTCCCCTCCGACATTTTGTTGTAACTCGGATAATAACAGAGTTACCCTATGTCAGGGGACTTTTGAGACACCCTGTATATCTTATTTAATATATGTTTGATGTCACTATATCTGTAGTATAATTTAGTTTGTTTAAATTTACAATTTAATAAGTAGATTCGGATTTACATGCGTAGGATTTTGTATGCATCTAACTAATGAATTCTTTTATATTCATACTTAACTTAGTGACTTGGCTTTGGACTGCAACTGATTGTTGTAACCCATTATTGCTTGAGAAGAAACAAGATATCCGAATCTTCATTTGGAGAAATCAAAGGTCTATTGGAAAGCTTGGAATTACAACCATTAATTTCTACATTTCAAGGTGCGTAAATTATATATTCTGTGTTTACTATTACTATTATTGGGTTTAGAATCAATCAAGCATTTCATGATATTTTAGGGGGATCAAGATGGGTGCCGGATAGATAAGTATTTGAGCGTCAGGCTCTTATTTCTTTTCAATTTAATATTTAATCAATGATTATTTTTCTCCCTCATTATTCCACCAAATCGTATTCCAAGATCATAAATTTTCATTACTCATTTGTGACCGTCAGCCTACATAACATATTCGTAGGACGTAAAACAAAGATTTCGTTATTATTGTTTCTATCTCTTTTCTCCATAGCTGTGAAAAATAATGCCTTCAACATCATAAATTTGTATGCCACTTGCCTGCTTTCGCCTTCAGTCGTCTTACTCTTCGGACATCACGAAGCAAAGCAGGTACTTTGCAGTTTTTATAGTTTTGAAAGGATGTGACATAACATAATGATGTTGGTGTTGCGATGTTCAGTACCGTAGATAATTAAACAATGCTAGTAAACAAATCGAGTAGCAATTGTAATTTTTTAGCTTACATGCCTTTCAGACCGGCCATTTTTTTTTACAACATATTGTTATTTCTACTCTATATGAAATATATTCTGAGGTTGTATTTTGGGGGACGTGGTAGCTCAGGTGTGGAGCGTTCACCTCTCCTGCGTGAAGTTCCTGGATCGATCCCAGCACGTGCTAAATGGGTTTGTGTTGGAGAAACACTGTGTGTGATTTTTCTCGGGGTTTTCCCGTTTTCTCACACATTTTTCATTCTACTATTCCATTCATTCTCATCATCATCGTCTCCTTGAGCATATCCGGCATAATCGTGGAACGTAAACCTCAAAAATTTCATTTCATTTCATTTCATATAAACTTTTTTGCAAAGTAACCTGATAGCTGAAGATACTTTGCAACACATACAAAAAAGTATTTTCAGCATACGAACATAATGTTTCTGTGCACTGTTTTCTCTCTTCTATTGATACATTTCACTTCCTACACAAAACTGCATGCAGTCTACAAATATTGAGGTTGGACTTACGGTACCGGTGTCAGTACTTAGTACGAATTATTGATATTTGTAAAGAAAATTATGTATTTTCTGGTACCGACATAGGAACCACATTCTGATAGTTTAGTATGTCCCACAAAAATGGCAACTCAAGAACAGCAAAAATCTTCGAGATCTGATTTGCCTTGGTTGCTCTTTATATCCAAGAATATCATCCCAACCGTAATCAGTGGAAGATTTACGGGATTTGAGGCTTTCAGGCTGAAGCTCACCCAAATTACAGGATTTCTTTTTTACAAAAAATCTGATGTTAGTCATTCCTATGCGTCTACGCTTCAAGCCCTTCAAAAAGTCTAGTCGTTTCTAAATAAAGGAAGTCTTTCTGTGTGAAGTCACTCTCAAACTATTTTTCTGAATCCGCCGCTGTTCGTAATTTATTTTCCAACAAGAAATCCATCCCGACATTTACCTAAATAGGAAATTTTCCTAAAGTTAGATGGCAGGAGGTGCCCGTAGTAATAATTTCCTATCTGAGGGGTTACGTTTGATCGGTGCAAAGTAGCCCCGATTAGAGGCTGAAACAACCTTCTCCCAGTTTTATTTTTCTATGACTTTAAAACGTTTCACACTTCAATTTCAACTATTGTCTCAAAGTCCCATTATACACAGAGTATTCTACGAAACTGACTTGACTTTCACGAAAATTCTTGTAGGTGATATCTTTCAAATTTTGTCGGCCTTTACAGTGACTGCTTTCCATACCTCTACAACAACAAACCCTTCAGGTAATTAGAACTGATGTTAACTGCCAACCAAATATTCAAAATCCAGTTAGATGTTCTATCTTACGGTGACAGCTGAAACTTTCTCTTTACAGTCCATCATTTTACCGACAGAGGACTGTGAAACTTTTGCCGTATTTTGTGCAAAGTTAATCCTGAAGTGCAAAATAATCCCGTCTTATGGTACTTACAGAATATAAGTCAGTAATTTTCACATTAATTTTAAAGGTGACAACAGTTGGAGCCTAGGGCTGTGTGATATTTAAATCGAACGGTTGATATTTTCAAATATCAAAACATCGATATCGAAATTTTTGATCGATATATCCATATTTCGATATTGCTGTATTTTTCAATATTTCGAACAAGTTTCGATAGTTTGTCGATATCGATTATCTATATTTAAATTCGGATATCGCAAAGCCCTATCGAACCCTTCGGAAATGAAGTTTTTGGCTATGGACCTGATTAGGGATGCACACGAGACAAGACGAGACATAATTTTTGTTACGAAATTCGAGACGAGACAGAGCTCTTCCAATAGAAACGCATACAGTTTTCGAGACGATACATAACTTTCGCGGCACCTTTTCGAGAGGAGACAATCTCAAATCTTTTCTCTTGCGCATCCCTAGACTTGATCATGAGTTATCAAAAAATAAATAAATAAATAAATAAATAAAATAAAAAAATGTTAATGAGAAATAACATGTAAATACAATATAGGTAGCTAAAACATTTTTGTTTTTATTCTTCAGTAATGCATTGTTATTAATCTCAGTATTTTATAGTGTATTCTTAAGCTTAAGATGATGTATAATTAAATTTTGAATTCAGTTAAGTTAATTGTTTCTCATATTGTTTTTAAAATGTATGTAGAAACGTTTTTCATTCTTGAGTGTTTAAAGTGACGTATAGTTATTAAACATAGTATTTAATATTGTACTCTTAACGTGAAAGTGATATACAGTTAACTTTTGAATTCAGTTAACATTTTTCTTTTTAAAATTGCTTTAAAAAGTATGTAAAAACGTTTTTATTTTCTTTCTTGAGTGCTAAAAGTGATGCAAAGTTATTAAGCTTACTACTTTATATTGTATCCTTAACCCTAAACTGATATACAGTGCGTTTTTGAATAAATTATGTCAAGTTATTTGAGTGACGAACACTGGTAGAAAATCCTGACTACTACTGGAACATTTTGATTTTAAGGTGACGACTACTGGTGCAAGGATTTTAAAGTATTGTTTTTTCTTCAACGGCTACTTCTTTTTTAATTCTGATTAATGGTCATTATAGGAAGGATCAGTGAGTCTTTCCAACTATGGTACATCTCCGACAGACACACGATGCTCAGAGAAGAGACAAAATAGTATGTTTTCAACCTTAAAGTGACAACCACTGGCGTTTTTACCCCGCTATGCAAAAGTAAGTGGGTACTCCAATGGGGTTCCAATGCGGTACCTAATTTCTGCATTTTAGATATTTGGAAATACATGTCTCTAAAATGTAAAGAACTGATTATTTTTTTTAACTGAAAATTGCAACTCGGTAAGCCTTATGGATACCAATATACGGGAAAATAAAGAGCGATACCATAGGTATGTGGGGCTTGCATACTTGACGCTACAATTCGGAAAATGGATTAAAATATGACTAACGGCTATCAAGATGTCAAATAAAGGGAGGACCAACACAGTTACGAGGGTTTCGTGTTAGATGCTAAAATTTCCGAAACCAGTCATGGAAAGTTAAGAAACACAAGTAGCAATTTCATCTTAAAGTAATTAGATATCTTCATAGGGTGTTAGAACATCATGGAGTCTACCAAAATTAAATTTTAAAAGCTTTTGAAAATATAATCTGACATTTGTAAACAGTATTTGAAATATGTGTTTACCCAAAACTTCCAGCTAGTACATCTAACATCTGGAGAAACACTGTGAAATAAAAGCGTATGAGATCTTGAAATTTCGGAAACAATTATTGGTCGCAACAAAATTAAATAAGATGGTACTTCTATCGGTTAAATGAGTACCTCAGTACAATTTCGATCGAAAGATTAGTTCAGTCCTAGGTTTTCTTCAGGAAATTCCAAGGATTCATCGAGCTGTGCAAAAGAATGAAAATTCGCTGTCAATATCTAAGATAGTAACCAAGATATAAGGAATTATATATTTTATGACGTAAAAATAGAGATCTTTATGGATTTGTACTTTTGGGTCTTTCCTATAAGAAAAAAATTCAGAAAACTACTGTATATACCTTAATAGACAATTCAATGGGCGGGGACACAGTAGCTTAGTGGTAGGGTGTTTAATTAATCTTTTTTGCAGAAACTATTGGAGTATTCACTTAACCCATAGAGATAGATCATACTTAACTCCCTATTTAATTTTAAAATTAAATAAAAGGAAATATTTCAGAGTAGCGACCCACGATTATGCATTTTAGTCTTAGGGAGATTATGATTAAAGCAAGTGAATGTTGTTGACAGAATTGATGGAATGCAAAGGTGGGAGGAAAGAGAGTACCCCGAGAAAACCCACGAATACGATGTCCACTACAAACTGACGGCCGCGGATCGAACCAAGAACCCAATACACCTGTGGTAAGCACTCTACCACTAAGCCACCGTGCCCCCCGCCCATTTATTTGTCTATTAAGGTATATACGGTTGTTTTCTGAATTTTTTTCTTCTTACAGCAAAGACTCAAATGTACAAATCTATGTGGGTCTCTATTTTTACGACGTCATAAAATACACAATTCCTTATATCTCGCTTGCTATATTAGATATTGACAACAAAAATTGAGTCTGTCTGAGGTATTCACTTAACCCATAGAAGTACCATCTTATTTAGCTTTTGTTAGGATCAATAATAGTTTTCTGAAATTTCAAGATCTACGCTTTTATTGTATGGTGTCTCTCTAGCTGCTAGATGTACTAGCTGGAAGTTTTACGTAAATACATATTTCTAATCAGTGGCGAATTTACGATTTTGTTTCGGGAGGGGCTTTGCTAACTTTCGTGGGGAGGGGCTTTGCCTGGAAATGTGAAAATTCTGCAAGATATTTCATTTACTTTACTATACTAAGTAAGATTTCGGGGGGGCTTAAGCCCGAAAGCCACCCCCCTAAATACGCCACTGTTTCTAATACTCTTTAGAAATGTCAAAATATATTTTCCAAAGCTTTTAAAATTTAATCTTGGTAGACCCCATGATGTTCTTGAACTCTATGGAAATACCTAATTACATTAAGATGAAATTGCTACTGATGCTTATTAACTTTTCATGACCGGTTTTGGAAATTTGACCACCTAACACGAAAACCCCATAACTGTATGGATCCTTCCTTTATTTTACAAAATCTTGATAGTCATATTTTAATTAATTTTCTAAATTGTACTGTCTAATATGCAAGCACCACGTACCTATGATGTCGCTTTTTATTTCACCATATTTCGGTAACTGTTAGGCGTACCGACTTGCGGTTTCGGTAAACACACATCTCTAACGTTCTTTAAAATGTTATTAAGACATATTTTAAAATGTTTAGAAATGAGAGTTCTGCGAATGTCATGGTACCCGAAAACCCCCATCAGGGCGTGTGTGTAGTGTATTTAATTGAAACTACTTTTGAGGTTGTTGTAAGCCCTCGTAATTACGTTTCCGAAACTGCACCATCTAGTACGCAAACTCCACACTTCTGTAGTGTCGGTCTTTATTTTCCCATATCTCGATATCCATAAGGCTTACCGAGTTGAGGTTTTCGGTAAACAGATGTCAGTTCCTTACATTTTAGAGACATATATTTTCATATATCTAAAAAATACAGACATTAGGTACCCCATGGTAGCCCGAACACCATTGAGGTACCCACTTACTTTTGAATACTAATACATTTTGAGTTGTTGTTCAGCATCAATAAACACTTCGTAGTTTTTCTACGTGCAACCCAAAAGTCCATACCTGACCGAACAGATTTTGTCCATTTAATCTCAAAAATGTTAAGATACTTTGTATTGTTACGTACAACCAAATTAAGCACACTGAATGTAACATTTTAAAAATTTTCTGATTTTTGTTTCAGGTATTTCGTGCACCAAACCAGGATTCTGCTTCAAAGACAGTCAAAAGAAGCAGTGTAGGTTGTGGCTAAAAGTACGTCCTTTCTGAAGACAGACCCAATTGTACTTACATTGTTTTGTACGAATATATAACCCTAATAAAGATACTGTACTACAAATTATTTCCTTCTTCCATAAATTAGAATAAAATATTATCTCTGTTTAAAGAAAATGTTTGTTAGTGTTAAGTCATTTGAACTCTTTTTCTCTGTAATAAGAACATTATCCCTCTCAATATTTTTTATCTTTGTGCTATTACGATTGGATGAAGTAAAATTCTATACGAAGCACTATTATTTCAGACATGCATTAATAACTCAGATAAAAAAAAAATTGGACTTACCAACGTATATGTGTTCGAATTCTGGACTAATCCAAATTATCCAGAGAAATCATTATATATTTCTTTGTTGCTATTTCAGGTGTATATTTAATCCAAGTCGTATGAAACGGAGACTTCATACATCGCTATACTTTGTATGAAGTATGTTCGGTATTTACTTAATCACTTTGTAACTTTCTCTAGTGTTGACAAGGCCGCAGGTGTCAATCGAACAATTTAGTGTTTCACTCATGTCACCTTGTGACTAAGGTACGTCCTGTCGGTATATATAAGGTACTGGGTTCAATTAGCGATAAAATACATTTTTAGCATTAAACAAATGCAAAAATCTACACGAAATGACATACCATGAACTCTGACTTACGGATAACACCAAGCAACCAATGGTACTGAGTGTGATTGAGTTTACTAGTTACTATCTGGCTAAAATTAGTGTTCCTTTATCTATACTTCTTTTCGTGCTCTGAATTGCAAATTTTGAAATAACCGTTTTAAATTATTATATATATATATCTTCCGAGTAATTCTGAGAATCATTGCTCTTTCTTTAAGCAATGTATGAGACTGTTAAACTGCTCGTTGCTTAAAATGTTGCACTAAGAAGGATGCAGCCAGGAAAGTCCAAATTTGTAGAATGTCTATAGCAGGGAAGGATAAATATGTTTAGTCGATGGCTGCACAACACCTCCGCTGTCACCACGTTGTCACACAGCAAATACAGCGGATGTTAAGAGTATTCTGCACTTACTATTAGATATCGGCCTGGGAACTTTGGCGCAGCTATCTTGTCTCCTTCTTGGTGTTGCATTTTTAATGGCGAGTACTGAGTAGGAATCATCTTTTGAGCGAACACGTTTTCGGCTGACACCATACTTTTAATTATTGCGACATAAAAAAACACCTGTTAATTAAAATGTACAGAGAAGTTATTTCTGGAATATTATATTCAGGCCTCTTGTGGTAACAACTGCCTTTAGAAGAAGATACTATTAAGGAAAAGAATGAGGTAAAATAATCTTTATATCGTACAAGCAATGGATGATAACAGCTTAATAAATGATTGTACGTAAATCTTGTTTGAGTTTGAATATAGGATTGTATATGGCTGTGCATTTTGCATTATTATTGAAGTGCCGCAACTAACTAACTGCAAACCATATGATAAATTCTTACAGTAATATATCACATATTGATTTACTCTGTATGAAAACGAGAATAGTTTAACATATGGTTAACCTTCTTTGTGCCCATAATTTTAAAATTAACGCTTGTGTCACTTTTCAACACTTGGCTTTGCAGTAGCTTTCCAACGAATTAGCAGGAAGCCCAAACTTACAGGACACCCTGCAGGTAAATACATTTCTTTTGACAGTTTCACTGCTCCTAACTAAGATTTGAAAAGTGTAGTATTGTTAATTTTATTATTATTGGCACAAAGGAGATCAACCATATTTTAAACTATTTTTGTTTCCATACAGAGAAAAACAATATGCGACAACATTACAGTAAGAATGTATCATGCATTTTGCAGTATGTTGTAGCACTTCAATAATGGTGCACTATACGTACAATCTAGATCCTGAATATGTCCAATCCATATATTACAACAAGGCAATACGTATGCGATACAGGTAAAATCCGTATATTTCATATGGACAATCTATAAGCTACATACATCCAATCCATACATTACATATGGCCAACCTGTACGCGACATACGTATAATCTATATGCTGCATGCAGACAGTCTATAAGCTACATATGTGCACTCTGTATGGTGCATACGGATATTCTGTATGCTGTATCTGGACAAGCTGTGTGCGACATAAGGAAAATCTGTATAATACATACGTACAATACGTATACTGTATCTAGTCGTACGTACGGGGCACAAGTACAATATAAATGCTGTCTCGGGGTTGAACGCAAGAAACATATGTACAGAACGTATATTGCATACTTCTTGAAATTATGCTCCGTCCTGATAGTCAGTGAGTGTCGTCATTATTAACCGACATGCTACATACGATCCTGACGTCACAAAGCTAGATATCACCTCCGTATATACTTGTTACTGCAGATGACGTCACACGAATGACGTCATTGCACTTATGCAGACAGTACGTATAATACATACTTTTTCAGTTATACGTTTGCTGCAGGATGTTATATACGTTTGTACGTTAAGTCCAGAAACTACAGGAATTACGAATGTAACCTACGTTTTTAAGTATGCCACCTACATTTTTTTTTCTCAGTGTATTCGGCTGTTTTCAAAAAAGTGGCCCTGTAGTGGCCAAACGGTCAGTGATTTGTGGTTGTGCCTATTGAGACGTTTTCTTAGGAATATAACATCTAGAACATATCACGGTTTCAAGCAATTCCACGGAAATCCAAATTCCTAAGGGTTGTGTCCTTTATCATTTCGAAGGGGGCCATTGCCCTCTATAACTCTATTCTCGCAAAAACGACAAAACACGTATTTCCTATTTTTAAGTCATCTTTCCATCGGCACAGTTTCCTTTCTTTAATGTGGCCCTTTTAACCAAGGAGGCCCTTTTTGAAAAGGGGCCCTTTGGCCTCCTTAACTTATTTCCCGAAAGACACAAAAAAAGTGTCTATTTATTTTCGGTCTAGTATGTGCCAAGTTTGAAGAAAATCCGATGGCGAGAAAACCTTGTGAAGCTATCTCCTTTACACTCTCACTTTTTGGACTTGACGGGTTTTTTGCCCCGAAGTCTTCAATTTACTGCGATTCATATTTGACAGTTTGAAGTCAAATGTTTTAACAATGTACTTCAAATACTACCATTAAACAACGGTACTAAACTAATTAGTAACGATATTATATATTTTTATATGTAACTAATGTTTTTTAATTTTTTTTATCAGATGGAAAATTTAGTGGAAAATAACGTTTTTTTTCAGTTTTTCAGTTCGGATTTCATTCGCTCTTTTTAATGCTACTTGATGTGTAACAGGATATATAGCTGTTAATAAAATAATTATGTTTTTTAGTGACGAATAATAAATACATATTTTTGTCAGGAAATCTTAAAGAAATTAAGTGCAATTCCAAAGATCAGTCTTATGTATAAAGGTAGCCAAGAATGTTCTGTCCCTTTTTGTGGAGGTATGTGATCCATTGGCCCTCACACCGTGAGTTGAATGCGAATGGAGATAAGGCGAAGGTCAGTGAAGTAGAAGATATGCCAGGTCTTTTGTGAGGGTGTCGTGAGTACGCGGATAGTGCAGTGGTAGTTTAACAAGTTTAAGGACGGTGACGAAACACTCGAAGACGCATCACATGCCGGAAGACCAACACATGTACAAAATGTAGATCTGCAAGCAGCAATTTAGGCTAACAGTGCCAGACGTGTGAGGAACTGGGACTACAATTCAATATAAGTGAAGAAATCATTCGGCAGCACCTCCATCAACTGTGGAAACACTACAAGTTGGGTCGATGGATCCCACATGATTAAACTCCGGGCCAGAAGGCAACGCGAACAGACACCTGTGTTTCTTTGTCGTCTCGTCTGAGGAAGGAGCCATTTCTGAACAGGGTGTTGACATGTGATGATAAGTGGGACCTGTACGAAGCTCCACGGTGCCGCCATCATTGGTTAGCATCCATGAACCAGTTCCAAAACAGTCGAAAGAAGCACTGCACAAGAAGAAAGTTCTCGTGTGTGTTGGGTGGAGTGCTCGCTGCATCGTGCATCTTAAACTGCTACCAGTTGGTCAGAGCATCAATGCAACTGTGTACTGTCAGCAGTTGAGCCGTGTCCAAGGAAAACTCAAAGATGTGGAGCCAGCAGTTCTGAATCACAAGGGGACCCTCCTGTTACAGGATAACGCTAAGCCCCACATGGCAAGGATGACCCGGGACACCATTCTACGCTTTGAATGGGAAACACTATTGCATCGGCTATACTCCCCGGACATTGCACCGTACGATTATCACCTGTTGCATCCCTTGGACAGTCACCTTAGAGGATGCCAGTTCAAATCCCTAGTAGAGATACAAAATTCACTTGATATCTTCTTAGCTTCACGCTCAACGAAGTTCTACCGCGATGGAATCCATGGTCTCTCAGAACGTTGGCAGAAGATCGTCGATGCTAATGGGGACTACCTTTAATCTTCCAGGTAGTCTTAGCCAGAGGTAATACATCGATGTTCGAAGGTGTTGGGTGAAAAAGTGATATAACTTTCTTGGTAACCTTTATAGATAGGTTGTGTGTCCAAGGGCTTAAATTGAAATAGTTATACACAAAGGTATAATGTTTGGTCCGGTTCAGTAGTTCTTGATGAAACATAATAAAAACTACCTGGAACATAATTTATGGAGAAAAAGCAATAATAATAATAATAATAATAATAATAATAATAATAATAATAATAATAATAATAATAAGCTAAATACCAGTGGTTTTACTTTTCCGGAAGGAAATAAAAATTTTCCGATTTTTCAGGTCTCAAAAAACACTAACTTCAACACATGTTTTTTTTTTTTTTGTTTGTTTGTTTTATACATTGTAGCTGGCCCCTCTTCAAAAACGAAGGGCCCCTCCTACTTAAACCTGCTGGCTACACCCCTGATCTCTTCAAAAAAGTTACCTTACTTTTGCCTTCGAAAAATGTTAACCATATAGGTATTTTAAAAATAGCTTACACGGGAACCTGCGGCTGCTTTGTACGTCATGGCGGTTACTGGTGGCCTTATCAAAGAAAATGCCGTCGGACGAACACCGTTACAAATAAATAACAATTAAATATATTTTAGTTCTTCCCAAGTAAGCTAAACAATGTCCTAGGTAGAGAACAAAGTAAAATTGATAGCGGTGGCGGCTCGTAAGTGAAAGATATGATGGTTTGCACTTGCCACACTTAACATAGTGTATAAATTATAATACACTATATACCTATATATATTGGTAGAAGTACTCGGTTTAGCACGAGAAGAATAATGTTTATGTAAAATCTTTAAAAGTACAAAATGCATAAAAATATATACCTCTGAATAACGCCTTCGGCATTGCTTTTGTATTACAGTAGTGCAATCTGATATAAATTACATACATCAATATGAAAGTTAAGTTTTGAAATAAAATAGCAAAGATAATAACATGTATTTTTGTATATAATTTCCAATGTTTGTAGAAACTTGCAAACATAATTATTAACAGATACTAAGAAAGGTGTAAGTTTCATCAAGGTGAAGGCACCGAAGGGGGGGGGGGAGCAAGCGACGCCGAAATATTTGTCGCCTAAGGTCTCGAAATGTCTACGTCCTTGGACACACAAGTATCTAAACGTTTAAAGTTTGTTAGCAGTTCACACAAGGAAATTATACAGAAATAAGTAAGAAGTAAGCAAGAGTAGATGTACAGTCAGAAACAATATTAAGTATAGGTTGGACCTATTGTTTCTTATACCTCTACCTTTACTTATTATTGTTTCCGACTGTACACGAAAGATGACAATACGGTACTTACCGTAAATTGATGCATGAAGATGCTTCAGCTGTTATTTGATGTTGCTGATTCAGGAGTTTCTTCACTACTCCATGGTCCAAGAGAGTTAAAAAAAAAAAAAAAACTTTTCATGTTAGTTTTACATACCTATCTTGACTCCCTTTGTCTCATTATTGTGAAACAACGCGCTATTTGAATCACTTGAAACGAAAAGAAGAGAATTTATACTCTCCAACTTTCTGCACTCATTTTCCTTCAGGGAAGAGATTTTTATTGGTCCATCATCTTAGCATACAGAATTACGATTTACTTTAATTTTCTGCATAGGTAGATACATTGGCAAAACTCCGGGGGGATGAGTCCCCTCCAATCTTAGAACTGAGGCGGACTGTCCCCCCAATAATTCGATTTGAAATGTGTTTTGGGGAAAATATGATTATTTGTGTCCGATTACCACAAAGGAAAGTGAGAAGAAATTTAAGTCCTCTCAGAATAGCCTCAAATCTGCCCCTGCAGGTTTCCCAATGTTGAAGACAATTAGCGATGCGCACGAGACGAGTCGAGATAGGAATTTCCTGACAAAATTCGAGTAAAGACACGGCTCTTCCAATAGAAAAATATACGTTTCTCGAGTCGAGACATCACTTTGACAGAACATTTTCGAGACGAGACAGCCACAAATCTTGTCTCGTGCGCATCCCTAAAGACAATTCTAGTTTTCTGATACTCCACAGCATTGTTTTTCAACTTCATAAACATTTTAAACATCTTAAAAAAAATTGCTAACGGTCTTATCCGTCACTCCCCCCCTATGTTGAATACAGATTTGCGTCGCTGGGTAGATAACCGAATGTTTCCCCTGGTAGGTGGCAATTTATCATTGTTTCTTTCTCAAACTTATCTCACTTTTATAGCTCTCTTAGTAAAGTTGATCAAACGTTAAAAATTGTTGATCATACCTGATCAAACGATGATCAAACGATTGACATAAGAAAAAGTCGAATCGGAGGTGAAGGGGGGGCTGGCCCCCATTTTGGAACCCTTATATCTCTGTTACTAAAGTTGATCAAACATTGAAAATTGTTGATCAAACCTGATCAAACGATGATCAAACAATTGACATCAATTCGACTTTTTCTTATGTCAATCGTTTGATCATCGTTTGATCAGGTATGATGAACAATTTTTAACGTTTGATCAGCTTTAATAACAGAGATATAAGCGATAATTAGTAGGGGGGGCTAACTACACGCTAGCCCCCCCTTCACGTCAGATTCGAAATTTTTTGATGTCAATCGTTTGATCATCGTTTGATCAGGTTTGATCAACAATTTTCAACGTTTGATCAACTTTAGTAACAGAGATATAATGGTTCCAAAATGAGGGGCCAGCCCCCCCTTCACCTCCGATTCGACTTTTTCTTATGTCAATCGTTTGATCGTCCTTTGATCAGGTATGATCAACAATTTTTAACGTTTGATCAGCTTTAATAACAGAGATATAAGCGATAATTAGTAGGGGGGCTAACTACACGCTAGCCCCCCCTTCACGTCAGATTCGAAATTTTTTGATGTCAATCGTTTGATCATCGTTTGATCAGGTTTGATCAACAATTTTCAACGTTTGATCAACTTTAGTAACAGAGATATAAGGGTTCCAAAATGGGGGGCCAGCCCCCCCTTCACCTCCGATTCGACTTTTTCTTATGTCAATCGTTTGATCATCGTTTGATCAGGTATGATCAACAATTTTTAACGTTTGATCAGCTTTAGTAACAGAGATATAAGCGATAATTAGTAGGGGGGCTAAACGCTAGCCCCCCCTTCACGTCAGATTCGAAATTTTTTGATGTCAATCGTTTGATCATCGTTTGATCAGGTTTGATCAACAATTTTCAACGTTTGATCAACTTTAGTAACAGAGATAAAAGGGGTCCAAAATGGGGGCCAGCCCCCCTTCACCTCCGATTTGATCTTTTCTTATGTCAAACGTTTGATCATCGTTTGATCAGGGATGATCAACAATTTTTAACGTTTGATCAGCTTTACTAACATAAATATAAGCAATATTTAGTAGGGGGGGCTAACTACAAGCTAGCCCCTCCTTCACGTCAGATTCGAAATTTTTTGATGTCAGTCGTTTGATCATCGTTTGATCAAATTTGATCAACAATTTTCAAAGTTTGACAAATTTTACTAGCAGAGAAAGAAGGGTTAAAAGAAAATGGGGCGCCAGCCCCTTCCCTTACACCTCCGATTTGGTGTTTTCTTATTTCAGTTGTTTTATCTACGTTTATTCAGGTTTGAACAACAGTTGCCAACGTTTGATTAACTTTATTACAGAGACTTGTAACACTGCTAGAAATAAACAACTATTAAGTGTATTTAAGTGTATTTTAAGTGTCTTCTCAAACAATGAATAAGAATGTGTAATAGAAAGGGAACAATTACATAAAAACCCTTTGGCTGAAATGCTGGGCTTCGCATGGTAAGAATAATATTTATGCAAAATCTTTAAAAGTAAGGAAATGCGTGACTTATATAATCGAATTAAATATATAAACACTATTAAACGTTTAATAAAGGTCCGTCAACTTGGAGTCCGAAATCGACAAATCATGTATTAAACATCTTCATAATTTTGTACACATTTTGTACATCTTTTAAAAACATTTGTACACCCATGTGTTTCCAGAAATTTGCGGTCAAAATTCCGCACTCCAACTTGACGTTCGAGTGCGGAATCACCAGATTCGAGATTTAGGTAGCTAAAAATAATATGCGAATTTCGTACAATTTTGTAGGTCCCTCCTCATATAACCTCGCTGCTGAAAGGACGTTAAACTCAAAATCAACTAAACTCAAATAATTTTGTTCACCCCTGTGTTTCCAGAAAATTAGCTCTAAAATTTCGAACTCAACCATCAACTTGGAGTGCGGAATCTTCATACCGATGACTTAAGTAAACAAAAATAATGTATGATTTTTGTACACTTTTGGACAACTTTTTAAAAAAATTGTGGCCTCCCAGTATTTCGAGAAAATTGACCTTAAACTTACGCAATCTACCATGAACAAACCATCAACTTACGTGTCTGATATTGGTCCCTCACCTCTCCCAAATTACACCAAACGTCGTCCATCGGAAGTGCATCGTTAGTGCACATTAGTGCACTAAGAACTAACGTTAGAGCTATCAGAGTTTACGAGTTTTTGAAGATTTTTGTTGGGGGTCTTTCTTCATATGAAGTTTGCTCGCTACCCGTCTTTATGCAGACAGATTTTCACCAAACTTACCACATCATTAGTGCATTATTAGTGCACTAAAACGCACTAAGCACCAAGGTTAGTATTACCCTATTGTGGGACATATTCAAGATTTTCGGTGGGAGGTCCGACTTCAGAAATATCAAATTTCATACTAACTGACATAGATAGGTTACGTGGGTTAACGGCAATCGTAAGTGCATCGTTAGTTCTCTTAAACGCACTGAGCACTAATGTTAGCGTTACCATATTTTTGGATTTATTCAAGATTTTTGATGTGGGGGGGACAATTTCAGAAATATCAAATTCCATACAAACTGTTTTTTTTTCTAGAAGTACTAATGATGCACTAACGAATTGCACAATTTTTTTCATTAGTGCTTGAAGTGTGGGCAAGTTCATCATGACCCCAATGATATTTTACTTGTAGCACATACACTAATGAACCACTAACGTTAGGGGTTGTTGCACTAAGAACCAGTAACGATGCACCAATGATTTTGTGATAGTGTTCCAGAATCAATTACAATGTTAAAGCATTCATCGACTCACGCGGAATTATTGCATTCTACAAGTGTAAATTTGTATTTATTATTATTATTTTAATGAAGATAAAAGAAAACCGGTTCTAGATGTTTCTATTTCTGACACACTGCTGATCTTTGTTTCATCCACCTGGGTCAAAGTGACTAGCATAAAAAAAGGGTGTGAGGAACCCTCTGCTTGGGTGCCATGACAGTGAGAACGGCTTGCATTGTTTTTTATCTCTTCCAGGGGTAGCCACGGGGGGCTCCCAACGGGGTCAGCCCCCCAAATGACTTCCTTCCCCCCCAAACGACAGCTTCAATGTTTATATATAAATAATAATTTTCCGTTTCTCTTCATCAGATTTCCTTCAAACTTGGCACTTATATACAAGACCGAAAATAAATCGACACGTATTTGTTGTTTCTTTCGGGAAATAGGTTGAAGGGGCAAAGGGCCCCTTTTCAAAAAAGGGCCCCCTTGATTAAAAGGACTACTTTAAAGAAACTAAACTCTGCCCATGCAAAGATGACTTCAAAGTAGGGAATACCGGTTTTGTCGTTTTTGCGAGAAAAGGGTTATAGGGCCAATGCCCAATTCGAAATGACAAAGGACCCCGCACAATCCTTACGAAAATCGGATTTTCGTGGAACTGCTTGAAACCGTGATATGTTGTAGATATGATGTTTCTGAGAAAAAGTCTCAATGGACACAACCACAAATCACTGACCGTTTGGCCACTACAGGGCCACTTTTTTTAAAACAGCCTATGATAACGACATTCTGGATTTCGGTAAAAAAAAAATGACTAAAACCGTGATATGCTGTAGATATTGTGATCCTGAGAATAAGTCTTAACGGATTTAACCACAAATCACTGATCGTTTGACCACTGCAGAGCCATGTTTTTAAAAGCAGCCGAATATCCTGATATTGTGGATTTCGACCAAAATGACTGAAACTCTGATATGTTGTAAATGTTGTGATCCAGAGAAAATGTCTCAATAAGCACAGTCAGCAATCACTGACCGTTTGGCCACTACAGGACCACTTTTTTGAAAACAGCAGAAGGTAACATCATTCTGGATTTCGGTGGAATTGCTTGAAACCTTGATATGTTGTAGATATTGTGATCCAGAGAAAAGTCTCAACGTGCGCACCACCAAACAATCACGGTTTGGCCACTACAGGGCCACTTAAAAAAAAAGAACATAATGTAACAGTATTCTGGATGTCGGTGGAATTGCTTGAAATCGTGATATGTTGTAGATATTGTGATCCTGAGAAAAAGTCTTAATGGACACAAACACCAATCAGTGACCATTTAGCAACTACGGGGCCACATTTTTTAAAACAGAAGAAGGTAAGGATACCTGGAATTCTGGTAGAATTGTATAAAATCATGAAAAGTTCAAAATTATCTCACAACCCGAAAAAGGGATGGAAGAGTAGCGGCCAATATTATTTAAGCATACCGGTAGATAACATTCAGATGCTCATTTTTCGAGACGAAGAAAAACTCTAGAATGTCCTAGACATTTTTTCTCAGGATCACGACTTACAACGTATCACAGTTTCATTCATTTACGCTGAAATAAAAAATGTCATTATACTCGGCTGTTTTAAAAAATCTGAGCCTGTAGTGGCCAAACAGTCATAATTCGATAGTTGTGTCCATTAAGACTTTTTCTCATGATGAGATCTTCAAGATATCTTAGTTTTACTCAATCTTACTGAAATCCAGAACATCGTTGTACTCAGCTGTTTTCAAGAAAGTAGCCCTGTAGTGACCAAACGATTAGTGATTTGTGGTTGTGTTCATTGAGACTTTTTCTCAGGATGACAGTCTACAATATATCACGGTTTCTGTCATTTTGACCGAAATCCAGAACATCACTATCTTCGGCTCTGCTGCTTTCAAAAAAGTGTCCTTGTAGTGGTCAAACGGTCAGTGATTAGTGGTTGTGTCCATTAAAACTTTTTCTCAGGATCACAATATCTATAACATAACAGTTTCAGTTATTTTCACCGAAATCCACAAGATCACTATTTTCGTTTGCTTTCAAAACAGTGGTCTCGTAGCAGCCAAATGGTTAGTGAGTGGTAGCTGTGCCCGTGAAGACTTTTCCTCAGGGTCATAATATCTACAACATATCACGGTTACAAGCAATTCCACCTAAGTTCAGAATACCGTTACCTTCTTTTTCCAAAAAGGTGACCCTGTAGCAACCAGTCAGTTATTGGTGGTTGTGCTTCTTGGCTTGTTGAGACTTTTTCTCAGGATAACACCATCTAGAACATATCACAGTTTCAGTCATTTTCATCGAAATCCACAATATCACTATCTTCGGCTGCTTTCAAAAAAGTGGCCCTGAGTGGCCAAACGATCAATGATTGGTGGTTATGCCCATTAAGATTTTTCTCAGGATCACAATATCTACAACACATCACGGCTTTAGTCACTTTACCAAAATTCAGAATGTGGTTATATTCGACTGTTTTCAAAAAAGTGGCCCTGTAGTGGCCAAACGGTCAGTGATTTGTGGTTGTGCCTATTGAGACGTTTTCTTAGGAATATAACATCTAGAACATATCACGGTTTCAAGCAATTCCACGGAAATCCAATTTCCTAAGGGTTGTGTCCTTTATCGTTTTGAAGGGGGCCATTGCCCTCTATAACTCTATTCTCGCAAAAACGACAAAACACGTATTTTCTATTTTTAAGTCATCTTTCCATCGGCAGAGTTTCATTTCTTTAATGTGGCCCTTTTAACCAAGGAGGCCCTTTTTGAAAAGGCGCCCTTTGACCTTAACTTATTTCCCGAAAGAAACAAAAAAGTGTCTATTTATTTTCGGTCTAGTATGTGTCAAGTTTGAAGAAAATCCGATGGCGAGAAAACTTTGTAAAGCTATCTCCTTTACACTCTCACTTTTTGGACTTGACGGGTTTTTGCTCCGAAGTCTTCAATTTACTGCGATTCATATTTGACAGTTTGAAGTCAAATGTTTTAACAAGGTAGTTCAAATACTACCATTAAACAACGATACTAAACTAATTAGTAACGATATTATATATTTTTATATGTAACTAGTGTTTTTTATTTTTTTTTATCAGATGGAAAATTTAGTGGAAAATAACGTTTTTTTATCAGTTTTTCAGTTCGGATTTCATTCGCTCTTTTTAATGCTACTTGATGTGTAACAGGATATATAGCTATTAATAAAATAATTATGTTTTTTAGGGACGAATAATAAATAAATATTTTTGTTAGGAAATCTTAAAGAAATTAAGTGCAATTCCAAAGATCAGTCTTATGTATAAAAATAGCCAAGAATGTTCTGTCCCTTTTTGTGGAGGTATGTGATCCATTGTCCCTCACACCGTGAGTTGAATGCGAATGGAAGTAAGGCGAAGGTCAGTTGTTGGTGTGGGTATATCCAACGTACTAACTGGTTGTGACAGTTCAGTTATTCCGTGAACTGTGTAAGGACAGAGGGAATATAGGACCTCAACAGAATCATAAGGGCGTGTATGCTGTACGAGTTCAAACTAGGGTCAAATAACGCTGCAGTGAAGTAGAAGATATGCCAGGTCTTTTGTGAGGGTGTCGTGACTACGCGGATAGTGCAGTGGTAGTTTAACAAGTTTAAGGACGGTGACGAAACACTCGAAGACGCATCACATGCCGGAAGACCAACACATGTACAAAATGAAGATCTGCAAGCAGCAATTTAGGCTAACAGTGCCAGACGTTTCAGGAACTGGGACTACAATTCAATATGAGTGAAGAAATCATTCGGCAGCACCTCCATCAACTGAGGAAACACTACAAGTTGGGTCGATGGATCCCACATGATTAAACTCCGGGCCAGAAGGTAACGCGAACAGACACCTATGTTTCTTTGTCGTCTCGTCTGAGGAAGGAGCCATTTCTGGACAGGGTGTTGACATGTGATGATAAGTGGGACCTGTGCGAAGCTCCACGGTGCCGCCATCATTGGTTAGCATCCATGAACCAGTTCCAAAACAGTCGAAACCAGCACTGCACCAGAAGAAAGTTCTCTTGTGTGTTGAGTGGAGTGCTCGCTGCATCGTGCATCTTAAACTGCTACCAGTTGGTCAGAGCATCAATGCAACTGTGTACTGTCAGCAGTTGAGCCGTGTCCAAGGAAAACTCAAAGATGTGGAGCCAGCAGTTCTGAATCACAAACGGGTCCTCCTGTTACAGGATAACGCTAAGCCCCACGTGGTAAGGATGACCCGGGACACCATTCTACGCCTTGAATGGGAAACACTATTGCATCGGCTTTACTCCCCGGACATTGCACCGTACGATTATCACCTGTTCCATCCCTTGGACAGTCACCTTAGAGGATGCCAGTTCAAATCCCTAGTAGAGATACAAAATTCACTTGATATCTTCTTCGCTTCACGCTCCACGAAGTTCTACCGCGATGGAATCCATGGTCTCCCAGAACGTTGGCAGAAGATCGTTGATGCTAATGGGGACTACCTTTAATCTTGCAGGTAGTCTTAGTCAGAGGTAATACATCGATGTTCGAAGGTGGTGGGTGAAAAAGCGATATAACTTTCTTGGTAACCTTTATAGATAGGTTGTGTGTCCAAGGGCTTAAATTGAAATAGTTATACACAAAGGTATAATGTTTGGTCCGGTTCAGTAGTTCTTGATGAAACATAATAAAAACTACCTGGAACATAATTTATGGAGAAAAAGCAATAATAATAATAATAATAATAATAATAATAATAATAATAATAATAATAATAATAATAATAATAAGCTAAATACCAGTGTTTTTACTTTTCCGGAAGGAAACAAAAATTTTCCTATTTTTCAGGTCTCAAAAAACGCTAACTTCAACACACGTTTTTTTTTTTGCTTGTTTTATACATTGTAGCTGGCCCCTCTTCAAAAACGAAGGGCCCCTCCTACTTAAACCTGCTGGTTACACCCCTGATCTCTTCAAAAAAGTAGCCTTACTTTTGCCTTCGAAAAATATTAATCATATATACAGGTATTTTAAAAATAGCTTACACGGGAACCTGCGGCTGCTTTGTACGTCATGGCGGTCACTGGTGTCCTTATCAAAGAAAATGCCATCGGACGAACACCGTATTAAATATATTTTAGTTCTTCCCAAGCAAGCTAAACAATGTCCTAGGTAGAGAACAAAGTAAAATTGATAGCGATGGCGACTCGTAAGTGAAAGATATAATGGTTTGCACTTGCCACACTTAACATAGTGTATAAATTATAATACACTATATAGTGTACCTATTGGTAGAAGTACTCGGTTTAGCACGAGAAGAATAATGTTTATGTAAAATCTTTAAAAGTACAAAATGCATAAAAATATATAACTTTGAACAACGCCTTCGGCATTGCTTTTGCATTACAGTAGTGCAATCTGATATAAATTACATACATCAATATGAAAGTTAAGTTTTGAAATAAAATAGCAAAGATAATAACATGTATTTTTGTATATAATTTCCAATGTTTGTAGAAACTTGCAAACATAATTATTAACAGATAGTAAGAAAGGTGTAAGTTTCATCAAGGTGAAGGCACCGAAGGCAAGCGACGCCGAAATATTTGTCGCCTAAGGTCTCGAAATGTCTACGTCCTTGGGCACACAAGTATCTAAACGTTTAAAGTTTGTTAGCAGTCCACACAAGGAAATTATATAGAAATAAGTAAGAAGTAAGCAAGAGTAGATGTACAGTCAGAAACAATATTAAGTATAGGTTGGACCTATTGTTTCTTATACCTTCACCTTTACTTATTATTGTTTCCGACTGTACACGAAAGATCACAATACGGTACTTACCGTAAATTGATGCATGAAGATGCTTTAGCTGTTATTTGATGTTGCTGATTCAGGAGTTTCTTCACTACTCCATGGTCCAAGAGAGTTAAAAAAAAAAAAAAACTTTTCATGTTAGTTTTACATACCTATCTTGACTCCCTCTTTCTCATTATTGTGAAACAACGCGCTATTTGAATCACTTGAAACGAAAAGAAGAGAATTTATACTCTCCAACTTTCTGCACTCACTTTCCTTCAGGGAAGAGATTTTTATTGGTCCATCCTCTTAGCACGGAATTCCGATTTACTTTAATTTCTGCATAGGTAGATACAAGTAGTAGTGGTCGACGTATATTGAGCCGAGTCAGCAAAAATTTTTGTGACGTCATAGGTCAAAGGTCAATGACCTTGGCCCGGGGTCAATGACCTAGGGGTACCTAGGACCACCCCCTCTAAATTTTGGCAGGGGTACCTTGGCCCACCCCCTAAAATTTGGCAGGGGTACATAGGACCACCCCCCTTAAATTTCGGAAATTGTCAAATCTAAAAATTTGGTATGGTAGCCTAGGACCATAGTATGTACCTCTATCAGTATTGGGTGTCTATGTCGTTCCCTTTCATGGGTAAAAAATTGCCAAAAATTCAAATTTCGGGGGTTTTTGACCTAATTTATCCCCTTTGATGAGGTGTTATTACCCTATATAGTTATATGGGCGTATACAGGGGTCCATTACCTTTCATAAGACATGGGAATATTAATGCACCCCTTTAAAAATTTGAGAGGGGTACCTTGGCCCACCCCTTCATTTTTAGAAATTGCCCAATTTAAACATTTGGTATTATAGTATAGGACGCTAATATGGATCACTATAAATTTGGGTGGTCCACCTCGTTCCCTTTTAGGGGTACAAAATTGCCAAAATATAAACGTAAGCAATACGTTATACCACGTGTTTTGTTTTGACCTAAGTTATCCCTTTGATGAGGTGTTATTACCCTATATGGTTATATGGGCGTATACAGGGGTCCATTACCTTTCATAAGACATGGGTATATTAATGCACCCCTTTAAAAATTTGGGAGGGGTACCTTGGCCCACCCCTTCATTTTTAGAAATTGCCCAATTTAAACATTTGGTATTATAGTATAGGACGCTAATATGGATCACAATAAATTTGGGTGGTCCACCTCGTTCCCTTTTAGGGGTACAAAATTGCCAAAATATAAACGTAAGCAATACGTTATACCACGTGTTTTGTTTCGACCTAAGTTATCCCTTTGATGAGGTGTTATTACCCTATATGGTTATATGGGGCGTATACAGGGGTCCATTACCTTTCATAAGACATGGGTATATTAATGCACCCCTTTAAAAATTTGGGAGGGGTACCTTGGCCCACCCCTTCATTTTTAGAAATTGTCCAATTTAAACATTTGGTATTATAGTATAGGACGCTAATATGGATCACTATAAATTTGGGTGGTCCACCTCGTTCCCTTTTAGGGGTACAAAATTGCCAAATTTTAGTACAACCACGTGTTTGGTTTTTAACCTAATTTATCTTCTTGGATGAGGTCCTATTACCTTATATGGTTATATGGTCATGTATAGGTGTTCATTCCCTATCATAAGACATAGGTACATTGGTGCACCCCTTTAAATTTTTAGGAGGGGTACCCTGGCCCACCCCTTCAATTTCAGAAATTCTCCAATTTAACCATTTGGTATTATAGTACAGGACCTCATTATGTATCATGATAAATTTGGATGGTCCATCTCGTTCCCTTTCATGGGTACGAAATTGCCAAATTTAGGTACAACCACGTGTTTGTTTTTTGATTTAATTTATTCCCTTGGATGAGGTCCTATTACCTTATATGGTTATATGGTCATGTATAGGGGTCCATTTCCTATCATAAGACATAGGTACATTTTTGCACGCCTTTAAATTTTTGGGAGAGGTACCTTCGCCCACCCCTTTAATTTTGGAAATTGTTCAATTTAAACATTTGGTATTACAGTATAGGACCCTAATATGGATCACTATAAATTTGGGTGGTCCACATCGTTCCCTTTTTAGGGGTACAAAATTGCCAAATTTTAGTACAACCACGTGTTTGGTCTTTTGGCCCAATGTATCCTCTTGGATGAGGTCCTATTACCTTATATGGTTATATTGTAATGTATAGGTGTTCATTTCCTATCATAAGACATAGGTACATTGGTGCATCCCTTTCAATTTTAGGAGAGGTACGTACCTTGGCCCGCCCCTTAAATTTTGGAATTTTTTGATTTAAGCATTTGGTATTATAGTACAGGACCTTAATATGTATCATGATAAATTTGGATGGTCCACATTGTCCACTTTCATGGGTACGAAATTGCCAAAATATAAACGTAAGCAATACGTTGTACCACGTGTTTGACATTTTGACCCAATTTATCTCTTGGATGAGGTCCTATTACCTTATATGTTTATATGGTTATGTATAGGGGTCTATTCCCTATCATAAGACATAGGTACATTTGTGCACCCCTTTAAAATTTGTTAGGGGTACCTTGGCCCATCCCTTAAATTTTAGAAATTGCTCATTTTATATATTTGGTATTATAGTACTGGACCCTAACATGTATTATGATAAATTTGGGTGGTTTACCTCGTTTCTCTTTCATGGGTACATGTTATATGGGTATGTACAGAGGTTTATTACCTTTATATGTTTATGTTCCCTTTTAAATTTGGGGACTTATCAAATAACAAAATTCGGTAAACCTTTTTCTAGGACCCATTGTAGATGTTGATGTTCCTCTTATGGCCAAATATTCAAAATTTAAAGGTTATTGACCGGCTTTATTATTGAATAAGTACAGGATTTATTACTTTTTCATAACACACAGGTGTATTTGTGTACCAATCTTAAATTTTGGGAGGGGTACATTTCTTATTGTCATATCAATAATTGGTAATGGTTCTTAAAATTGGATAGTATCTCATTCATTGGGTAAATCATTATGATCACGTAATCAGTTATTGACCTATGATGGAATTAGGAGTCCAGGACATTGGAACATTGAAACTTTGTAGGATAATTTGAGAATTGCGTCATTGGTTTTGATTATTCCCGCCAAATATAAACGTAAGCAAGACGTTGTACCACGTGATTGTCCTTGATGAGGTAGTGTACAGGGATTCATTTCCTTTGTTGTGGTACTTCTTAAGTTTGAGTACACACACACACTTCTAGAAAACAGTTGGTTCTACTCAGGTAAACAATTGACGGACATTATTGACATTATTGAACATATAATGATATGATTAACTCTAAGACTTAGGTATATCAAGAGAAGTATTCTTTAAATTTGGGAATGGTGATAAACAGAATTTTAACATAAGGTGCGAAATTTGAAACAATACATTGAACTTTAGTCACAGCTCATAGTCTAAGATCATTGGTGGTGATTGATTTGAAATCTGATAGCTAACCTTATTGAATTTTATGACTCATAGACGAAAGGCAATACATGCTACAACACTGGCAAAGTTATTGTTAATGCAATTTGATTGGTTGATCACTATCTGTCGTGCAATCTGATTGGCTGATCACTATCTTTCGTGCAATCTGATTGGTTGATGATTTTCAAATCTTTGCTGTATTCAGTTTTAAGTTTTGTTTAACATTTAAAAATCTTGGTTTCGTTCAACATTTTGCACTCACTGATAAATATGATCAAAACCGTTTATTTGTTAATCGAATAGTTAAAAACCGGATAAAGTTTGACGGTTAACCGTGAAACGTAAAAGTTTTTTAGTTTGAAATTTTTTGCTTGAAATTTTTTGTTTGAAAATTTTTTCGTTTCCAAATTTTTTTTGTTTCAAAATTTTGTTTGAGATTTTTTCGTTTGAAATTTTTGTTTGAAATTTTTTTCGTTTGAAAATTTTTGTTCGAAAATTTTGTTTAAAATTTTTTGTTTAAAATTTTTCGTTTCCAAATTTTTTGTTTGAATTTTTTTGTTTCAAAATTTTGTTTGAAATTTTTTTCGTTTGAAATTTTTTGTTTGAAACTTTTTGTTCGAAAATTTTGTTTAAAATTTTTTGTTTGAAATTTTTCGTTTCCAAATGTTTTGTTTGAAATTTTTTGTTTCAAAATTTTGTTTGAATTTTTTTCGTTTAAAATTTTTTGTTTGAATTTTTTTTCGTTTCAAAATTTTGTTTCAAAGATTTTTGTTTGAAATTTTTGTTTCAAAGTTTGAGTTGACATTTTTAAAAGTTTGTGCACTTATTAGTAAAGAACTGGAACTGTTTAGAACAAAAACCTTTGACAACATTGTGGTGCAATAGTACACGTCAGAACCTGGGGTTGTACTTGAAATGAAAAAACACAATTCATTGAAATGGATCATTTTATTACACTCCACATACATCCATACCAGATAGTGGTTCTGGATATTGTCGATACAATGTATTTTGAACTTCTTCCACTAGTTTGTCTTTAGCGTATAATTTTAATTCCAGTTGAAGTCTTTTAAGGTCTAATGCAATATCAATTGGTGGAAACTCAATGTCCATTTGATCACAAATAAACTGTTTATCAATACAGGTATGCACCCAAGAACGATGTTGACAACCATCACAATATCTAGATACATGTTGTACAATATGCATAACACATTTTTCAAAATAGTACTTTTTCAGGAATATACTTGTTTTGTTGCACACTTCCACTGCATGTTTCACACACTGAAATACGCTGATGAATTTGCTCCATTCCGTTTGTGTTAGATACACCATGTTGCGAGGGACATGGAATGTACTCTTTTTACGTAACAGCACCATCTTCTCTTCGAGGACTGTACGCATCACCACTTCATGATTTGAGCCTAATGATTTGACTATGGTCACATTTAGCTCATCATGAAAATAATCGTTCATTTGGTCGATTCGTGAACATAATATTTGCCATTCTTCACAGGTCAGTTGTACACCAAATTGTTCTGCTTTGCCCAATCGAATCACAGGTTCAAATGTTCTAGCACTGATACCAATCATCACATGTTTTGTTTGAAATATATTTATTGGATAATAGCTTGCGAAGATGAACTCTTTATCGTTAGAAGTACACATCTTTCCTCCTGAAAAGCACTTGCTCAAATGATTTCGTGGGATGACACTGTATTTGCTGGTTTATAGTTATTGCTGACGTCATTGGTAAGGAATGTGCTGATTCATGATTTCATCACAGTTGCTGACGTCATGCCGACCAACCACATTCATACAACTACAGCTGACGTCATTGGAAAGAAATGTGCTGATTCATGATTTTGCTGACGAATCTGGCTGTGTACTAAATTCAAGTTGATGACTTCGACCCAAGAATCCTTTGTAACATAAAGATACAGATCCAGTATTTAAGAAACGTAACAGTTCTTCTTGTTTTGATGCTTCCATGGGTAAATATCTTGCTGGTAAAATTATATTCTTATCATTTTCAAGCTTCACTACGATTCTTAATCCAAACTTTGTAGGGATCATTTGGCTAGCTAAGATTCTATAAGGTACATTCTGTTGTAAATCAGTAATCTTGGTAAATGATTTCATCACATCACGCGTGTTTAGAAACTGCAGACAAGTAGCCATGATGATGTTATCATGAATACTAACTCGAACGATACTTATATATGATGCAAAACTGATGACGTTGCATGATCATGTTCTAACGTGTACTATTGCACCATGATAAACAACGTTGCCAGATGTTTTTGTTCTAAACAGTTCCGGATAGTGCATACCTGTATTGATAAACAGTTTATTTGTGATCAAATGGACATTGAGTTTCCACCAATTGATATTGCAATAGATCTTAAAAGACTTCAACTGGAATTAAAATTATACGCTAAAGACAAACTAGTGGAAGAAGTTCAAAATACATTGTATCGACAATATCCAGAACCACTATCTGGTATGGATGTATGTGGAGTGTAATAAAATGATCCATTTCAATGAATTGTGTTTTTTCATTTCAAGTACAACCCCAGGTTCTGACGTGTACTATTGCACCACAATGTTGTCAAAGGTTTTTGTTCTAAACAGTTCCAGTTCTTTACTAATAAGTGCACAAACTTTTAAAAATGTCAACTCAAACTTTGAAACAAAAATTTCAAACAAAAATCTTTGAAACAAAATTTTGAAACGAAAAAAAATTCAAACAAAAAATTTTAAACGAAAAAAATTCAAACAAAATTTTGAAACAAAAAATTTCAAACAAAACATTTGGAAACGAAAAATTTCAAACAAAAAATTTTAAACAAAATTTTCGAACAAAAAGTTTCAAACAAAAAATTTCAAACGAAAAAAATTTCAAACAAAATTTTGAAACAAAAAATTTCAAACAAAAAATTTGGAAACGAAAAATTTTAAACAAAAAATTTTAAACAAAATTTTCGAACAAAAATTTTCAAACGAAAAAAATTTCAAACAAAAATTTCAAACGAAAAAATCTCAAACAAAATTTTGAAACAAAAAAAATTTGGAAACGAAAAAATTTTCAAACAAAAAATTTCAAGCAAAAAATTTCAAACTAAAAAACTTTTACGTTTCACGGTTAACCGTCAAACTTTATCCGGTTTTTAACTATTCGATTAACAAATAAACGGTTTTGATCATATTTATCAGTGAGTGCAAAATGTTGAACGAAACCAAGATTTTTAAATGTTAAACAAAACTTAAAACTGAATACAGCAAAGATTTGAAAATCATCAACCAATCAGATTGCACGAAAGATAGTGATCAGCCAATCAGATTGCACGACAGATAGTGATCAACCAATCAAATTGCATTAACAATAACTTTGCCAGTGTTGTAGCATGTATTGCCTTTCGTCTATGAGTCATAAAATTCAATAAGGTTAGCTATCAGATTTCAAATCAATCACCACCAATGATCTTAGACTATGAGCTGTGACTAAAGTTCAATGTATTGTTTCAAATTTCGCACCTTATGTTAAAATTCTGTTTATCACCATTCCCAAATTTAAAGAATACTTCTCTTGATATACCTAAGTCTTAGAGTTAATCATATCATTATATGTTCAATAATGTCAATAATGTCCGTCAATTGTTTACCTGAGTAGAACCAACTGTTTTCTAGAAGTGTGTGTGTGTACTCAAACTTAAGAAGTACCACAACAAAGGAAATGAATCCCTGTACACTACCTCATCAAGGACAATCACGTGGTACAACGTCTTGCTTACGTTTATATTTGGCGGGAATAATCAAAACCAATGACGCAATTCTCAAATTATCCTACAAAGTTTCAATGTTCCAATGTCCTGGACTCCTAATTCCATCATAGGTCAATAACTGATTACGTGATCATAATGATTTACCCAATGAATGAGATACTATCCAATTTTAAGAACCATTACCAATTATTGATATGACAATAAGAAATGTACCCCTCCCAAAATTTAAGATTGGTACACAAATACACCTGTGTGTTATGAAAAAGTAATAAATCCTGTACTTATTCAATAATAAAGCCGGTCAATAACCTTTAAATTTTGAATATTTGGCCATAAGAGGAACACCAACATCTACAATGGGTCCTAGAAAAAGGTTTACCGAATTTTGTTATTTGATAAGTCCCCAAATTTAAAAGGGAACATAAACATATAAAGGTAATAAACCTCTGTACATACCCATATAACATGTACCCATGAAAGAGAAACGAGGTAAACCACCCAAATTTATCATAATACATGTTAGGGTCCAGTACTATAATACCAAATATATAAAATGAGCAATTTCTAAAATTTAAGGGATGGGCCAAGGTACCCCTAACAAATTTTAAAGGGGTGCACAAATGTACCTATGTCTTATGATAGGGAATAGACCCCTATACATAACCATATAAACATATAAGGTAATAGGACCTCATCCAAGAGATAAATTGGGTCAAAATGTCAAACACGTGGTACAACGTATTGCTTACGTTTATATTTTGGCAATTTCGTACCCATGAAAGTGGACAATGTGGACCATCCAAATTTATCATGATACATATTAAGGTCCTGTACTATAATACCAAATGCTTAAATCAAAAAATTCCAAAATTTAAGGGGCGGGCCAAGGTACGTACCTCTCCTAAAATTGAAAGGGATGCACCAATGTACCTATGTCTTATGATAGGAAATGAACACCTATACATTACAATATAACCATATAAGGTAATAGGACCTCATCCAAGAGGATACATTGGGCCAAAAGACCAAACACGTGGTTGTACTAAAATTTGGCAATTTTGTACCCCTAAAAAGGGAACAATGTGGACCACCCAAATTTATAGTGATCCATATTAGGGTCCTATACTGTAATACCAAATGTTTAAATTGAACAATTTCCAAAATTAAAGGGGTGGGCGAAGGTACCTCTCCCAAAAATTTAAAGGCGTGCAAAAATGTACCTATGTCTTATGATAGGAAATGGACCCCTATACATGACCATATAACCATATAAGGTAATAGGACCTCATCCAAGGGAATAAATTAAATCAAAAAACAAACACGTGGTTGTACCTAAATTTGGCAATTTCGTACCCATGAAAGGGAACGAGATGGACCATCCAAATTTATCATGATACATAATGAGGTCCTGTACTATAATACCAAATGGTTAAATTGGAGAATTTCTGAAATTGAAGGGGTGGGCCAGGGTACCCCTCCTAAAAATTTAAAGGGGTGCACCAATGTACCTATGTCTTATGATAGGGAATGAACACCTATACATGACCATATAACCATATAAGGTAATAGGACCTCATCCAAGAAGATAAATTAGGTTAAAAACCAAACACGTGGTTGTACTAAAATTTGGCAATTTTGTACCCCTAAAAGGGAACGAGGTGGACCACCCAAATTTATAGTGATCCATATTAGCGTCCTATACTATAATACCAAATGTTTAAATTGGACAATTTCTAAAAATGAAGGGGTGGGCCAAGGTACCCCTCCCAAATTTTTAAAGGGGTGCATTAATATACCCATGTCTTATGAAAGGTAATGGACCCCTGTATACGCCCCATATAACCATATAGGGTAATAACACCTCATCAAAGGGATAACTTAGGTCAAAACAAAACACGTGGTATAACGTATTGCTTACGTTTATATTTTGGCAATTTTGTACCCCTAAAAGGGAACGAGGTGGACCACCCAAATTTATTGTGATCCATATTAGCGTCCTATACTATAATACCAAATGTTTAAATTGGGCAATTTCTAAAAATGAAGGGGTGGGCCAAGGTACCCCTCCCAAATTTTTAAAGGGGTGCATTAATATACCCATGTCTTATGAAAGGTAATGGACCCCTGTATACGCCCATATAACCATATAGGGTAATAACACCTCATCAAAGGGATAACTTAGGTCAAAACAAAACACGTGGTATAACGTATTGCTTACGTTTATATTTTGGCAATTTTGTACCCCTAAAAGGGAACGAGGTGGACCACCCAAATTTATAGTGATCCATATTAGCGTCCTATACTATAATACCAAATGTTTAAATTGGGCAATTTCTAAAAATGAAGGGGTGGGCCAAGGTACCCCTCCCAAATTTTTAAAGGGGTGCATTAATATTCCCATGTCTTATGAAAGGTAATGGACCCCTGTATACGCCCATATAACTATATAGGGTAATAACACCTCATCAAAGGGGATAAATTAGGTCAAAAACCCCCGAAATTTGAATTTTTGGCAATTTTTTACCCATGAAAGGGAACGACATAGACACCCAATACTGATAGAAGTACATACTATGGTCCTAGGCTACCATACCAAATTTTTAGATTTGACAATTTCCGAAATTTAAGGGGGGTGGTCCTATGTACCCCTGCCAAATTTTAGGGGGTGGGCCAAGGTACCCCTGCCAAAATTTAGAGGGGGTGGTCCTAGGTACCCCTAGGTCATTGACCCCGGGCCAAGGTCATTGACCTTTGACCTATGACGTCACAAAAATTTTTGCTGACTCGGCTCAATATACGTCGACCACTACTACTATACATTGGCGAAACTCCGGGGGGATAAGTCCCCTCCAATCTTGGAACTGAGGGGGACTGTCCCCCCAATAATTCGATTTGAAATGTGTTTTGGGGAAAATATGATTATTTGTGCCCGATTACAACAAAGGAAAGTGAGAAGAAATTTATGTCCTCTCAGAATAGCCTCAAATCTGCCCCTGCAGGTCTCCCAATGTTGAAGACAATTAGTGATGCGCACGAGACGAATCGAGAAAAGAATTTCCTGACAAAATTCGAGTAAAGACACGGCTCTTCCAATAGAAAAATATACGTTTTTCGAGTCAAGACATCAATTTGACAGAACATTTTCGAGGCGAGACAGCCACAAATCTTGTCTCCTGCGCATCCCTAAAGACAATTCTAGTTTTCTGATACTCCACAGCATTGTTTTTCAACTTCATAAACATTTTAAACATCTTAAAAAATTGCTAACGGTCTTATCCGTCACTTCCCCCCCTATGTTGAATACAGATTTGCGTCGCTGGGTAGATAACCGAATGTTTCCCCTGGTAGGTGGCAATTTATCATTGTTACTTTCTCAAATTTATCTCACTTTTATAGCTCCGTTAGTAAAGTTGATCAAACATTAAAAATTGTTGATCATACCTGATCAAACGAAGATTAAACGATTGGCATAAGAAAAGATCGAATCGGAGGTGAAATGGGGCTGGCCCCCAATTTTGTAACCCTTATATCTCTGTTAGTATACTTCATCAAACGTTGAAAATTGTTGATCGAAGCTGATCAAATGATCATCAAACGATTGGCGACGAAAAATTTCGAATCGGAACTGAAGGGCTAGCGTGTAATTAGCCCCAACCTACTAAAAAAAAAGCTTATATTTATTTTAGTAACGCTCATTAAACGTTAAAAATTGTTGATCATACCTGATCAAACGATGATCAAACGATTACCATAACAAAAGATCGAATCGGAGGTGAAGGGAGGGCTGGCTCCCCATTTTGTAACCCTAAAATCTCTGTTAGTATACTTGATCAAACGTTGGGAATTGTTGATCAAACCCGATCAAACGATGGTCAAACGATTGACATCAAAAAATTTCGAATCTGACGTGAAGGGGGGGGGCTAGCGTGTAGTTAGCCCTCCCTAATAATATCGCTTATATTTCTGTTAATAAAGCTGATCAAACGTTAAAAATTGTTGATCATATTTGATCAAACGATGATCAAACGATTGACATAAGAAAAAGTCGAATCGGAAGTGAAGGTGGGCTGGCCCTCCATTTTGTAACCATTATATCTCTGTTAGTATAGTTGATCAAACGTTGAAAACTGTTGATCAAATCTGAACAAACGATGATCAAACGATTGACATCAAACAATTTCGAATCTGACGTGAAGGGGGGGCTAGCGTGTAGTTAGTCCCCCAACAAAATATCGCTTATATTTCTGTTAGTAAAGCTGATCAAACGTTAAAAATTGTTGATCATACCTGATCAAACGATGATCAAACGATTGACATAAGAAAAAGTCGAATCGGAGGTGAAGGGGGGGGCTGGCCCCCCATTTTGGAACCCTTATATCTCTGTTACTAAAGTTGATCAAACGTTGAAAATTGTTGATCAAACCTGATCAAACGATGATCAAACGATTGACATCAAAAAATTTCGAATCTGACGTGAAGGGGGGGCTAGCGTGTAGTTAGCCCCCCCTACTAAATATCGCTTATATTTCTGTTAATAAAGTTGATCAAACGTTAAAAATTGTTGATCATACCTGATCAAACGATGATCAAACGATTGACATAAGAAAAAGTCGAATCGGAGGTGAAGGGGGGGCTGGCCCCCCATTTTGGAACCCTTATATCTCTGTTACTAAAGTTGATCAAACGTTGAAAATTGTTGATCAGACCTGATCAAACGATGATCAAACGATTGACATCAAAAAATTTCGAATCTGACGTGAAGGGGGGGCTAGCGTGTAGTTAGCCCCCCTACTAAATATCGCTTTTATTTCTGTTAGTAAAGCTGATCAAACGTTAAAAATTGTTGATCATACCTGATCAAACGATGATCAAACGATTGACATAAGAAAAAGTCGAATCGGAGGTGAAGGGGGGGCTGGCCCCCCATTTTGGAACCCTTATATCTCTGTTACTAAAGTTGATCAAACGTTGAAAATTGTTGATCAAACCTGATCAAACGATGATCAAACGATTGACATCAAAAAATTTCGAATCTAACGTGAAGGGGGGGCTAGCGTGTAGTTAGCCCCCCCTACTAAATATCGCTTATATTTATGTTAGTAAAGCTGATCAAACGTTAAAAATTGTTGATCATACCTGATCAAACGATGATCAAACGATTGACATAAGAAAAAGTCGAATCGGAGGTGAAGGGGGGGCTGGCCCCCCATTTTGGAACCCTTATATCTCTGTTACTAAAGTTGATCAAACGTTGAAAATTGTTGATCAAACCTGATCAAACGATGATCAAACGATTGACATCAAAAAATTTCGAATCTGACGTGAAGGGGGGGCTAGCGTGTAGTTAGCCCCCCTACTAAATATCGCTTATATTTATGTTAGTAAAGCTGATCAAACGTTAAAAATTGTTGATCATACCTGATCAAACGATGATCAAACGATTGACATAAAAATAATTTTAAATTTAGCATGAGGGGGGGCTAACTGCACGCAGGTAACGATTGACATAAGAAAAAGTCGAATCGGAGGTGAAGGGGGGGCTGGCCCCCCATTTTGGAACCCTTATATCTCTGTTATTATAGTTGATCAAACGTTGAAAATTGTTGATCAAACCTGATCAAACGATGATCAAACGATTGACATCAAAAAATTTCGAATCTTGCGTGAGGGGGGGCTAGCGTGTAGTTAGCCCCCCTACTAAATATTGCTTATATTTATGTTAGTAAAGCTGATCAAACGTTAAAAATTGTTGATCATACCTGATCAAACGATGATCAAACGATTGACATAAAAATAATTTTAAATTTAGCATGATGGGGGGTTAACTGCACGCAGGTTGTTTCCCTCCAGATCATCGGTACTGCGAAGTTCATGTTTCGTTCACCATTTGCCCAGCCAGTTAGACGTTTCACACAAGTACAACAAATGATCTGGAGGTCTTATCTTGGTCTACTACACAGCAACCAAAATATAACTGATAACACTTCCTCACAAGTGGAGTAAAACATCGACGTTGCGATTTAAATGTCAACTCCCCACATACATAACATAAATTGTCCGGTTGATTTACACACTTCCTCGGCATCTTGTATTTTTGTAAGGTATCACACACACATACACACAGGAATCTACACTCCATCAAATTCACACAAAATCCCTCTAGAAATCCCCTCATACAAAAATGGAGACATGGCGTACATATCATTGATAATATGTTTTATTGGAAGTCCAATGAGGTACAAACCGTGAAATATTGTAATTTTCGTGGAAATTATATGTGTTGAAGACCGACCCGACCCGTGACTCGAATTGACTGACTCGACCGGACCCGGAATCCGACCCGATTGACACGACCCGACAACCCGACCCGACAATCCGATTCGATTGACTCGATCTGACAGCCCGACCCGAGCTGGCCCGATTGACCCTACCTGACAACTCGACCCGAGTGACCCGTGACTCGAATTGACCCGACCCGACCCGAGTGACTCGACCCGATTGACCCAACCCGACTCAAATAACCTGATCCGACAATTATACCCGATTACTCGACCTGAGCTGGCACGATTGACCCGACCACTCGACCCGATCTGACCCGACCCGTGACTCGAATTCACTGACCCGAACTGATGACCCGACCCGACCCGACAACCCGACCTTAATAACCCGACCCGACAATCCGACCCGATTGAATCGACCCGAGCTGGCCTGATTGACTCGACCCGACAACTCGACCCGACCTGATCGGAGTTGACTCGAGTGACCCGACCTGAGGTGACCTAACCGGACAACCGACCCGAGTGACCTGATCTTACAATCTAACCAGTTTAAGAGAACTAGAACCTTACAAAGCTGCCACCAGAAAAAAAATGCTGGTAAATTCGTATGCGCAAACCATTGTTTCGGCTTTTTTATTTGTAGTATAATTATCCTCCTCCTCCTCCTCAATGTTCTGCCATTAATGGCAGAACAGTTTCCTTGAACTAGGTAAGAAGCTTCCATTTTTGCGATTTCCCGCTAATATCTTCCTCGCAACCCAACATAGTGTACCACCCTCCTTATTACAATCTATCAATTGCAACCTTCTTACACACTCTCGCTCTCCTGATATCACCCCCTTTACTACATCTTTCAGAATGTATTCCCTTAGCAAGATCGAAACTTGTGATCTGTCCATTTTCTCGCTTCCTTATATCGTCCAATATTGCTCTCGTCTCTTGCATTTTTTCAGCATTTCCAAATTCGTTTTCCTCTCTACCCTGCTAACCTTCTCTATTTTCCTCCACATCCAAATTTCCAAGGTTAAAATTTAGGCAATACACTTCGAAAGTCAAAATAAAATTTGGAGTTCTCAGGACGACATGCTTTTCTAGTAAGGAATGTATATAGAATTTCTTTTATTATTTTTTGCTGTGTGATAAACAAAAATTTCATCACGTTAACATTCCTATTTTTCTACTTAAAAACAGCATTGCTGTCTGATAGAATCATAAGGAACTAATTGCACTGAAATATCATTCTGTAGGGAATTACCTTTTATTTTTTTCTTGATTAATTTATCTAGAAGATATTTGCAATTTCTGGACAGAGTGTTGACATGTGATGGGCAGTGGGTCCTGTACGAAGCTCCACGGCGCCGTCATCGTTGGTTAGCATCCCATGAGCCGGTTCAAAAACAGCCCAAGCCAGCACTACACCAGAACAAGGTTCTCCAGTGCATTTTGTGGACTGCTCGTGGCATCGTCCATCGGAAACTGCTACCAGCTGGTCAAAGAATCAATGCAACTGTGTACTGTCACTCTCTGGATCCAGCACTTCTGAATTGCAAAGGGGTCCTCCTGTTACAAGCCAACGCTAAGCCCCATGTGGTTAAGATGACACAGGACACCATTCTACGCCTCGGATGGGAAACACTATTGGATCCACCATACTCCACGGACATTGTACCGTCCGATTATCACCTGTTCCATTCCTTGGACAATCACCTTAGAAAACACCAGTTCAAATCGCTAGTAGAGGTTCAATATGCACTTGATACTTTCTTCCTTCACGTTCCACCAAGTTCGACTGCGATGGAACCTATAGCCTTCCAGAACGTTGGCAGAAGGTCGTCGATGCTGATGAAGACTACTTTTGATATTCCAGGTACGTCTTAGGTTACATATTAATGTTCGAAGGTGTTGGTGAAAAGGCGGTGGAACTTTCTTGGCCACTCTTAAAGTAGTGGCAATAATAATAATAATAATAATAATAATAATAATAATAATAATAATAATAATAATAATGTGTCCTGCTCAAAGGCAGATGTTTGACCCGAAGGTCCATGGGTATTGATTCCAGCTGGTACCAAGTAAGTTTTCTGTTCTCGGTGTTCTTCTATTTCCTTCCACTTTCTTCATTCAACCACCGATTATTTCTCATCATCACTGTCTCTCTTAGCGTTGGTGCATAACGTGGGACTTAACTAGATATTTCCTTTCAATTTCACTTAATGTGACATTTAACGACATAAAAACGCAGAAAGGAAAAAAGTCAGCCGTAATATTAATTACAATTACCATGCCGATTAGTTAATATAGGGTTAAATTAAAATTTTATTACTATTTCAGCTACAATTAGTCACAATTATAATTCATTCCCCAACTTCGAACTGAATTCTACAACAACTGGGGGCCGCGGTGGCTCAGTGGTAGAGCGTTCACCTCTGGTGCTAGGGGTCTCGGGTTCAAACCCTGCTCCCGCCAAGTGAACTTTGTGGTGGACAAACACCGTGTGCGTGGGTTTTCTCGGGGTTCTCCCGTTTCCTCCCACTTTCTTCATTCCACCATTTCATTCATTACTCATTATCACCGTCTCCTTTAGCCTAACCGGCATAACCGTGGGACGTAAAACTCAAAGATTTCATTTGAATTCTACAACAAAGATCCTTATAGTATTTCAAAATAAGTGAAGAATGTGACGACGTGACCCGACTGACCCGACCCGTTTGAGAGCACTATTAGAGGGGTACAATTTATAGTACAATTTATTTTGTATGGTTTAGCATACTTTAAGGCTACCATATTTTTTGAAAACAGAAAAAAACGGGACATCTTACAAATTAGCAGTAAATATTGCATTTTGTATTAATTACGCAACTTAAAATAATGTATTAATATAGTCCATACTTAATCAACAGTGCTAAAAATTATTATAGAAGCTAGAAGCTGTTATACAATATAAATGCAATCAGTGAACATACAATATTTAGGCAAAAATTATATTTTCAATATTATTAAACATACCACCTCACATGATCTACATGTCTATAAAGAAAAAAATCCAGATTTACGGAGTTGTTTCCAAATTTCAATGGGCTGATTTATTTTTGTTAACCTAAAATGCGAACTAAAAGAAAGCAATTTACATAATTGTTTTTCTGAAGCAGAAAAAAAAATGTGTTTTCGGGGCTGGTCTCCAACGTCACAAGAATTTGTTGACACCTCGGGGTATACATTCTTACTTTTGGTGATAAGAGTGCCAGTTAGGAGGATTTTAACATTGCATGTTATATCCGGGAAAGCAGCGATTGGAATAATAAAGATTAGAATGAAATTGTTCCTTTCAAACCCTGCTCCCACCAAAAGAACTTTGTGGTGAACAAACACCGTGTGCGTGGGTTTCTCGGGTTTCTCCCGTTTCCTCCCACTTTCTTCATTCCTCCATTTCGTTCACCTCTCATCATCACAGTCTCCCTTAGCCTAACCGGCATAACCGTGGAACGTAAAACTCAAAAATTTCATTTTTTGAAATTGTTCCTACAGTATTGTCGGAATCGAAAGCAAAAGGAATAAGTCGATTTTATTATCTTTTCAGAACTTTTGCTATGTAATTAATAGAAAAAACAGGACAAGAAGAAAAATTTCTGCACACCGGGACAAATTTTAAGAAACCGGGACGTATGGTAGCCTTACATACTTATTTGCATGCGGAGTGTCAGTACGGAGCCACTACGTAGCAGAGATGAAACAAAACCTTGTAAATAGGTTGCCAACTCAGAAACACAAAATTACCGGCACACCCTCAAAATTCTCTCTACAAATGAGAAACTGAAGATTGTATTGATCGTTATTGTATTTACCAGCAATTGCCACTCCTTTAAAATTATCGAAACAGATGAATAATACTGTATATTAATCTATACGTAACAATTGTTGATTCATAAAATGAAATTTACTCTATAAACTTACACTTCAAACAAAGGAAATTGCTTTAAAAATAATTTTCTCCTCTCAATAAATGTATAAAATTCTTTTAGAATAATATCTAAGTGTTATCAAACTTCTTATGTAAAATAAATAAAAAAAAACTGCTATAGATTAAAGAAATATCGATAATGTATAATACAACGGAAATTTGTGTTTGTAAAGGCACTGTTGAAAAATTTCGATGTTCAATGTTATATTCTGGATTGCAGATTCCAAAATATCGGTCAGAAGGGGGCTAATAAGAAGTTTGTACCGGTCACCGGCCTTAATCAAAATCACAGCAATATTCCCAGCAAGTCCGGTGAAATACCGGCCAGTTAGCAACTCTACTCGTAAATCAGAATGCTCTTCACCACGCATTCTATAGTTTCTGCAAAATGAGTTTAATGAAGATGTTTAAATAAACAAGATACTGTGTTATAATTTACCCTTTAACAGTACTTTGAGAATTTGTTATATCTTCCACTTATCAATTTCCTATACGAGATGAAAATAACGGTTTCTGCGCAAGTTAGAAAGAAAAAAATGCATTTTTCTCATAAGGATTCAGCTCACGTAGGAAATAATGAATAAGTTTAATAATAAGAGCCGAGGAGTGATAAACTAACTCAGCAATAATGATTGTAAGTATAAATATAAATATAAAAACAAAAAAAAACATTTAAGTCCATCATCGTTAGAATAAGATCAATGTAGTGAATCACACGGTAGTGTGAACATACCAATCGACAAAATAGTGTGTACAAAGTCTTGTTAGAAAAATACTCCATAGTATGTGACATTTTTTAATGCTTCTACCATTTAGACAGTCCCTCAACATTGTGTTCGTTCTAGCGGCGCCCTAATTACGTACAAACGAAAATTTCGCCTGCACATTTCTGTACAAACAATGTACAAACGATTACGACAATGTGTGATTGAATTGGAGATGGTGGGGGCTACCATTTAGACAGCCCTCACTTTTTTTCTTTCTGGCGGCGCCCCTAATTGTGTAGAAACGAAAATTTCGCTTGCACATTTCTGTATAATCGATGTACAAACAATTGCGACAATTTTTGCTTGAAATTGACATGGTGGGGTACCATTTAGACAGCCCCCACTTTGTTTTCTTTTTGCCGGCGCCCCTAATTTTGTACAAAAGAAAATTTGGCCTGCACACTTCTGTACAATCGATGTATTATCTGTCAGGAAAGTAAATGTACACCTATTTTTCGATTCTGGCATTCCTGTGCTCCATCCGTGGAGAGTATGAGAATTAAATCAATCAAATGTTTACAGAGGGGCAAAGAGAAAAGTTTAATCTGAATAAGACATTGCAGAGGGGCACAAGCTGTGAATACGAATAGTGCATAGTGTAAATAAAGTACGACACCGAAAGAGAAAGCCAGAATCAGCTGTCAAACGCAGAAAAAAGAGAAAGAATTGTCGAAGTGGGAACATAAAACACATATACAATAAATACGCCGACGACTAAACTTTCACCACACCCTGATCTTGGTGTAGTGGTTAAGGTGCTGGCTCACAAATGCAAAGGACGCCAGTGAGAATCTCTGGCGAGGTAGTTTTAATTTTTTTTGTTAATAATACATACAGCTCATGAGAGATGGTAAAAGAGGTCGTATTTAGTTTTTCGTGGCAATTATTATTGGTAATGTTTAGTACTGATAATACTTTTTGTCTTTGCGTATTGCCTTTATTTATAAGAGAAGAATATCCGAAGAAATGCCACCAAAATTCCTCTTATTTTGAATGTAAACGCCATTTGCAATTAGTGAAGAATAAAAATTGAACGTTTCGATGTAGCTGTAAAAAGTAAAAAGAAAAACATGGAACTGGAGGGGTTCGAATCCTACTCATGGTTATTAAAATACGATTTCTACATATCTTACACTTCTCGACCACGTTTCTACGCTAGCAAGTAAAAGGCTTGTGTTTAGGTTAGGCTGGTCAATACATTTTGCAAAGAGGCCCGGTTTAGTTCTGACGCAGCTCAGGTGCGAGAAGGGAGCAAAACACTTTTTCTCTCTCCCTCTGTGTCTATTTATCTATCTATCTGTATACGTATATAACGCTATTTGTGAATGCCATAACCTTCCTAATTTTCAGCGGATTGAGACGAAACTTGGCACAAACATTAATTGTTGAAATATCTTGATGAGTTCGTTAACCAGAATTATCAGATGAAAATGTTCAAAATGTTCAAACTCTTAAAAAGTTCCAAGGGAACCAAATTTCGCCCATAAATAGGTATTCAGAAAGTTTAAGTAACTTTTCCTCTTTTACTGAAATATTTGTGTGCAGATACTTATCCTCTTTTATTGAAATATTGGACCCGATTAAACGCCTAAAGAAGATTCACGAAGTAACTAGTGAAACGTGTTATTTGAAAGAATAATATAATAAATGTGCTTTCCCCTAACACAGAGAACTGTAAATCATGTATTTCGCGTTCGGGAGCGTGAATGCGAGGAGTGTTATTTGATTTGCTTTTTAGTAACACATTGCATTGCAAATAAAGGTAGGCAACATTAATGGTAAGTAAAACAATAATAATAATAATAATAATAATAATAATAATAATAATAATAATAATAATAATAATAATAATAATAATAATAATAATAATAGGTGCTTTTTGTGGCAAGGCAATATCTTCCTTAATTCTTCTTCAAACGTAATGATTGTAACGCCATATCTCTCTTACAAACAAAATATTAGCAATTTATTAATATATCGAGTGAACGGGAAATTGTGGAGTGATGGGAGCAACGTTGGACAGTATGCACTCATAGTACTCAGAAAAATAATCGATTTCAATGCAAAATGAACGAAGAGTCATTGTCATGGGGAGTCATGGGGCCACGGCAGAGCCCTCCTTAGGAAAAATGTCGATAACTTATATCGAGAGAACAGGAGGTGATCGTGGGATGGGATCAACGTTGGACACCGTGCACCCATAAGGCGCATCGAAAAAATTAGGGAGGAGGCGCCAGCCAGCCTTACTTATTTTTACATAATAATATAAAATTATATTGTCCAAATACACACGCGAGTTAGCTAGTAATATTTCATATTATTATTATTATTATTATTATTATTATTATTATTATTATTATTATTGTTATTATTATTATTATTATTATCAACAGCGTCTTTTCATTACGTGTGCATGTTTGACATGAAACCAAAGAGAAGATCCATCATTCGTAAAAAGAATAAGAATAGCCAGTTACTTTAACTGTGAAGGACGGCGAAAAATACGAAAAGAGTGTAGCGAAAAGACCTGTAGCGAAAAGAAACAATACTTTCTTTCAAATGGATAAATAATCAAGGCGAGATAGATTCGAACTCGCATGGACGGCGCAAAAAGTTAGTGCTTTGTCCACTATTTTTTTTAACTGACTCACCGAACGTGTTTCAGTAACTTACTTATTGCTAATTTTACTTGCTTGTGCTTTAACTTGCTCTTTCTAATAACTTATAACGAACGGGACACGAACACAGAAACATCGAGGACAGTTAAAAATCATAAATACTCTCCCGCCGAGAATCGAACCCGGGACATCATACACCAAATTCGCACGTGTTAGCCACTAGACCAGCGGGGAGGGCAACGCTCGCTACCTCTGTCGTTAGGGATTACGACCACTGTATTGCCAGCTATCACTTCTGTGGGTTGTATACTATGATCACATGTTCCTTCTTTGCTGGAAGAGTTAAACCTACATTCTATGTAATACATGAGGTATTTAGACCTACATGCTCTTCATATAATGTAATAAAAGGGCCATGCTGGGAATAAGAAAAAGAGCATTCCTTGGACAAAACGGAAACTATTGGCATCAGAAATATTTATCTACGAGGCATGCGCAGTAGTATATTTCAGAATAGTTACTGTTTAGTTCAGTAAACGAAGGAAAGGGGTATAAAAAAGCAAATATGTCGCGTCAACGAGATCGACGTTAGAGAAAGACTAACTAACTAACGCTATCATATAGTAAGCTTTAGTGACACGATCAAAGAGACACAAATGGATGTAGTTGTGAGTACTACAACTTGGATTTAACGAAAGCCGTTTAGATATTCAGTGGTTTGCAGGGTTGTATAAGACACAAAAAGATAAGACACAATACAATTCTTCATACCTTAGCTTCCAGTAGCTAGATACATGCAATTTCTGGTTAGATACTGAAACTCCTGTCGGATTTTAATACATGACGTATTGCAGGATACAAAATGCTATGCATTACTTGTTTCTTTGTAGTAGTGCTCTCAACGGATCGGGTCGGGTCGGGTTGAAGACCGACCCGATCCGACCCGTGACCCGAATTGACTGACCCGACCCTACTCGACTGACCCGAACCGTGATCCGACCTCATTGACCTGACCCGACAACCCGACCCAAGCTGACCCGATTGACCCGACCCGACAACCCGACCCGAATAACCCGACCCGAGCTGACCCGATTGACCCGACCCGACAACCCGCCCCGAGCTGACCCGATTAACCCGACCCGAGTTGACCTGACCCGACCCGACCCGTAACCCGATCCGAGCTGACCCGATCCGTCTCAGAGCACTATGGTCACGACACTGGGTGAACGCCAAAATGCACTCCCATTGGTAATTAAACCCGGACCACGTGTACCGAAGTCTTACACGTTAACCACTAGCTAGATCAAGCGGTGGATTTGTATATGCATCTTAATGAATATTTGGCACTTTTGAGGTTTGGTTATTTCTTTTTATAACTGATACCAATGTCCGACGTGGGAGAAGTTTATTTTTTTTCTTGCTTTAGTTCTATGTGACGAAATTTTTATTCAAGGTCAGTGTTCTCACCTGCTTGGACGGCAGGGGGTTTTCTCGGAAGGCAATAGCAAGAGTCTCTTGGAGGAGACAAAAGGAAATCGTTTAACTACAATGATAAGGGTTGAGGAAACAGGAGAACACCTGTGATTTTTTCCAAGCCTTCAACTTTCATTCAAAATAGGTTCTTATGATTTCGGGATCCGTGCCACTTTGATTTTTCTTTCTTAAAACGTATTTTACAGTATATATAGTTCCACGAAGATACATAATATGAATTTTGTAATTTAAAATTTAAAAATACAGTATGATATTTAATTACAAAGTACTAATTTTATTTCATCACTTTCAGCCCAACAAATGAAATTCAAACAATTCGCTCCCTGGGTCTTGGTCATCAATACTGCGTCTTATTCTTTGTCTTGCAGTCAAAGAACTGCATTCTTGGTCCTGCATTTCGTAGTTTTGGTGGTCTTTCATGCTATACAAGAGCCAAGAATGCTCGCCTCATCGGTACAAATGAAGACCAAGTGTGATTTTGATTATGGTCTTTCATACTATACGGAAAGCAAGAAAATATGCTCATCTCTACTTGGTGATCACGAAAACAAGGCCAAGAGCAAGATTACTATGCAATTCGTCTTGCATATCCAATCTTTATCTTGTTCTTGTATCGATGTCCTTGGGCTTGGTGAAATAAAATGAAATGTTCAGTTTAAGGTCCCTCGATTCTGCACCGAGGCTAAGGGATACGGTGACCATGAGAAATGAATGAAATGGTGGAATGAAGAAAGTGGGAGGAAACAGAACCCCGAGAAAACCCACTACACGGCGTTTCTCCACCACAAAGCCTACTTAGCACAAGTTGGGATTTAACCATGGACACCATGCACCAGAGATGAACTCTCTACCACTGAGCCACCGCAGCCCTGCTTGGGCTTGGTCGTCCATATCCAATCTTTCTTTTAGCCTTGCTTAACACGTTAGTTGCCATGTGGGTCCGATCGGACCTACTGGAGTGATCTAAGAAAATGTTCTTATAGGTCCGATCGGACCCATAATTTCTAATTCGTCGAATTGACGTTAGAGTACTTGTATTGTTAAATCCTGTCTCTACTGTTATTGAACTGTAGTGTTTTTATTACATATGTAGGTTTTAGTCTTTGATATTGATTATTAACGCCGCTAGGGGCGCTAAATACCAAGTAACAACCATTTGTTGCTTTTGTAGACCCGATCGTACGTATGTTTTGCTCTTTTAGTGACATGTTAAAAAGTTTAACAATGGATTCATTATTTATTCTAATTTATTTTCACAAGATGTCAGTGTCCCTGTCATTTGCTGAATTTTCAGAAAAGTCTAGATCTCTGCACTGCTATTACTAATGAGATCGAGTTCTGCGCATATTTCTTCGTTTTTCATTGCACAAAGATATTACTTATTAGCACTAAAAGCAAGATGAATATATCCACACTTCTCACTTCTGCACATGTAGTAATAAACAAATAACTTTCTAATAGAGTTGCCAGTTCAACTGTAATTTATTTATCTCCTTGCCCATAAACAAAATATACACACGTAGGTCCGATCGGATCCCCAACTTTTATGCACGTGGATTCACTACCATGCCTTAGATTATGTTTCAATATTAATATTATGTTTAAAAAATATGATCAAAACAAGAATAATGTAAGTAAGTACGCTTGGCACTCTACCGGTGAACAACAAAATTCACCCTTGGCAGCAACGTGTTAAACAACTTCTAGTTTTGTTCTAAATCCAGACTCCATATTGGCGTAGATATTAATATTACAGTCGATTGGTAAAATCAATCTTCCACATTTACAAATTAAAGTACACACAAGTACAAAAATAAGCATTTACCATAAAAACACTAGCTGCAAGTGTTCAAAATAGATTTGTGGCTTCTATAAAATCAATTGAAAATTGCTATTTTTAATTAGGCAGCTAGTGAAAAACAGCAGCTTTCGACTCCAGCCGAGTTTAAGCTCAACCTAAACTCAGTTGACCAAAGTGAGCTGACCCGACTGACCCGACCCGACAACCCGACCCGATAACCCGACCCGAGCTGACCCGATTGACCCGACCCGACTGACCCGACCCGACAACCCGACCCGAGTAGCCTGACACGACAACCCGACCCGAGCTGACCCGACTGACCCGACCCGACAACCCGACCCGAGTAGCCTGACACGACAACCCGACCGAGCTGACCCGACTGACCCGACCCGACAACCCGACCCGTTTGAGAGCACTAGTTTGTAGACAGCTACTAGCTTAGTGTTCTGAAAGGTTGTGTATAAACTAGGGAGAGCCAATTCCGGAATTTTTACCTTCCGTACTCCCGAAAGTAAAACCGGACAAATTCCGGAATTCGGAAAATTCCGATTTTGGAATAATTCCGGAATTCGGAAAAATCTGGAATTTAGAAATTTCTGATTTCGTTAATATTCCGGAATTCGGAAAAATCCGGATTTTTCGAAATCCGGAGTTTTTCTCAATTCCGGAATTTTCTAAATTCCGGATTGTTTCCGACTTGCGGAATTCTTCTGCATTCCGGAATTTAACTGAATTCCGTGGCGGAAATAAGACTTTGACCAGGTAATGGCGACTGCTTTGAAAGAAATGGAGAGTATGAGAATTCAATCTGTCATATCTGCAGTTTCGTGTGGAGAAAAAACAAACTTGTGAACCAACAGTTTAAGAACAACTCAAGCTATTAATGTAAACTTTGCCGACATCATAAAAGAAATACGAAAGACATTTTGAATCGAAGAAATATGACATACAAGTTTGCAAGCGGAGACAAAGAAACCTAACGTAACCAGACTAAAGACGATTGGTTTGCTGCGTAGCGATAGCGGTTCAGTGGTCTACGGGGTCCCGGGTTCGATTCCTGGTGGGAGAGCCTTTGTGATTTTAATTGTCCTCGATATTTCTGTGTTCGTTTCCCTTCGTTCCTAGGTAAAGCCAGTTAACCGAGTAAAGCACGTAAAGCAAATCAAGTGTAGTTAGGTCAAGTAAGTTGCTGAGGCACGTTCGGTGGCTCAGTTAACTTTTTTTTAAAAAAAAGTGGTCAAGGTGCTTGTGCGAATGCAAGTCACATTTTTTTGTTTGTTTTTGTTTTTGTTTTGTTACTTTAGGATTTTTGATGGCGATTGATCGGCGATGACATACGTTTCATTATATTCAGATATTTGAATACTCGGATGTTTCAATACTTGAACTATCAAATCTTCAGGAATAATAATAGTAATAATAATAAACTAATAATTATTATTATCTCGTAGAAGATTAAAAGCTAGGAGCCAATTATCGCTCAGGTCATACCATTACAAGCAGAAACGTGACATTTGGAAAGAATATTTCGGTTTGATTTAATGTTGTCCACGAGAAGAGGAATTTCTCATCTGGTTTCTAAAACAAACAAAATAACCTGAGAATTAACATTTTACATTCGAGACGGGATAAGGCACAAAACTCAAAATTTTCGTCTCGCTTTGGAGATGAGAATCGAGACGAGACGAAACGTATCGTAAACATTTCCCGTCTTGTCTCGATTCTCGAAATAGTGTATGTCCATTCTTTAAGTAGCAATTGCTCTGTAGGCTGAATCTCATAGGCTATTTCGTTACATTGTATTTCAGAGATCATTGAATTATGGTCTGTGTAGGTATTTTTGTAGCAAAGCTTTTATATTTACCTCTGCATATCCTAAAAACTAGTTTATTATATGCCTTACTGTTGCGTGATATTCAGTTATATTTATTACAGTTATTTTCCTTAAAACATACAGTAGAATACTGTTACATGAAACTTGAATGGAACGCTCGACTTTAAAATTCGGGTAGTTGCAGAGGTGTGTCTTGAAGGTGCGGAACCCTTCCCCCGAAATCTCTAATTTTAAGTAAGTTTTGCCAAATTTTAGGGCAAGTTTAAAACTTTTAATGCCATTATTATTATTATTATTATTATTATTATTATTATTATTATTATTATTATTATTATTATTATTATTATTATTATATCAACACCGTATACAATCTTTAAAAGATATGTGGTTTATATCTGAATAGTAAAAGATAATTGACTGTCGATCTCGGTCGTCGAGAAGTCTTCAGGAGGCAAGGACATCGGTCACGTTCTGCGTTTGAGTTCCAAAGGGGCAAGTATTCGGGCTCGAGCAAAAAATTGTTAAAAGTTATAGGCTTCAGCCAAACATGTTCAAAACAGCTGGGACCGGGTTTAGGCTTCTCAACGGCTCGAGCGGCTCGGCTTACAGCTCATTCACTATCGAACCGAACCGAAAAGTGAGCCGAGCCAACAGCTCACCCAACCGAGCCAATTTTGAGCCATCGGATTAGTTGAGCTGAGTCGAACCGTGCCGATGGACTAGTTTCAACTTAGCTGGCTCGAACCGGTTCTCATGAGCCGAGTAGGTGACCCATCCCAACCGAGAAAGCTCGAGCCATCGGTTTAATTAAGCTGAGTCGATGGCTCGTTCCAACTGAGCCGGCTCAGGTTATCGGCTCAATTGGGCCGATCCGACTGGAGCTGTTCGCTCAGTTGATACGAGCCGAGCTGGTTGATATCACTACCCGAGTTGGTCTTCTGCTTGGGCTCAAGAATACGACCGTGCAGGTCTCAGCCTTGATTTTAAGAACTACAGTATATAATTATATTGGTGATTACGACATTTGAGGCTGTCTCGTAATAATAATAAAAAAAACTCTTGTCTTCTCGTTATCTAGACGAGACAAGATACACTAAAATTGCCTCACGAGATGCACTAAAATCACGAGACGAGATTCACCCCTGTCGTGAGCAACAATGAAAGTATTCCACATTACTGCTTACATTTCTTATGGCTTTCGCTTTCCACTCTAATCATGCCATTATTTCAAAACGAGTTAAAACGAGCTGAACGAGCGAGCGAGTCATTATCAAACTTGACTCAACTCGAAACTCGACCTCGAAAACAGCGACTTGGCTCGGAACTCAAGTCAAGAAAATTACCTTTGACTCGACTCGAATTGAACTCGAGTCGAGTCGAATTTTGGCTCGACTCGTGCTCATCCCTATTCGTATTTGTATTTTGTTTCCACTTTAACAATTTCTACTCTTTTTTTCTCCGTTTGCCTGCTGTTTCTGGGTTTCTCTTTCGGTGTCGATTTTTTCCGAATTCCGGAATGTTAACGAAATCAGAAATTTCTGATTCCGAATTCCGGAATTATTCCAAAATCGGAATTTTCTGAATTCCGGAATTTGTCCGGTTTTACTTTCGGGAGTACGAAAAGTAATAATTCCGGAATTTGGTATCCCTAGTTTATACACAACCTTTCAGAACACTAAGCTAGTAGCTGTCTACAAACAAACAAGTAATGCAAAGCATTTTGTATCCTGCAATACGTCATGTATTAAAATCCGACAGGAGTTTCAGTATCTAACCAGAAATTGCATGTATCTAGCTACTGGAAGCTAAGGTATGAAGAATTGTATTGTGTCTTATCTTTTTGTGTCTTATACAACCCTGCAAACCACTGAATATCTAAACGGCTTTCGTTAAATCCAAGTTGTAGTACTCACAGTTACATCCATTTGTGTCTATATGATCGTGTTACTAAAGCTTACTGTATGATAGTGTTAGTTAGTGAGTCTTTCTCTGCTCTCCCGTAAAGTTGTGATACAATCTACTACAGGATACAGAACCAATTATCAATTTAACCAAGTTGTTGTATTACTACACATCTGTTTCCGCCTCTGTCAACTCTGGTCGATCTCGTTTACGCGACATATTTGCTTTTTATACCCCTTTCCTTCGTTTACTGAACTAAACAGTAACGATTCTGAAATATACTACTGCGCATGCCTCGTAGATAAATATTTCTGATGCCAATAGTTTCCGTTTTGTCCAAGGAATGCTCTTTTTCTTATTCCCAGCATGGCCCTTTTATTACATTATATGAAGAGCATGTAGGTCTAAATACCTCATGTATTACATAGAATGTAGGTTTAACTCTTCCAGCAAAGAAGGAACATGTGATCATAGTATACAACCCACAGAAGTGATAGCTGGCAATACAGTGGTCGTAATCCCTAACGACAGAGGTAGTGAGCGTTGCCATCCCCGCTGGTCTAGTGGCTAACACGTGCGAATTTGGTGTATGGTGTCCCAGAATATTTATGATTTTTAACTGTCCTCGATGTTTCTGTGTTCGTGTCCCGTTCGTTATAAGTTATTAAAAAAGCAAGTTAAAGCACAAGCAAGTAAAATTAGCAATAAGTAAGTTACTGAAACGCGTTCTGTGAGTCAGTTAAAAAAAATGGTGGACAAAGCACTAGCTTTTCGCGCCGTCCATGCGAGTTCGAATCTATCTCGCCTTGATTTTTTATCCATTTGAAAGAAAGTATTGTTTCTTTTCGCTACAGGTCTTTTCGCTACACTCTTTTCGTATTTTTCGCCGTCCTTCACAGTTAAAGTAACTGGCTATTCTTATTCTTTTTACGAATGATGGATCTTCTCTTTGGTTTCATGTCAAACATGCACACGTAATGAAAAGACGCTGTTGATAATAATAATAATAATAATAATATGAAATATTACTAGCTAACTCGCGTGTGCATTTGGACAATATAATTTTATATTATTATGTAAAAATAAGTAAGGCTAGCTGGCGCCTCCTCCCTAATTTTTTCGATGCGCCTTATGGGTGCACGGTGTCCAACGTTGATCCCATCCCACGATCACCTCCTGTTCTCTCGATATAAGTTATCGTCATTTTTCCTAAGGAGGGCTCTGCCGTGGCCCCATCACTTCCCATGACAATGACTCTTCGTTCATTTTGCATTGAAATCGATTATTTTTCTGAGTACTATGAGTGCATACTGTCCAACGTTGCTCCCATCACTCTACAGTTTCCCGTTCTCTCGATATAAATTGCTAATATTTTGTTTGTAAGAGAGATATGGCGTTACAATCATTACGTTTGAAGAAGAATTGAGGAGGATATTGCCTTGCCAAAACCACACCTATTATTATTATTATTATTATTATTATTATTATTATTATTATTATTATTATTATTATTATTATTATTATTATTATTATTATTATTATTATTATTGCTGTTGTTTTACTTGCCATTTATGTTGCCTACCTTTATTTGCAATGCAATGTGTTACTAAAAAGCAAATCAAATAACACTCCTCGCATTCACGCTCCCGAACGCGAAATACATGATTTACAGTTCTCTATGTTAGGGGAAAGCACATTTATTATATTATTCTTTCAAATAACACGTTTCACTAGTTACTTCACTTTCAACGTGTAATTTCATATCATCACTAACAATCATCTTGTTCCGACACGAAAATAATCCTCCTCCTGCAAGAAAAAAAAACCTGACCGTAGCGAAAGGGCGTGAACCTTTTTTAGGCAATTAATCGGGTCCAATATTTCAATGAAAGAGGATAAGTCCCTGCACACAAATATTTCAGTAAAAGAGGAAAAGTTACTCAAACTTTCTGAATACCTATTTATGGGCGAAATTTGGTTCCCTTGGAACATTTTAAGAGTTTAAGGGCCGCCATTTTGAACATTTTCATCTGATTATTCTGGTTAACAAACTCATCAAGATATTTCAACAATTAATGTTTGTGCCAAGTTTCGTCTCAATCCGCTGAAAATTAGGATGGTTATGGCATTCACAAATAGCGTTATATATATAGATAGATAGATAAATAGACACAGAAAGAGAGAGAGAAGGTGTTTTGCTCCCTTCTCGCACCTGTGCTGCGTCAGAACCTACCGGGCCTCTTTGCAAAATGTATTGACCAGCCTAACCTAAACACAAGCCTTTTACTTGCTAACGTAGAAACGTGGTCTAGAGGTGTAAGACATGTAGAAATTGTATTTTAATAACCATGAGTATGGACTCGAACCCCTCCACTTCCATGTTTTTTTTTTTGTTTTGTTTATTTACTTTTTTGCAGCTACATCGAAAAGTTCAATTTTTATTCTTCACTAATTGCAAATGGCGTTTACACTCAAAATAAGAGGAATTTTGGTGGCATTTGTTCGGATATTCTTCTCTGTGGAAGTGAAGAAAAGAATAAAAGCAATACGCAAAGACAAAAAGTATTATCAATACCAAACATTACCAATAATAATTGCCACGAAAGACTAAACACAACCTCTTTTACTATCTCTCATGAGCTGTATGTATTATTAAGAAAAAAAATTTAGAAATTACCTTGCCAGAGATTTGAACGGACGTCCTTTGCATTTGTGAGCCAGCACCTTAACCACTACACCAAGATCAGGGCGTGGTGAAAGTTTAGTCGTCGGCGTATTTATTGTATTTGTGTTTTATGTTCCCACTTCGACAATTCTTTCTCTTTTTTCTGCGTTTAACAGCTGATTCTGGCTTTCTCTTTCGGTGTAGTACTTTATTTACACCATGCACTATTCGTATTCACAGCTTGTGCCTCTCTGCAATGTCTTATTCAGATTAAACTTTTCTCTTTGCCCCTCTGTAAACATTTGATTGATTTAATTCTCATACTCTCCACGGATGGAGCGCAGGAATGCCAGACTCGAAAAATATGTGTACATTTACTTTCCTGACAGATAATACAAACGATTGCGACAATTTGTGCTTGAATTCGACATGGAGGGGCTACCACTTAGACAACCTCCACTTTGTTTTCGTTCTGGCGGCGCCCCTAATTGTGTGCAAACGAAAATTTCGCCTGCACATTTCTGTACAAACGACGTACAAACGATTGTGACAATTTGTGATTGAATTGGATATGGTGGGAGGCTTCCATTTAGACAGCCCCTCCCAATTTCTTTTCGTTCTGGCGGCGCCCATAATTGTGTATAAACGAAAATTTTTCTCGTACATTTCTGTACAAACGATGTACAAACGATTGCGACAATTTGTGTTTGAATTGGACGTAAAGGCCGCTCGTATGTACGTACTCATATCGATAAGTTCCATTACGCCATCCCAATTAATACTTCATATACCCCCACCACAGACACACACTAGCATTTGTACAGAGGAAAGTATACGTAGTAGTATCCATACGCTTAAGCCGGAACCTAGTAAAACACACAGACAGAGAGAGAGAGAGAGAAAAAAAAAATCTTATTGTACCTTTATACTGTATGCAGTATTACTCACAAAATCATTTAAAAAAGAAAAAGAAAAAAGTTGTAAATGAAATTTTCAAAGATTGGTACCACTGCTGCGCCTAACACATGAAATTGTTCCGTAATGATTGATTCGTAATATGATGTATATGGGTTTCTTAATGGTAGTATAACAAAATGCCTTCAAATTTACCACAAAATAAAAAGTGAAATGTATTTCTCAAATTTTGTAAAATCGAAGTCGGTGGGCATTATGGGAACAGTCTACAATAACAATATATGCAAATAAGTATTAATATACTTCACGTTTTCCAGTGGGTGCAAGGAACCTTCTAATAGTGTTTGGTGTCATAATCATAAGCAGATGTATATATATATATATATATATATATATATATATATATATATATATATATATATCGTGTAACAAAAGTACTTTATTATAGGCCAGTTTTGTTATAACTGCAGAGCAAATTCGTTGTAATTGAAAGGTTATCAATGTAAACCTTTGGCAGTTTTCAAACTGAACTATCTATTTTTGCTCAATTTGTCTGTTGCCTCACTGGTAATTGAAAAGAAACGTTCCCACTCTCAGTGTTATAATAGAAGCTTTAGTCACGCAACAAATCACATTTTGATACCCTTCCAATGAAACCAAATATTATGTATGAAGGAGATGATCTTTATCCCCAATTCATTATTTGTGATTGTTTTCCTGCCCGTTTATGCACAGCCTATCAGGAAAGTAAATACACACCTGTTTTTAGAGTCTGTCATTCCTGCGCTCCATCCATGGAGAATATGAGAATTAAATCAATCAAACCTTTATTCAGGGGCAAGAAGAAAAGTGTAATCTGAATAAGACCTTGCACAGGGGCACAAGCTGTGAATAGGAATAGTGCATAGGGTAAATAAAGGACGACACCGAAACAGAAAGCCAGAAACAGCTACTAACGGAGAATAAAGAATAAAAATTGTCTAAGTTGAACATAAAACACAAATACCAGCAGATACGCTGAAAACTAAACGTTTACGAAGCAATGATTTTGGTGTAGTGGTTAAGGTGCTGGCTTACAAATGTAAAGGACGTCAGTTCGTATCACCTGCAAGAAGGTTTTTAAATTTTTGTTATTAATGCATACAGCTCATGAGAGATGGTAAAAGAGGTCGTATTTAGTCTTTCGTAGCAATTACTATAGCTAATGTTTTAGTATTATCAGTATTAGTAGTTTTTTTGTCTTTGCGTATTGCTTTTATTCTTGTCTTCATTTCGAAAGAGAATAATATCCGAAAAATGAAAGCAAAATTCCTCTTTATTTTGAATGTAAACACCATTTTCAATTAGTAAACAATAAAAATTTAAGGTTCCGACGTAGCTGAAAAAAGTAAAAAAAATGGAAATGGAGGGGTTCGAACGTATACTCACGGTCATTAAAAATACAATCACTAAATGCCCTTAAGCCTCTCGACTACGACTTCTACCTTCAGTACTGGAAGGTGTGTGTTTAAGTTAGGCTGGAAAATACGTTTTGCAAAAAAGCCCCTTTTAGCTATGACTCAGCACGAGTGCGAGAAGGGAGAAGGGTGCAAGGCACTTTCTCTCTCTCTCTCTATGTCTATCTATTTGCATATATATAACGCTTTTTGTGAATGCTAAAACCGCCGTAATTTTCAGCGGATTGAGCCCAAACTTGGCACAAATATTAATTGTTGAAATATCTTGAATGAGTTCGATAGCCAAAATAATCAGACCAAATGTCCAAAATGGCGGCCCTTCAAACTCTGAAAAAGTTCCAAGGGAACCAAATTTCGCCCATAAATGGATACTCGCAATGTTTGAGTGACTTTTCCTCTTTTACTGAAATATTTGTGTGTACGGACGTACCCTATTTTATTGAAATATTGGACCCGATTAATAATCTAAAGAAGGTTCACGTCCTTTCGCTACGGTCAGGCATTTTTTTTTTTTTTTTTTGCAAGGGGAGATATTTTCGTATCGGAACAAGACGATTGGTAGTGATGACATGAATTTACACATTGAAAGTGAAGTAGCTTGTGAAACGTGTTATTTGAAACAATAATATAATAAATGTGCCTTTCCCTAACACCGAGAACTGAAAAGCATGTATTTCGAGTTCGGGAGCGTGAATACCGAGGAGTGTTATTTGGTTTGCTTTTTAGGCAACATTAGTGGAGGGTAAAACAATAATAATAATAATTATACACACACACACATATATATATATATATATATATATATATATATAGATAGATAGATAGATAGATAGATAGATAGATAGATATAGATATACAGCGTGAGCACAGAGAAAGTACCTGTTTTTAAAGTGCCGTATATTAACATTTAATTGAATATTTACATGAAATTTTGTACAGAGCTCAGTAAACTCAAAGTATTTTCCAGGGGGGCGCGGTGGCTCATTGGTAGAGCATTTACCTCTGGTTCTTGTGGTCCGGAGTTCAATCCCAGCCCGCACCAAGTGAATTTTGTGGTGGACAAACACCGAGTGCGTGGGTTTCCTCGGGGTTGTCCCGTTTCCTCCCACTTTCTTCATTCCACCATTTCATTCATTACTCATCATCACCGTCTCCTTTAGCCTAACCGGCATAAAGGTGGGACGTAAAACTCAGAGATTTCATTTTCAAAATATTTTCCCATTTATCTTTTCAAAATCCTAGTTCTGCCCAGGACAGCTAGAGGGCAGTAACATTGAAAATGGCGTTCACCTCATAGCAACGAAGCTGGTGCGTTTTACAATTTGCAAAAACAAGCAGTTTTGTGAGAGTGCAGCGTGATTTCAAACGACAATTTAATGCTGATCCACTCACACACAAATCCATTGTGAAGTGGCATAGGACGTTTATTGAGACGGGGTGCATTTGTGATCAAAGAAAAAGACGTTCAGGGCAACGTCCAGTCCCCAAGGAAACTGTGGAGTGCATAAGAGCAGCCTTCGTACACAGCCTACAGAAGTCTACACGTAAAGCTAGCAGAGAGTTGCAGATGCCACAAACAACAGTAAGCAAGACCTTATGCAATCGTTTGCGGTGTTACCCGTACCGACTGCAGTTGGTTCAGAAGTTATACCCACAAGACAAGGTAAAGCGCCGTGAGTTCTGTGAGACTATGCAAAAATTCATGGAGCACGACGAAAACGTTCTGACGAAGATCATTTTCAGCGATGAGGCGACATTTCACTTAAGTGGAAAGGTGAATAGACACAATGTAAGGATATGGGGAACCCAGAATCCTCATGCAACTGTAAATGTGGAACGCGACTCTCAGAAAATCAATGTTTTTGTGCAGTATCAGAGCGTCGAGTGCACGGTCCGTTCTTCTTTCAGGAACAAACAATTACAGGTGAAAATTACTTAGCATTCCTACGTAACTGGTTGATTCCGCAAAGTAATGCAGAGATAGACGAATTCGTTCTACAACAAGATGGAGCGACGCCACAATGGCATCATGCTGTATGTAGGTTTCTAAACATGAACCTCCCAAACCGATGGATAGGACGCTCTGGAGTCAATGACCAAGTTCTTTGCAAGTGGCCTACAAGATCACCTGACCTCACTGTTTGTGACATCTTTCTATGACGATTTGTGAAGGATAAAGTGTATTCACCTCCACTACCCCAACTCTGAACGATCTCCAAGAACGGATCAGTGATGCTGTCAACTCCACCACACCGGATAAGCTTCACTACGTGTTCTTAGAGCTAGATTACCGCCTCGATATTTCCTGCGTTACAGATGGAGCTCACATCGAGTGTTTGTGATTTCAATTATTGCTACAAAAACTTTTTGAGTTTATGTATTACTGTTCAAAATTTCAGCAAAATATTCCTTCGCATATTAAATTTAAACTAATTTGAAAGCTGGGACTCCTTCTGTGCTCACCCTGTATATATATATATATATATATATATATATATATATATATATATATATATATATAAGGTGTTGTTTGTGGCACCACACTATCTTCGCCAATTCTTATCAAACGTATTGATTGAAACGCCATACCTTACTTACAAACAAAATATTAGCAATTTACGTATATGGAGAGAACGGGAAATGGTACACTGATGGGAGCAACGTTGGACAGTATGCACTCATAGTACTCAGAAAAATAAGAGACATCAATGCAAAAAGAACGAAGAAGCATTGTCATGGGAAGTCATGGGCCCACAGCAGAGCCCTCTTTACGCAAAATGTCGATAACTTATATCGAGAGAACAAGAGGTTATAGTGTGATGGGACCAACGTTGTAAACCGTTGACCCATAAGGCGCATCGAAAAAATTATGAGGGAGTGCCAGGCAGCTTAACTTATTTCCACATGATAATATAAAATTATATTGTGCGAAATATACGCACGAGTTAGCTAGTAATATTTCATATTATTATTATTGTTATTATTGTTATTATTATTATTATTTTTATTATTATTATTATTATTATAACAGCATCTTTTCATTACGTGTAATGTTTGACATGAAACCAAAGAGAAGATCCATCATTCGTAGAAAGAATAAGATTAGACAGTTACTTTAACTGTGAACGACGACGAAAAATACGAAAAAGTGCCTACCTGAAGCGAAAAGAAACAATACTTTCTCTCAAATGGATAAAAAAAATCAAGGCAAGATAGATTCCAACTCGGGTGGACGGCGCTAAAAGCCAGTGCTTTGTCCACTCACCCACTGTGTCGTTAGGGATTACAACCACTGCAATAACAACTATCACTTCCGTGGGTTGTATACTATGATCACGTGTTCTATCTTTGCTGGAAGTCGACAATGTTTTACATGTAGTAGTTGACCTACATGCTATGTAATACATGTGGTATTTAGACCTACATGCTCTTCATATAATGTAATATAAGGGTCATGCTGGGAATGAGAAAAAGAACATTCATTGGACAAAACGGAAACAGTTGGCATCAGAAATATTTATTTACGAGGCATCCTCAGTAAACTAATTCAGAATAGTTACTGTTAAGTTCAGTAAACGAAGAAAGGGGTATAAAAAAGCAAACATTTCGTGTCAACAAGATCGACCAGAGTTGACAGAGACGGAAGCACATGTATAGTAATACAACAACTTTGGTTAAATTGATAACTCGTTCTGAGTCCTGTAGTAGAACGTATCACAAATTTACGAGAGAGCAGAGAAATACTTACTAACCTTATCACATAGAAAGCTTTACTAACCTGGTCATACAGACACAAATAGATGTATTAGACATTCAGTGGTTTGCTGATATGTATATTCACAAAAAAAGACATAATACAATTCTTCATACCTCAGCTTCCAATAGCTGGATACATGAAATTTGTGGTTAGATACTGAAACTGCTGTCGGATTTTAATACATGACGTATTGCATGATACAAAATGTTTTGCATTACTTGTTTGCTTTTAGACATTTATTAGTTAAGCGTTCTCAAAAGTTGTATGTAAACTAGGGATGGTCAATTCCGAAATTTTTACTTTCCCGACTCCCGAAAATAAAACAGGACAAATTCCGGAATTCGCAAAATTCCAGAATTCGGAAAAATCCGATTTGGGAAAAATCCGGAATTCGGAAAAATTCCAAAATTAGAAATTTTTAATTTCGTATATATTCCGAAATTAAGAAAAATCCGAAATTTTGACGAATTGCTCGATTTTTCTGAATTCCGGAAATTTCTAAATTCCGGCTTTTTCCCAGTTCCGGAATTTTTCTGAATTACGGAATTTGACAGAGTTCCATAATTTTCCGAAATGCGGAAAGGGAAAGTTCTGCTTCCAGAAAATGAATTTCTCTTGGTTAATATGTATCGTGGCTGACACAAGTTTTTGACCAGGTAATGGTGGCTGCTTTGAAACAAATGCAGAGTGTGATAATTAAATCTGCCATATCTGTAGTTTCGTGTGAAGAAAAAACAACTTATGAACCACAACTTGACCCACAACCCACCACCCACCATGACCCACGACCGACTGTCCTACCACCCACCGTGATCCACTCTGACTCATGAGCCTTCACCGACCGTGACCCACTATGACCCACCACCCACCATGAGCCACTCCGACCCACCAACCACCATAAACTACTGAATCACCAAAACACATTGTCATCAATTGCGACATTTGATCCACGGCCTCTTCTCCACTGACTCAAGTGTTTACACTTATAATAAACCAGATTGTGAAATTCTAACTAATCGGAGTTTCAATTTTACGGTCAATCGCTCAAGCGCCGCTCTGTTACGATGGATTTGATCTTTACGGTATAAAATGGTAAAGTGTCATATGTAAAATTACGAGGAATTGCAATTAAATGACCATGGTCTAATTATTTCATTGTCGAATTATCGATATTTTTGAGTGGAAAAACGGATGAAATTTTTAAAGTCCGAAATCAAGGTAAGTAAGTTCGTTTTCAAGTCATGTAAGCTTGAGATGGACATCATCCTGCTCGTGGGTTTTCTCGGGAAACCCCCGTAAAAGTGTCTGAATCGTGCCCCATTGTTTTGGCGCTATGAGCCTTTCAAAGTTCATTTCATTTTTTTTTCAGCAGACTATAACTCCGAAAGGGAGCATTTGTGCACCCATATTGGTCTATACTTTTGTGTAATATTGGTGTCAGTAATCAACCCCAAACGTTGTCTTCGTTGTTTTGAAATACCGGATATATATATATATATATATATATATATATATATATATATATATATATATATATATATATATATAGGGTGTTAATGAACTATATTCACAAATTTCAAGAGGTCATTCCTCCCATCGAGATAAGAGAAAAAGTACATATGGATCTATCTGCGAAAAGTGTATAGTTTCAGAGCTAGGGCTGTTCAAAATCGCGAAAAAGCTACATTTCAACAGACCCTATTTCGAATTCCAGAAATTGTTGATAGTGGTCGTTATCAGCGTAAACGAAGTTACGCATACACAATTCAAAAATGTATATTACATCAATTTTCAATGGGTGTGCAGAGTATATCATGCAGGGTATAATTCTCAAATATCCTCTGAATAGAGTTTTCAGATATACCTTGATTTCAAGGAGGATCGAGAAAAAAAAGAGGTAAGCCTTGACAACAATCGACATCCAGTGCTTCGGAAGGAAGATGGAAGTATTAGGAACCTGCAGATCCATGTTTTTGTGTTCGGAATAACGTATGATGCATGTATTTCGTCACAGTATTTTTCACGTTTTCTTGACTTATAAGCATGAAAGAAAAAATTGTAGCATTTTTTTCCGTTCACGAGAGAAGTGCTGTTGACGATTCTTAACACTTCGGACTTCGCGCCAAAGGATTCCGTGTTACGGCTGCCAAGGGATATCTTTTGCCTACTTTAAACTAATCATAAAATCAGACAATATCTCAAAATTGGTTCATGGCATGTCTCGGAATTTCACCCTCAAGGAAATATTCATCACAGCCATTGAACATTAATGAAATATGCATTTTGGGATTATGTAGGTATGACTTCCTTTATGCTGATAAGAAAATGAAAATGAAATCTTTAAGTTTAACGTCCCACGGTTATGCCAGTTAGGCTAAAGGAGACGGTGATGATGAGAGATGAGTGTAATGGTGGAATGAAGGAAATTGGAGGAAACGGGAGAACCCCGAGAAAGCCCACGAGCACGGTGTTTCTCCACCACAAAGTTCACTTGGCGTTAGCTGGGATTGAATCCGGGACCCCAAGCACCAGAGGTGAACGCTCTACCACTGAGCCACCGCGCCCCATATGCTGACAAGAATCGTTACTCCACGATTTCTCGAATTGGAAATAGGGCTTCTTAAAATGTGTTTGTTTTTTCGTGAATTTGGACAGCCATAGTTCTGAAACTATGTAATTTTCCCACAGGTCCATAGGAACTTTTTTACTTATTTTGATGTGAGAAATCACCTATTACAGTTTGTCGTCTGGCTCATTAATACCCTATATATATGTTGATGGTGGTCATTATCAACCATAGTTGGAATGAGACAGTGGGTCGGTGGGTCAAGTGAATCGAGGTTTTTGAGTGAGTAAGTGGGTCGTAAGTTGACCCACTGCGACCCACCACCCACCATGATCTACTCTGACCCAGCGACCAACTCTGCTCACTGAAATTGTAGACAGCATCTCCTGAACAGCATATTTTTCTTCACCCTCGTTTTTAGTCATAGAAACTAAAACACGTTTTTTGTTGGTTGCAGTTTGCGATTGTCCAAAACTTCTGGTGCATGTATTGTGTCTTATAGAAGCAATAGAAGCAAATTGTCATTTTGTCGGAATTGAAGAACATTGAAGAAGTAGTTGAGGTTAAATTTTTATCATGGCAGTCAAGGTGGAACAAAACGACCCAAGCGGGGCTTGTAACCCATTCCTACTACTACTACTACTACTACCCTTACCACTACCACTATCTATACAGTGGAATCGTATAAAAAACTGCACACGTAAGGTAGGTAAATCACTCTTTAAATTATTATTTTTATAAAAATAAAAAAAATCCTTAATCCTGGTTTGAACTCTCACCAAAAGCAACTATAATTACTGCCTCATGTGCTAGTACGCTCGCCCACGAGTACCACAGGTAACAGCTGTTTGATTTCTGCTTCATTTATAGTACGTGGCGAGAAACTGATAACTTCAACTAACCAGAACTTCGTATTTAGTTCCTATGAATGTGGTCGAGCGTGATTTAAATTTATGCTTCTGAACACTGATCAATTTGTCTACGTTTGACTTTCAAGGTCTTCATTTCCGTTTTTCATTTGTTTCTTTTTACTTATCTGAGATGAGTATCTCTAAGTGAAATAATAAAACTTGAGGTAATTTTGGATATAGATATTTGCAATTGTAATAAAAGCAATAGGACTTATACTACTACTTTGCTTTTGAGACACACAGCCTGTGAGCTTTCAGAGGAGTTAACTACTGGAAAAAAAATCATTTTTGAATCACTGTACTATTTAAATTATTGTACAAAAATTGAATGTAACTATGTGTGTCTAAGCATCACGGCCAATGGCAGTCAAATGAAATGAACTTCGGTATATAGTTAGGCCTTAATCCAAACTGGGATGTTACCATATTGCTTTCATTATAATAATTTCCTAAGGGATAATGGGATACAAATTTTTGCGAGAAAATCGAGTATCTCACAAGCCGTTCAAATTACGGAGATGTATTCAGTATATTAGCTCTTTATTGAAAATGAACAGAACGTCTTCTAGCATTTTCTAAACTTCCCCTTTATGGTGAGGGGCGGCATTTTGTATATATGGTACATTTATAGTGGGTTAGTTTGTAACAATAATCGAAAATGATCGATATTACTCGCAGTTGAGAAACAAACAATACAGTGCTTCGTATGATAAATCCATATATGCTTACCATGCGCTTTCTACTATTATAATTGCTGAAGATTGTTTATTATATGGAGCTCTTAGAGCACAGGGCAATCAACCCATAAAGTTGGGACAAAAATAGTTTTTAATGTAAGGTTCTGTACATTAGTCTACATACGTTCATTTGGGACTTTAATAATTTCATCCGTTTTTCCACTGAAAAGTATCGATAATTCAAAAAGGAAATAAATAATTAAACCATGATAATTTAAATTCATCGAATTTTACCCATGACAAGCAGTTTACAAATTTATATCGTAAAGGTCAGATCCATCGTTATTGTAACAGAGCCGTGCTGGAGCGATTGACAGTAGAAATTCAAACTCCGATTAGTTAGAATTTCACAACCTTGTTTTATTATCAGTGTAAAGTCTTTAGTGGGTAGAGAAGAGGCCGTGGATTGTGTGTCAGTGTTGATGATGGTGTGTTTTGATGGGACAGTGGTTCATGGTAGGTGGTTATTCATTGTGGGTCGTAAGTCAAAGTAGATCACGATGGATGGTGGGTCAGCGGGTAGTACGTCAAGTTTTCATTGACTCACGACTAGGTTTACAGCTTTTGGGTTCGGTTTAAGATTGAAACAGAATGTGTCCGTTTAGTTCAGAAAACGAACTGTAATTTAGTTGTTTTGTTTGAAAACAGACACTATATTGCCACTTTTCAGAATATCTGCATATGTTTTGGAAAAGTTCCAAACGATATTTTATTTATTTTAGTTCAAGCACAACACAACAGGCTCTAGGTCCAATTATTGTGTTGTCTTTGACAACGAAATACATAATACTACAAAACAGTGAGATATATAAATAATTAAAAGAAATACACATTACAAAATAGAAAATTTAAAAATATACATTCATATTGTCTTTAGTATTTGTGCTCTTTATATGCCGTTTCCAAAACATGCCTGTTTAATTGTTCTTTTGTACACACTTTCCGACATGCTAAATATATCATTATTGAAGTCTTTTTCGACCTCATTGTGGAAAGTGCTTATCCTCCATATAGGAGATTTCCGAAGGATATTTGTTCTTGCCTTTCTTTGATAAAACGTAGATGTGTTTCCTATCCTCGTTCTGGTTGATGGGACTTGGAAGCAAAGCAACGAACGCAGCTCAATAGAGTCAATCTTATCATGTATTAATTTATATAAAAATATTAGATCATTATGTCTTCTTCTTTCGTATAAAGTTGGTAGTTGATAGTTTTCCAGTAACTCTCTGTAAGATTCATATTTCGGGTAAAGCCCAGTTTTCCTGTACGTTAGAAGTCTTAGGAATTTTTTTTTGTATTCCCTCAATCATATCACAGTATTTTTGCATATTTGGTGTCCACACAACAGTAGCATATTCTAATTTTGACCGTACGTAAGTGAAGTACAATTTCATTAAAGTTAAATCATTACGAAACTCTTTACCTAGCCTCATGATAAAACCAAGGTTTCTATAAGCCTCGCTCGTTACTGTTTCCATATGATGTTTAAATGTTAAATTTTGATCAAAGAAAACTCCAAGATCTTTGATATACTTGGGAGAGCTTAATTTTGTCCCATCAATCGAATAAGTATAGTCTACATAACTACTCTTACGTGTAAAACGTAGGAAGTTACATTTATTTACATTCATTTTAAATTTATTTTTATTACACCATTCCATAATGTTAGTTAAGTCTTGTTGTACTTTCTCGCAATCATCAATTGAATCTACCTTAATATATATTTTGAGGACGTAAGCAAATAGAAGACAGTTAGCATGTTTAATTCTAGTCGGCAAATCATTCACTGCTAAGAGAAACAAAAGCGGTCCGAGATATGTAATGGTTTGGCTTTGGGTTAAGGTATTACGAATCTGCGGTTTCATTTTTAAATGGAATATCCATTCCCCATACTCTTTCTTATATATTTTTTGTGAAAACTTGTTAATGAGCAAAATAAACTATAAATGTTTTTCGCTTCGGATTGGTTTGGTTTAACAGCTTGAAAATGTAATCTTTAGTTTAATATCCGACGATTATGCCTGTTAGGTTGAGGAAGACTGTGATTAAACCAAGTGAATTTTGATGTACAAATTGGTGAAAAGAGAAAGTGGGACTGTAGCGAGAAAACTCATGAGCACGATGTTGTCCCTCTCAAGCTTACTTGCCTTGGGAACGAACCAGGTACCCCACTCATCAGATAGTTCAGTAGGCGGGGTATCAGTTTCGATTCCTGGCGGGAGAGCCTTTGAAATATGAAATGTCCTCGATGTGTCTGTGTTTGTGTCCCTGTCGTTCAAGGTTACAGGAAATAACTGTAAAACCAGAATAACCTAATATAATAGAGATAAGTTACGGAGATACTTTCGGTGAATCAGAAAAAAAGAGTGGCCTGAGGCTCCATGTTAAGGATTCGAGTTACTCTTAAGATCACTTTCTCCTTCATGTTCTTGCGTGTTTGTACGTCTTTTTAAATTTAAATTTGAATTCTCTGGACTATATTATTTTATCATGAGCAAAATCAGTGTTTCGTCGTTAATAAAATACTGGAATCCTAAACGTGTGCAATTTCCTACATAGACGAGTGTTTCTTGACTCTTACTTAACACAACAGTCTTACGGTAGTGGCTTGAGCATTCGTTTCGTAACTTAGGTGTCCGCGGATCGATCCCTGTAAGGAAAATTTGAAAAAAAAAATGTAATCAGTTACGATGTTGATATATCTCACGTATATTAACATGAAAAATAGACAATTTCTCTTGTTCTTACAAGTTAGAGTTGAAACAACTACCAGGGGAAATACTGACTACATTACGTCACAGTCTACAATCTGGATTCGCACTCTCTGAAAACTTAGCGTGTTTAGCAAACAATTCATGAATACATAAAGTATGGGTCATAAATGTGTCTGACACGTTATTGTATCATTGTGGAATTGTTTCTAAGTTCTTCCACTCTTACCAGAAATAATGATAATAATTTCGTTAGCCGTTTCCAACACGTTCCATATATCTATTTGACTAAATTTTGTAAATAGTAACTAGTCCTTTTATATTTGTATGCATTTTTTTAAAAAATATCAATATAACGCATACCTAATCCAAAGTTTTTTACACAAAGAAATGGCATTACTATGTATCGTGATGAATACAAATTGTACTTAGTTTTTGTTAAGGCATCCAAAGGTTCGATTGTTGCATTATCCAAGAGCTGACAGCTTTTTCCCCTTCTTTTCCTTCCAAAGTATCTATTATAAGGCAATTCATCATTATAGAGAGTCCAAAAAATGTCTTTTCATTTTTCTTAACTTCAGTATGCTTATTTGCATTTTAATAGGACGTAATATTGAGGTCTCAATTATTCAAAAATAATAATAATAATAATAATAATAATAATAATAATAATAATAATAATAATAATAATAATAATAATAATAATAATATAGAAGATATACTTCGTATGAGGACACAATGTATTAAATTCGCCCCTAGCGTTAGGCAAAAGTTACAAAATTGTCGAGATTGGAGAGAAGTGTCAGGATCATCAGGACACACCCTCTGCATACGTCTCTATAACTAGCTAAATGTTAAACGATTTGTTTCCAGGCATATATCATGTAGAAAGTAGGGCTACTGAACCCACAAGATCTTAAAGAAAATTTGCTTTTAAGTAATGGTTATGCCGGCTAAGCTACAGAAGACGTCGGTGATTGGAATGAAAGAAATTTTGGAATAAAGAAAGTGAGAGGAAGCGGAACCAGGAGGAAACCTTCACACAGGTTGTTGCTTCAGCACAACGCCCACTAGGCGGGAGCTGGGTGGAACGGGGTCAACCATTTAATTCACAGCACTTCAGTAATAATAATAATAATAATAATAATAATAATAATAATAATAATAATAATACTTTCGAATATTTAGGATCAATATTAACAGACGAAAATCATATTCACGAAGAAATTAAATGTCGAATAAAAGCAGGAAGTCGTATTACTATTCGGATCAAAATCTCTTGTCGTCGCGAATTCTGTCGAAGAATTTGAAGCTTAAAATATACTTCTTTCTTATAAAACGATAATCATGTCTGTTGTTCTGTATGGTTGCGAAACATGGTCGGTTACTCTGAGGGAAGAACATAGACTGAAAGTATTTGAGAACAAGATCCTGAGAAGAATATTCAGACCCAAGAGGAACGGGAATGGGGAATGCCGGAGACTTCATAATGAGGAACTACATAATTTATACAGTTTACCCAACATTGTTAGGATCGTCAAGTCTAGGAGGCTTAGGTTGGCAGTTCATGTAGCTAGAATGGAAGAAAATAGAAACGCTTTCAAATTCTTGAGTAGAAGACCAATCGAAAAACGACCATTAGAAAGACCTAGGCGCAGATGGTAAGACAACATCAAAATGGATCTCGCAGAGATAGGAATACAAAGTAGAAACTGGATGCAATTAGCTAAGGATAGAAGTCAGTGGAGAGCTTTTGTGAACGTGGCATTGAACCTCCGGATTCCATAGGCCATAGAGTTAGTTAGTTAGTTAGTTAATACTACTACTACTACCACTACTACTACTACTAATAATAATAATAATAATAACAATAATAATAATAATAATAATAATAATAATGGTATTAAAAGTCTTAAAATTGCCCTAAAATTTGGCAAAACATACTTAAAAGTGGAGATTTGGGGGAGAGGGTTCCGTACGCTCAGTACACGTCCCTGCAACTACCCTAATTGTAAACTAGAGCGTTCCACTAAAGTTTCATGTAGAAAGTATTCTAATGTATGTTTTAAGGAAAATAACTGTAAAAGAAATAACTGAATATCATGCAACAATAAGGCATATAATAATCTAAGTTTTTGGATATGCAGAGGTAAATATAAAAGCTTTGAACAATGTTCTGTGTAGGTATTTTTGTAGCAATGAGCTCTGAAATAGAAAGTAACAAAATAGCCTACAAGATTCAGTCTACAGAGCAATTATTACTTAAAGAATGGACATACACTATTTCGAGAATCGAGACAAGACGAGAATTGTTTACAATACTTTTTGTCTCGTCTCCATTCTCATCTCCAAAGCGATACGGTAATTTTAGTTAGCCTTGTTACGTGTCGAAAGAAAAAGCTAATTCTCGTGTTATTTTGCTTGTTTTAGAAACGAGAAGATAAATTCCTGTTCTCGTGTGCAACATTAAACAAAACCGAAATATTCTTTCCAAATGTTACGTTTCTGTTTGTAATGTTATGACCTGAGCGATAATTAGCTCCTAGGTTTTAGTCTTCCACCATATAATAATTATTATTCCTGAAGATTTGATAGTTCAAGAACTGAAACATCCAAGTATTCAAATATCTGAATATAAAATCTGAATATTTAAAATAAAATGGGTTTTAAGCTTTGGTCAGTGTCTCTTTTGTTAAAACAATCAATCCAAAGCCATGAATAGTCTTACTAACGTATGTCATCGTCGATCAATCGCCATCAAAAATCCTAAAGTAAAAAACTGTGCAACGTGGATTCCAACAAGTGCCTTAATCACTGAGCCGCGATCGCTACGCGGTAAACGATTCGTCTTTAGTCTGGTTACGTTACGTTTCTTTGCCTCCGCACACAAAGTTGTATGTTATATTTCTTTGATTCGAAAAGTCTTTCGTATTTGTTTTATGATGATATAAGTGAATAATCTTCGGCAAACTTTATATTAATAACTTGAGTTGTTCTTAAAACTTTGGTTCACAAGTTTATTTTCCACACTAAACTACAGATATGACAGATTTCATTCTTATACTCTGCGTTTGTTTCAAGGCAGTAACCATTACCTGATCAAAGACTTATGTCAGCCACGGTACATATTAACCAAGTGAAATTTATTTTCCGGAAGCAGAACTTTTACTTTCCGGATTTCGGAAAATTATGGATTTCTGTCAAATTCCAAAATTCAAAAAAATTCCGGAACTCGGATAGAATCCGGAATATAAAAAATCCGAAATTCAGAAAATTCAGCAATTCCGAAAAATTCTCGATTTTTCCGAATTTCGGAATGTTAACGATATCAGAAATTTCAAATCACGGATTTCCCGTATTCCGGAATTTTTCCAAAATCGATTTTTCCGAATTCCGGAATATGTCCGGTTTTATTTTCGGGAGCCCGAAAAATAAAAATTCCGGAATTGGCCATCCCTAGTTTACACACAGCATTTCAGATCATTAAACTAATAACTGTCTACAAGTAAAGAAGTAATGCAATGCATTTTTAATCCTGCAATACGTCATGTATTAAAATCCGACAGCCGTTTCAATATCTAACCAGAAATGGCATGTATCCAGCTACTGGAAGCTGAGGTATGAAGAATTGTATTATGTTTTATCTTTTAGTGAATACACAAACCTGCAAATCACTGAATGTCTAAACGGCTTTAGTTAAATCCAAGTTGTAGTACGTACAGTTACATCCATTTGTGTCTATATGATCAAGTTATTAAAGCTTTCTATATGATAAAGTTAGTAAGTCTTTCTCTGCTCTCCCGTAAAGTTGTGATACGATCTACTACAGGATACAGAACGAATTATCAATTTAACCAAATTTGTTGTATTACTACACATCTGCTTCCGCCTCTGTCAACTCTGGTCAATCTCGTTGACGCGAAATGTTTGCTTTATATACCCCTTTCTTATTTTACTGAACTAAACAATAACTATTCTGAATTAGTTTACTGAGCATGCCTCGTAAATAAATATTTCTGATGCCAATAGTTTCCGCTTTGTCCAATGAATGTTCTTTTTCTTATTCCCAGCATGACACTTATATTACATTATATGAAGAGCATGTAGGTCTAAATACCTCATGTATTACATAACATAACTATTACATGTAAAAACATTGTCGACTTCCAGCAAAGATGGAACATGTGATCATAGTATACAATCCACGGAAGTGATAGCTGTGATACAAAGCACTGGCTTTTCGCACCGTCCACCGCAGTTGAAAGCTATTTTGGATTGATTTTTTTATCCATTTGATAGAAAGTAATGTTTCTTTTCCCTACAGGTAGTCACTTTTTCGTATCTTTCGTCGTCCTTCACAGCTAAAGTAACTGTCTATTCTTATTCTTTCTATGAATGATGGATCTTCTCTTTGGTTTCATGCCAAACATGCACACGTAATGAAAAGTAACTGTTGATAATAATAATATTAATAATATGAAATATTACTAGCTAACTCGAGCGTATATTTCGCACAATATAATTTTATATTATCATGTGAAAATAAGTAAGGCTGGCTGGCGCCCCCTCATAATTTTTTCCATGCGTCTTATGGGTCAACGATGCCCATCGTAGGTCCCATCCCACTAACACCTCCTGATCTCTCGATATAAGTTTATCAACAATTTGCTTAAAGAGTGCGTTTCTGTGGCCCCATGACTTCCCATGACAATGCCTCTTCCTTCTTTTTGCATTGAAATCGCTTATTTTTCTGACTACTATGAGTGCATACTGTCCAACGTTTCTCCCATCAGTGAACCATTTCCCGCTCTCTCGATATAAATTGTTAATATTTTGTTTGTAAGGGAAATATGGCGTTTATATCATTACGTTCGATGAAGAATTGAGGAAGATATTGCGTTGCCACAAACAACAGCTTTTCATTATATATATATATATATATATATATATATATATTACTTACCACTAATATTGGCTACCACTATTTGCAATGCAATGTGTTACTAAAAAGCTAATCAAATAATACTCCTCGCCATTCACGTTCCCGAACTCGAAATACGTGGTTTACAGTTTTTTGTGTTAGGGGAAAGCACATTTATTATATCATCCTTTCAAATAACATGTTTCACAAGTTACTTCACTTTTAATGTGTAACTTCATATCATCACTAACAATCGTCTTCTTCCCATAGGAAAATATCCCCCTGTAAAAAGAAGCCTGACCGTAGGGAAAGGGCGTGAACCTTCTTTATATGATTAATCGGCTCCAATATTTCAATAAAATAGGATAAGTTCCTGTACACAAATATTTCAGTAAAAGAGGGAAAGTCACTCAAACATTGTGAATACCCATTTATGGGCAAAATTTGGTTCCCTTGGACGTTTTAAGAGTTTGAAAGGCCGCCATTTTGTACATTTTCATCTGATTATTCTGGCTAACGAACTCATTCAAGATGTTTCAACAATTAATGTTTGTGTCAAGTTTGGTCTCATCCGCTGAAAATTACGGTGGTTATGGCATTCACAAAAAGCGTTATATATATATATATATATATATATATAGATAGATAGATAGATAGATAGATAGATAGATAGATAGATAGATAGATAGATACACACACAAAGAGAGAGAGAGAGAGAGAAAGTACCTCGCTCCATTCTCCCTTCACACACCTGTGTTGCGTCAGAGCTAAACCGGCTATTTTGCAAAACGTATTGACCAGCCTAACCTAAACACAAACCTCCCAGTAGTCAACCTAGAGGTTGTGGTCGAGAAGTCTATTCATTTCTCTAACAAAAAACATTTCTCAAGAAGCATTTCTCTAACAAAATATGATATCTTAAGTTGTCTGAAAAATGGGCTACAATTTCAGACTCTTTAACTTCTCGGATATTATGGTTAGATATGAAGTTAAATACAGCGCATCTTAGCCAATACTGTATGATGTTTTTATAAGGCTTTACACCATTTTACGTTCCGTATGGCCTCTATGATACTCAACACTATAGCCTGGCTTATTGGGTAACTAAAATAAAATTTAACTCATACTTGGCCATTGCTGAAGGGTTGATTAAGGTCCGATTAGGTTTAAAATATCATCGACTGCTTTTGGCCGCTAGCACATCAGTGGTATGTCCTCCATTGTATCTTGTATCCTGATGTGTTTAAGATCTGAGAAAATAGGAACCCACTTCAATATGTGTGTTTAGCAGACGCTGTCAAAATCTCAACGAGAAAACATTGATAATCCGGCATCGTATTCTGGTGCCCCGTAGCTATGTTCTTTCGAACTGTAATCAGCCAGTGCTTCTCCAGGTTGCGGGTTGTTCCAGGTTCAACCGGTTTTTATAACTTGCGATCGCGCCAAGTGCAAACGTAAGCCTCAGATGTGGACTGGATTCTGTGGACACCAACATGCTATGGAATGTATCTAATAATCTGATTTATGATTTGGAAGACGCGTGGACCCGGCCCATGCAAAGTGCAAGCACACCCAGCAGACCGGATAGAGTGGTGACTGAAATAGTTGGTGGGAGTCTTCGGACGTTAGTGGTCCGTAGACGTCTTCATGCTTTTGAGATGCTAGTACAAATGTCCCGTCAACTCTTTAGTGCGTCCAGTTTTCGTGTCGTACGTCGTCCAAGTTTTTGAAAATATTAACAAAGACAAAAAAGCTACTAATATAAAAAAGTATAAAAATAACAAAATCACAAGTAGATAAAATAAAAATCAGACACTTTGTTCTATTGTGGGCTAGTGGGTTCTGTTTATCTACTTTGCAGGCTTTTTGTTCCATTTTTATTTTGTTTCTTGTTTCCTTGTTTTTTTGAGAGCCACGTGTATAAGTTGAAGGGAATTGTTTCTTTCACGACAAGTTTCCGTCACAGCTTCACACCCAAGTTGCTCCTATAGCAAGGGGTCCTTATTGGATGACCACAGAGTAGTGTATGTTCTCTCACAAGCGCCAATGTGAAGCTGTAGCGCTCTAAGAAAATTTATCTTTATAAATGTATATTACATTTAATGCCAACACTTTATGGGTACCAAAACTTTAAAATGGGGTCCGTGCTTATCTTCAAGCAAAAAAGAACAAAATAGAAAGATACGTGTGAAGGAAATATGGTGCTGTAAACAACCAATATAGACCTAGCTAAAGTGAATTTTCTTTTGTGTTTCATAATTTGTCTCATACATTAAGGTAATTTGATCATGTTTTAACACAATTACTTCTTGGTATTTTTAGCTGAAGTTATAAAGTTATTAATACTTGGGATGTTTGCTTCGGAATCACAACTCAAGACATATTAATATTTCAGTGTTCCATTCAGTGATTTGTGACCAACAAATTATCTTACAAATATAATAATAATTATTATTATTATTTTGTCAAGGCAGCAAGCCTTATTTCAGATTCAAAGCTAAAATCCAATACTTTCCTCATCTAATCCCTTCCTGGTCAAATTGCTTTCTGTCGACAACATTGTGACTGTGAGTTGTATCTGGGTACCCCCGTTTCCCGCCACATTGGGCGAATAGAAACGAGTATTTAAGATAAGTGAATTATAGTGGAAAATTAGATAAAATTATGTAGAGCAGAATCGTCGGACGTTAAACTGAAATATTTCGTTTTATTTTCATAATTTCGAACTAAAATTTCAAAAACGTAGAGTCAAATCTACTTTCGGAAAATCAACAGGAAATAAGACTACATCAAATTACAAGGAGGTGTTGAAATATTTTCCGTCCTAACTTAAGGATAGAGAGCAATAGATGTACCAACTGATTTAATGTATTTCCCCAACACTTTAATACTCCTTCGTAAATGTTCCTTAGCCTTCCGAGAAAAAGTAATATCTACGTGTAAAGGAATTACACGTTAACATAGTCGATGATTCATTATTGCTTCCCTACAATTTCGTGACTTCAGTACTTTTTCTTAAATGGGAACAACAAAATCCATACATGATAGGTTCATCAAACGGTTAGAAATATTGGAAGGATAACGTCCAAGACGAACATCGAGCGTGTAGCTGCACGTGATGACATTTCTAATAAGCACTCAAATTTTGAGGGACCAAATTTGCCGGCAAATTTTCACTCCTAATTTCCTACGAACTATGTCTTTAATATATCTCTTGGATATTCCTGCTATCTCTGCAATTTTCTTCAACCCAAAGCTTCTACTTTAGGATTTGCTTCGTCCACATGTTCAACGTTGTCGTCAGGCAATATACATTTATGTCGTACTTTAAGTGCCTCTTCTTTTGTATATGCCTTCCGTTCACCTAAACAATCATGTAATTCACCGTCAGCCTCCTTGGGATTCAAATCTGCAAAAAGTACTTGATGAATCACATCTTCCTTTGAAGGGTAAATTTCATATTTTGGTACACCATCATTCACACAATGTACAGTAATAAGAGTTTAGCACCAAAAACTATAATTTGCAACCTAACAAGCAAGGGGCGCGATATCGAGACTCGAATTGCGCATTAAGAGTTACATATACTGAAAGAGCATCAGGTAGTTAGTAAGTTACCAAATTATTAGCTGCAGTCCGCCAGTAAGGAAAAAGTTATGGGACTGTAAAGTTCAGAGCCTGGCGTACGAAAACCACACAAAACTTAGCATTTGGCTTGTTCCTCTTTGTATTGACAAGAGATAATGAACTCTAACGTATTCCCATCACAGAACATGATGTTTGACATAAGAAAATCTGTATGAGAAAAATTGTCAGTGTTGCCATCCATAGAAATTACAGTGTTGCCAGAATAAGAATACCTCAAAAAGCTTGGTTTGCAGCGAATGAAAGAGTGAACACAACTATGTTTTGTGACATCGTGTTTTCGTGGTACGCACGGAACTACGTTTTACATAATACATTATTTAGTTTGTAAGAATCAAAGTAGTTATAACATACTTGTATTAACATTACAGAATATTATTTAAACAGAAGTACAAAAGCTACCAAGAGAACATTAGACCCTAGTATGAAGGTGCTTCGCAAAGTAGACCTCACGATAAACCTGTGAAAATGTCATTCGGGTTCGACTCGGTTTCTTCGTTGGGTATTTATCGTGAGGCATACCGACAGACAAACAACATAAATGGCGCACATCGCGAATCGTAAAGCTCGGTCGCTGGCTATCGTCCAATGTGCATATTGTACTAACTGTTTTTGTTTGGATCACTCGATACTTTCTGCTCTTCATATCAATTGTGTGGCTTAACACTGTCATTTATATAGCTATCTTCCCTTTCCAAACAAATACCATTTGCTATTGCACACACAAACAGGTTATTCCTTCTGTTTGCCATAGTCTCTCATGTTCACTTTGCAGCCCCATAATTTTGCCTTACTGGTGGACTGCAGCTAATAATGTGGTCACTTCATGATTGATGCTCTTTCAGAATATATTTTATAATCAATATTGTACCACGCAAGTCCCGATTACGTACTATTTGCTTGCAAGCTTTTCGAGGTATTATTCTGGCAACACTGTAATTTCTATGGATGGCAACACTGACAATTTTTCTCATACAGATTTTCTTATGTCAAACATCATGTTCTGTGATGGGAATACGTTAGAGTTCATTATCTCTTGTCAATACAAAGAGGAACAAGCCAAATGCTAAGTTTTGTGTGGTTTTCGTACGCCAGGCTCTGAACTTTACAGTCCCATAACTTTTTCCTTACTGGCGGACTGCAGCTAATAATTTGGTAACTTACTAACTACCTGATGCTCTTTCAGTATATGTAACTCTTAATGCGCAATTCGAGTCTCGATATCGCGCCCCTTGCTTGTAAGTATATACTAGAAAAAAATGTTACATATTCCACTTGTACTAATCTTTCCGCTCGCTTGGCACTTTATGCTTGGAACTCCTCAAATTCCATCTCGAAGTTTAGTAGTTCTCATAGTTTCATCTAGCATTTTACCTCTGAAAACTAAGTTAACTTGAAAATTCCGAAGAGAGACACTCTAATATTTCGTCCGTAATTAAAACTGGGGAGTTTTATTATAAACATTACTGACTCACACTCTCATCGATGTGTTTCAACTTCCTTTATAATAATGATACAGTAGAGCGTCGATTATCCGAACGTCGGTAAACCGAACGACCGCTTAACCGAACTGTGTACTCGCTCGCACCTGTTACTCTCCCACCCTACCGTCCATCATCCCCCTCACTCCGAAACCAAGTTTCCCACAGTAGTCGCCGCACTGGGCCACCGCTGGCGGAACATTGCTTCTAATGGGACCTTCATAAGGCGCTGCTGACCGGCCAAGCCACCAGTCGCTGTGTTTCAACAATCAGCACACTTCTGTCGGTTTGGCACTGGATGTAGAAGTAGCGGCAGTATCAAAGCTGTTCACAGCAACAGCTGTGCCAGCTTAGAGTTGAGGCGTGCCGCTCCACGCAGTTTGAAGGATTGCGCGCCCCAAACTGTACCACATACTATATATTCTTACTAAAGTTGCCTTTGTACGTTACTTTGTAATACTTAAAGAGATGCCTGTTTTTATGAATAAATTTACTGTACAATACTTCTTTTTGGCAAATAAACATGTACAGTTCGATTATCCGAACAAACCAGTTTTCCGAACACCCATGTCCCCCAATTACCTCGGATAATCGACGCCAGTGGCGTAGCAGCTGCCCCCGCAACCCCCGCAGTGCGGGGGGAAGGCCCGAGGTATAGGGGGCCCCGAAGTCTTGCGATGAACAAAGATTTAAAGAAGTAGAACTTGAACCTTACTTCTGTCGGTTTTACAACTAGGGCCCCTTCTCTATACTTTGCGGGGGGGGGGCCGCAAAAGTGTGCTACGCCACTGATCGACGCTCTACTGTATTTCATTTTTAGAGCTGAAAGTCGACAACATGGCATGTAGGCTACATAAATGTTGCTACTGCTGTGCACTGAAGACTGGCACATTCATTATTGGCTTCATGATTTGGGTTGGTATTATGTTATCTTACTAACCGTGATTCAGAATAAATATTTTAAGGTGAAAAGCTGCACATTGTCTTTATTTGTAAACGAACAGCAATTTTATAGAATTAGTGCATTCTTCAGCAATCAATAATATGTAATAATCATGAATTGAAGATATGCTCTTAGAGAAAATATATACATTAAATAGATAAATTATTTGACTAATTACAAGATTGCATATAAGGCAAATGTGGTGTGCGATTCGTTTCCGAAACATCTAATATGTTTTCAAATCTATAATGCGTTGAAGACTAAATTTCCTACAGCGATAATCTTCAAGAGAAAATCAGAGCTAACATAGCATACGGCAAGATATGTGGGTTATGATCCTGGTACAATTTTTAGGAATTCTCAACCAATACAGTCTAACAAAATAAGTCCTTTTTTTTTTTTTTTTGCTATGCGTGAGACAAATAATGGTAACAAGAAACAATTTTCTAAAAGGTTCTATTTCACCAGTGATACCAACTGCTGAACACTTCTTCTAGTTGTAGATTATCTTATGTGGTGAGGCACTGTAAATGGCAACATTATTTTCTTTGTCTGCTGGGAATATTTCATTCTATTCTATCAATGATTTTGCAATAAATTCCTCTTGACTAAATAATAACGAACGTTACTATATCTCTCTTGCCTATATGACACATCTAGTACTGACATGTTAACCATTTTAAATTTCGTGCAACTATACAAGAAATTATGTTGCTAATGAGTTGAATCGAATTTTAGTTTCGAAAGAATTTATACGTTTCATGACTCCAATATGCAGAAAAATGGTCTGTTCGTTTCTTTGTCCATTGGGTCCCATGTCAACATATTAACTATTTATCCATTCAACATACCGAAAGCAAATTTCAAAAATTGTGTTTTTCAAAGATTATCTTCGGCTATTTATTCCTTTTTCTTCTCTTTACACCCAAAAGTAAGACTAGATTACTGAAGGAAGGCAAGAAAAATTACGATTTTCCGCAAACCTGTTCAAGTCATTTTCTTTCGAACTTCACAAGTAAGATTCACATTAACAACCTGACTATATGACATTGCAACTTCTTCTTGAAGAAGATCACAACAGAAATTTAGAGAGTCTTTTGAGTTTTCATCCTGAAAATATTCTGATTATTTCTTTTCAAAATAGTTCTGAGATGTTTTATATTTGAAAATTAATTGTTAGATTAGAAACCATAAAATATGACAACCATCATTTCTGGTGAAAAGTTTACATAAGGTAGTTAATGGATGAGGGAACGTTTTTGCCTGAAGAGTATTCCGTAAGGATAATCTTGTTCGTGTTTCATAGTGTCAGAGAAAAAAGAGGATTAGTTTAGGAAATTGGAGTGACGTATTTTAGTAGGACAAGAAAGCAGTAAACCTAGCCCAGGCAGACTTTCATTTAATTCAGTACCGTAGTTAATATTGTGTTTGATAATTAAGCATCGAATGCCTTTCTGGCATTCAATAACAACGAAAAGTGTCTCCCAAAGACGCGTGCAAAGGAATATTTAGCAAATGATACAGGTCTGTGTTAGAAAGAAATGCACAGAAATGGTACTGGAGCCCTACTCTATTGTTCATTATTCTTTTACCTTTGTTTCAGGACTCCATGTTATAAGGCTGTCGAAAGACAATTAATCAACTGAGACATTAATTTAGCAATTAGCCATTCAATCTATATATGTTAACTCTCATATACCCATTACGTCACGGAAGTTACCGTTGGTGATTCTCATGTTAAGTCAAGTTGTTTCGTAGATGACTTAAAAATCCTAATTTATAATTTCTCTCAACTAAACTTTTTTTTATTCGTAACCTTACAGCAAGAAATAGTAGTGGGCTAATATAAGAAACCACCAGCACTTATCCGGTGCTAATTGACTTTTTACTAGATGAGGCATTAATTCAACTAGTTACTTCTCTGAAGAATTTACAATCCTATTTCCAGTAAGTATCTCTTTGATGATAGAACGCGATTGACTTTCCATTGCTTTCTCTGGGCAACTGTTGTGCAGAGAGTACAAACACCAGAATCCCTTCGCAACAAAATCCGTGGATTATCAATGCATGTTTGGGTACTTGAGTTTATCCTTTTGATATGTATTACATCAGAGGCCCATTTAAATAAAAAAACATAGTGGTTGGATGAAACTGAAGATGTTTAAAATTTATTTTTAAGCATTTTATTATCAGTCTCATAGCTATTACGGACAATGATAGAGATCGTTTTTTGTGGTTTTGTAGTTAGACATTTTAGATTTCATCCCATACAGGCCAATGGATTTCATATATTAAATTCCTCTCTGGAAATATTAACTACTTAAGAAACCACGCATCTTCCACAGTGACAATTAGATTTATATATTTCACGGTAGTTATCTTTAAACAGTGGCATTTTAAGCAATCTCTCTCTTTGAGAAACGTTTAATAAAATACAGGCAATGATTTACATATATTTCGTTATTTGTAGATAATGTTTATTAAAATAATTTTGGCAAGATTGAATGATGTTACTCAACATTTTCTTCCAGATCTCTACTTCAAACAAAAGCAGTACATTTGAAATTTCTACCTCAAAAATGCTCTATTTTATAAATGTTTATATGTTTCTACAAAAATAAATGAAATTCCCATTTTCTTCTAAATAGAAAGACTGATGAATTCCCCGTGAGATTATTGACACACTAGAACTCGAAGCAAGATAGATGATTAAGAAGCATAAATAGATATAACTTGTATCTCTCGAATATCGATTTTTTAATAAATAATTACAATGAAACATACGTTTGCATTTTAGGGAAGTTCTCTTTTGTTTATTTGATCTCAACCAAATGTAGTACTCATTATGTAAAAAAAACTCATAGAATATACCTTATACATCATATTGTATCATCCAATCAACTTCACAGAATATATCATTGAACACATTTTTTAATTGTGCGTTAGTGGGTAAGTTCACTCTCTTGATTGCTGACTGATTTTTAGGTCTGATACGAGATTAATGGCGACCACTAGTGAATTAAAACTACTATAAATAAAAAAATGTTGCCAAAAGATTGCCGTATGGTGGAAACGTTGTTGGAGATATTATTTATGTTTTGTTAGTTTCTCATGTCTACGCTTTTACTTACAACACATATTTACTGTATATATTCCTATTGTATTTTAATATCTCTTTAGATTGCTGGAACAACATTTTTCATAGCTGTTGGTGTGATGTTTAATGAAATAAAATCGTGGGCTAAAAGGGAGTTAGGAAAGAAGAATATACGTGAGTACTATTTAATGTATGTTATCAAAGAATTTAATATAATTTTTAGCGCAATATTTCAGAGATGACATTTATATATCATAAAATAAATAACTAAAGTACGGGAGAGCAACTGGTGATCGAATATTTCACATACGCCGATCTCCATGGTCGTCATCTAGAAGTACCACAGCACATGTTGAATTGCTCCACTAAAGATCAAATGCGAATGGCAGTTCCTACTACTATATTAGCTCCAGACACATTTAATTAATTGCTCTTAATGACAATTATATATTTAAATAGGTTTGACCGGAATTGGAATAATGTCTTATTCATTTATATCTTTTCCTAAGCAGTACTTACAAATTAACAATGGCTATTCTCGATTCACAAGCGTCAGCATACACATCCGTCATCCGAAGATACCTGATCTGGTTGACATCATACGTCAACAAAGAAAGTGCATTGCAGCACGTTCATATTGTTTGGACAGATTACTCTTGCAACGACAAATAACATGAATTCATCTTCATACAGCTACAACTGAACACTATTATAAGCGCAATGTCCCAGAGTTAAGCCGTTAGACTAAAGGAGACAGGTGATTGATGAATATGAATGCTTGTGAAATTAACTTTAAGTACTCTCCTTCCGGGAATTGAACCAAGAATCTCGCGCAACAAGTCATACACGCTAACCAGTAGACTAGCATGGAAAAATATGAAAGTAATCATTTTCACGTACTTTTCATCACATCATATTGTCTTCTTATTTATTTTAAATATCAGATTAATTGTTTAGTAATTAAGGACACAGCAATACCACAAATATCAAAGAAAATACCTTTTAGAGGCTTCTTCAAAGGTAGTAATGCATGAACGTAGCAAATCGAAAGTACATTAGTGTTGAATACAATGATCAAGATCTTGAGATTTCAAATTCTTAATTCAATACTAAAATGAATTGATAATTTGACTTTATTCAAAAGAATTTATTACGAAACAATTCTTAGATAAACATCACATACAATTACATAGATTATTTGTAATGCTTGTACAGGTTATAATGTCATTTATACTAAGTTGATATCCCAAACGTCCATAGCTGTAAAAAAAATTTAAGATGTCTATTCTAGCAAAAATTGAGTATTTGTAAGAGGCTTCTAACCCCATCTCACAAAGATTACATTTGTTATGCATACACAGAACGGTTTGATAAATTTACTATCATTTCTATTTTCATTATTAAAATTATACATTACGATTCATTATAAATCATTTTGCTCACATGGGAACAGCTAGAGCGAAGTCAGGTGGAAAATCATCCTGTGTTTGGGTTTCATGGCAGTTCTTCACTTTCCTTAATCTCTCGTGACTCTACCCTTACATAAATCTCATCATTACCGTCTAACTTAGATATAATTGTGAGATACTAAACTAAAAATACTGACAGCTGGTTTTGAAGTGGTTTAAGGGGAAGTCACAATAAGAATTCCGAGAAAGACTTTTAGCTATAAGACGTACAGTTTTCCTGAGTATTTGTCGATGCCCTCTATTTTGCTCTGTCCCTACTTATTTCATCGCCGCCATATTATTTTATAATATGTATCATATGGTTTTCGAAAAAAAAGGAATGAAGAGAAAAAGGAAATAACATTTAACATAAGACGTTTTGACTTTTTTGACCTGACTAAGGGGAACTTATAAAATTGACAATAAATATGCTTTGCGTACGAAACTTTAATCGACTTGTACGTTTTGCGGGTCAAGAAGTGTTAACTTTTCTTGTATTGGTCATTTTAGGACGCTCAAGTGCGTTTCGTGTTTCTTCACAAAAGATCGTTTACATGACCTTCAGACTCGGAGCTTTTACATTTGATATGTTTCTTACAATTTCACTAAGTTCACATTACCGTTGCTTAAGGACAAAAAATTGTTTGCTGCTACATCTAACATTAGTTTCAACTGCCACCTATCTTCACATGCTGCTGCATTTCTATCTTTTGGAACAATATCATCGACCTTGCCCGTGCTATCTAATTACTCATTGGAACTAAAGTTGTTAACGAACCACTTTCTAGAATTTCATCTACCATTCACAAAATCGGAATCTTTGCCTGAAATAATATTCATTTCAATAAATGAAAAATAAGGACGTCAGTAATCGTAGTATATTTACCACTTATTACGCTACAATATGTAATGTTGTTTTGTCTTGCGGAAAAGATGGATAAGGAAAGAAAGACTAGAAAGGAGTAATATGTTCAGGATAGGAATATGGAACGTACGTACCAAGATACAAGATAGGAAATTTAGAACAAACAATAAGCTGAACAAAATAATCTAGTATTTATATGAGTTTGTGAAATTAAATCGGAAGGTAATAAGTTGTTTAAGAGCAAAGGATAAACAATGTTTTAATCAGGTAATGAAAAGGCGGTCTTAAGGATGTAGGAATAATTTTAGGTAAGCAATTAAAAGAGAAGGCAGTGACAAGTGAATTGGTTGGTGATAGAATTATGATAAGACGTAAGGGAGGAAAGTAGGATCTATTGGTGTCACAAAGTTATGAACGGGCAACTGAAGAAATGAAGGAAAATTATGAGACAATTTAATAAACTAGAGACAGGAAAAGAGGAGCACATACGTACTTGTAAAGGAATATCTCAATGCAATTGTATAATAAAACCAGGATGATAGTGTCATAGGTAAATAGGTTTAAATGAAACAAATGAAACGAGAGAAGGACTGGTCAAGTTCGGTAGACAAAATATACTAGTAATTAGAAATACTAGATTTAATCAGCACATGAAAATCTTTGCCTGAAATTGTACTCATCTCAATAAATGAATAATAAGCGCGTCACTAATCCTAAGATATACAGTACACTTACAACTAATTAGGATACACTATATAATGTTGGTTTGTATTTTCAGAATATAGTAACATATTTAAACGTTCTCGTAAAAATAAGAATTATGTCCCAATTGTTCACTAGTGTTTCTTGTACGAAAATACTGGAAAGGTAGCTAGTTTGCCGGTGAAAGCAAAATACGTAAAGAAGTATTATCAGCACTAATATAGGTAAATTTAATTGAGAAGAAAATATACATGAAATCCTCATTGATACCTGATAATATATAAAACATATCGTCGTATGAGAACCGGAGGAACGTAACTGCATTTTCGTAGGTTTACAGGAGAGAGGGGGGGAAGTAAATGTTGCTTTAATAAGATGGAATATACATCATTGCATAGGATAAGCGTTAATAACAAAGGCAACTTCAATAACACTCAAATAACATCAACTTAGGCTTTGAGAACTATGTTCATGTTCCAAGTAAACAAAATTTCCACTCTAGAAGTTACGATCCTTTGGTTCTTATACGACGGTATCATGACTCAGAACAGGTACCAAAATAGCTTAAATAATAGGTATGTCCTCCCTGGAGGCGACATTTTCTCTCAACATAACCTTGCGCTGACGGAAGTGTATACTCAATTGAAAAATGTAGGAAGAAGAAACGTAGATAACAAGATGTTGAATAGTTAAAAGTTGAAAAACGAGGAAGTGAGAAATATCTTCACTGCAAAAGTCGAAGAAAAGTATTCAAATGAGGAAAGGATAGGCACAGGTAGTAATAGACTGTAGGAACATATCAACCTTTGCATACAGCCGGCTGCACAAAATAGTAGTTTACACGAACTCAAAACGGATAAGAAATTATACTTTACATAAGAGTCGTTACAGAAAGTGATGGAAAGGAATACACAAAAACATGTTGATACAGAAGAGAGCAGAAAGATGAAGAGAAGTTAAACAATGAGTTAGAAAATGAAACAGAGTAAGAAGAATGAGTTTCAAAAAACAAAATGCTCCAGCATGTAAGAATTAGAATGAATTGAGAAATATAAGGAAATTTAAGAAGCAGTGAAATCTATGGAACACCTGAGGAAAAAGAGTGTGTTACATGATAGTAGGAAATAGGAATAGGAGGGTAGTGAGCGAGAGAAATGATGACTTAGTAGGATGGAAACAATATGTTAAGGACTCATATGAAAGTAGGGTTATAACATGTAGGCTAAATGTTGAACTAGAACATGAAGTATGCGAGGATTATAAAGGGTTAAATATTCTCCTGAATGAGTCTGAGAAAGGCACATCTCAAATTATGATTGGGGAGGAATCCAAGATAGATAATAAATCAATGGGATATATTAAGAACATGGGAGACAAGAAAATATGAATGCAGTCAAATATATGAAAAACAATAGTGGATAAAGCACTTCCTGAAGATATAAATGATACCGATGGCTAAGAAATCAAACACAGAAAGCTATGAATATTATAGGACAATCACTGCCATATCACATGCAGCAAAATGTTGCTCGGATGCTAAAGACAAAGTTATATGGAAGAATAAAATAAAACGTTGAGGAGGAAGGGATTAGGAGAGATAAGGGCAAGAGAGATGCAATTAGATTGTTAAGGCGAATTACTGAAAGCTTTATAGAAAAGGGAAAGGATCTTTATATTGTATTTATTCATTAAAAAAAAAACGTTTCACCTTGTGATTTGTTAATTGTTGTTGGGAGTTAAAAATATGGTGGGTATGGAATTGAAAGTTGAAGTCACATAAGAATTTTAGAAACGAAGCAAAAAGAAAGTGAATGAATAGAGGAGGAATTACAGAAGAGATTACAACTCTAATGTTAATTCGACAGATATGTTGTTTCTCTTCAACATTAATTAATATCTATCTTAAAGAGATAGGGAAAATAGTATACATAGTATAGACGGCATTTCAGTAGGAGGTTGAACGATTAGATGTATGCGGGTTTGCAGATCATACGGCGCTTGTTGTAGAGGCAGAAACGAATTCAATAAGATGTTAGAAAACTTGAGAGAGGACTGCGAAGAATATGGGTTGCAAATAAATATTAAAAAAACACAAGTCATGTTTTTGGAACAAATGGTTCAGTGTTAAATATAGGAGTAGAGAAAATAGAATAGATAACTAGTGTGCGATAACTGGGTTGTATTATTAGTTATATGAGGTGCGAACATAAAACAAAACTAATGACAGGAATGGCGAAATACACTTTAGGAAGAAGAAGAGTCTCTTACGATGGACCTTGAGCAAAGAGTTGAGAAAGACACACAAAACGATTCGTGTGGAGAATTGCTCCGTTTGAGGAAGAATTGTGGGCATTACGAATAAAAATTGTCAAACACAACTGAAAGATTTTGAAATATGGATATGGAAAAGAATGAAGAGAATTATTTGTGTCCAGCGAAAACGAATGAGACTGTGTTGGAAATGAGGGAAGATAAAACTACTGTTTTAGATAATAAGAGGGAGAAAAACTGGTTGTGACTGTAGTCAATAAGAAACTGTATCATGTGGGATGTGCTAAAGTATATGATAGCAGAAAAGAGTGGGAGGGGCGGAGGAGGCTAAAATTCATGGACGATATCGAAACGGAAAACTCTTTTGCGAAGATGAAGAGGTTAGCTGAAGATAGTGGTGCATAGAAGCTAATCATTTATCGCAAGTGGTCTGCCAATAATGAAAGATTACGCACGATGATGATGATAAGTATTGTAGAAACTTCCAATATTTCATAAATTGGCATAACGTGTACATTTCATATTCATTCATTATATACGACATAAATATTTAGATTAATTATAATTAGTCATAATGGAAAACAATGTATTGTAACAAGTTCAAAATTTCAGCTCGGTAACAGAAAATCAAGTGTAGAAATCGTTCCTACATATATATAAAATGTAACCTGACTTATATAAGCTCTGATTATGGTTGATATCTGGTGCCACCGGAAATATTGTAGTTCACTGTTAGGAGTATATGAATCAGTGACAAGAATAGGAGTATCACTTTACTAGTATGTGGACCATTGGTGAAAGGGTTTAAGAGTATTTAATGCATAGATAGGAGTGACAGAAAATCAGTAAGTAATGGACAATTACTAATTGCAGTTGGCCATTAATAAATGGGAATCAATTGCAATTAAACAATCGATTTAGAGCAATTGTGGACTATTATTGGACAATTGCTGTGAGTAGTGCACTATTATTGCGAGTATGCTATATGTGTTTCTGTTGAGATCATGTGTGTTACAGTTAAGAGTATGTGTATAAACGTTGGAAGTATGGTGTTATTTTTGAGAGTGCATGTGCCACTCTAGGGGTACGTGCCACTCTAGGGGTACGTGCCCATCTGTTTAGAGTATGTGTCATTTTGGGAAATACTTGCGTTACTGGCGGAACATCTGTGTCATTATTGGAAATACGATCGTTACTGCGAAGACACTGTATATCATCGTTAGGAGCAGTGGTGGACAAATTTAAATCGAATTAAAAATTAAACTGTAAATTCAATTGTTAATTGCAATTAACATTTGAGGTAAGTAATGGTCAATTACTAATTGCGGTTGGCCATTAATAAATGAGAATCAATTGCAATTAATCAAATGATTGAAAACAATTGCGGTGGAAAGTAACTGCAGTTGAAATCAGTTATACAATTGCAATTGAAATTAATTGACACTTAATTCAATTGCGAATTGATTTACACAGCAATTACTTTCAACTGATTGATCAATGGCAATTGATTTTCACTGATTAATTTTCGACCAACTGATCAACCACCAATCGTGACCCACTCTGATCCACGACACACCGTGACCCACCATCCACTCTGACCCACAGAAATAACAAATCCCATCGTTATCAACTCTGACCCATGATTCATGCTCTCTTCTCTACTGACTAAAGAGTTTACAATTGTGATAAAACAAGGCTATGAAATTATCACTCACAGGAGTTTGAATTTCTACGACCAATCGCTCAAGCACCGCTCTACTACAATAACGGTGGATCTGACCTTTACGAAATAATATGGTAAAGTGTTTGCCATGGGCCAAATTACGATGAATTCAATTATATAGATAATTTTTTATAATTATCATAGATAATTGTTTCCTTCATGAATTATAGATACTTTTCATCGGAAAAAAAATAATAAAATTTGAAAGTCCCAAATCAAGGTAAAATAGACCAACGTAAATGTAAAATGTATAAAATTTGCCATATAATTAAGCGTACCGTACAAACTTAAAATTTCCATGTATTTAATCTTACAGTACAAATTTTATGCCTAATTTCCTCACAAATATGTGGCTTGATTTCCTTATGCTCTGAACGTTAAACACAAGCTTCAGTAATTATTATAATAGAAAACATTGGATATATAATGCGAAGCACTGTATTTTATGTTTCTCGATTTGTCTCTCAACTACTATTGATCGTTTTCGATTATTTTTACAAATCAACCTGTGGATTAATTTTCTAAAACACTCACTAGTACTACCAATTTTCTTTCTATAGTAACAACCATTCGTTGTCCTAAGAAAACCTTAACTTTTATAAATTGTATTTCGGATTTCCATTAAAATTATCACCAGTCGAGCAGGTCCGGATATCATACGTGGAAGCAGATTCACAGCATTTAATAAACATAACAATAATCATATAGATTCCAAATCTCGGTTCCAAAATTTAATGTTTATTTCAATTACTAGGATACAAGAACTATATTACAGCTATCTGCTTTTAAACGATCCGTATTATAGGACACAACAGTTATCTTAGCACCAATTTACTTCCTACAGCAAGTACATATATTATTTCAATTAATATCAAGAATTCGAAGTATATACTTTATTCGTTTCTAATATTTTAATTTATTCATTACTTGAAGACAGAGAAGTATTTGCACATGACTGCGGAGCTTTATAAAACAATGACTAAAAATACATATCAGAAAACATCCGTAACATCCATCTCGTGTTTGAACATAAGCTGTAATATTAGCTTTCTAGATTCAAGAAACTCCATATTATTTAATAAAATAGTTATTGCATACAAAATCTAACTTATTAATTTAACATTGGGAATCATCTGGGATACGGAAGTAGGCGGGGCTAGGTTCTTAGCAATTCATATTATAACACATGCTTATTGCTTGAACACATCTTGCCATATATAATCATTCACCGCACAAAAGAATATGATTGTCAATACTTTATGGTATTTAACTTAGACAACACCTCAAATTGTTTTAAAACGTCAAATTAATTCGTTTCTTACATTTATCAACTTTCTCTGTTTACGTAGACATTTAGTGTATATCTTTCAATCGATCAATAATAAGAAAAATATAAAAATGCATATATACAGAATTTAAAGCACTTTCCGCCCAGTGATTCATTTAGTATCCCAGAAAACTATAATTCATAGATTCGTTTTAATAAAAAAATGTTTTGTAAATTAATAGTAACGTATTAAAAAAAGTAACAATAAGCTTAAAATTAAATGAACAAGTATTTAGAATAAAATAAAACACTCAATAATCACAATGTGAACCAAAACAAATAAGATTTGAAACGATCGGTTTTTGAGATCGTTACAACCCACTATCAATTTCCCATACATAGAAAGTGTCCACCCAGAGAGAGATTTTGTAAATGCTAGGACATGCTCTGCTTATTTTTAGCTCCGTAAATTGAAGTCGAGTTTCGTGTCGAGCCGAGTTGGATAAATAGCTCCCGCGTTCAGCTCGTTTTAACTTGCTGAGAGATGTAAGCAGTAGATACTGAGAGATGTCAAAGCTATGAGAAATGTAAGCATTAATGTGAAATACTTTCAGTGTTGCTCACGACAGGGGTGCATCTTTGTCTCGTATTTTAGTGCATCTCCAGGGGTACTTTTAGCACATCTCGTCTTGTCTCGATAACGAGACGAGGATAAATTTTTATAAGAAGACAGCCTCAAATGCCGTGAGCACCGGCGTCATTACCTTGTCCCGCCGGCAACAAATTTTGAGATGGGTTCTTTTGCATCGTTTTGTGCGTGTTTTATGCTGCTTTCTACGGCTATTCCCACATTTTGTGTGTCACAACAAATTGCTCAAAATGGGCCTACAAATACGTTGGAATAAATTAATACTGTTCCGCCACCAATGAACTTCAAGGTCGTTTCCTTCACATCGTTTTGTGCGTGATTTGCGCCCTTTTGTGTGCCCATTTCCACATTTTGTGCGTCATCGGAAGTGGGTCAAAATGGGCCTCCAAAGTGGAACGATAATGACCCACTGTTTTGCCACCAACGAATTTCAAGTTGCTTTTTTTGCATCGTTTTGTGCGTGTTTTGTGCGGTTTTATGCGTCACCGCAAGTGGGTCAAAATGGGCCTACAACTATGGCGCAACACGTTAATTCTGTTCCATCACCAAAGAATTTTCAGGTTGTTTCCTTCACATCGTTTTGTGTGAGATTCGTGCCGTTTTTGCGCCTACTTCCACGTTTAGTCCGGCATCGGAAGTAGGTCAAACTGGGCTTCCAAGGAGGGACGAAACTGATCTACTGTTCTTCGACCAAAGAATTTCGAGGTCGTTTCCTTCACTTCGTTATGTGCGTGTTTTTTGCCGCTTTGTGTTCGTATTTCCACGTTTTGAGCGTCACCGGAAGTGCATCAAGATGATTCTCCAAGGTGGAACGATAATAACTCACTCTTCCGCCACCAACACATTTCAAGATGGTTTCATTTGTGTCATTTTGTGTTGTTTGTGTCATGTTGCGCGCCTACTCCCACATTTTTGCGTCACCTGCAGTGGGAGAGAATGGGACTACTATATGGCGGAACAAGTTAATGCTATTCCGCCACCAACAAATTTCGAGGTCTTTACTTCACATCGTTTTCTGTGTTTGTTGCCATTTCGTTCGCTTATTCTAAGTTACTTCCTTCACCGAAAGTGGGTGAAAGTGGGCCTCCGAAATAGGACAGAAGTAACCTAATTTTCTGCCACTATCATATTTCGTGGTCATTTCTTTCGCATCATTTAGTGCGTGTTTTGTGTGCGTATTTCCATATTTTGTGCATCACTGGAAGTGGGTAAAAATGAGCTTCCAAGATGGGACGAACATGACCAACAGTTCCGCCACTATCGAATTGCGAATTCGTTCCTTTTGCATCGTTTCGTGCCTTATTTGTGGACCCACTTCAACGTTTTGTGCTTCATCGGACGTGGGTCAAAATAGGCCTCCAAGGAGGGACGAAAATAATGCACTGCTCCGCCACCAACGAATTTCGAGTTGTTCTCTTTCGCATCGTTTTGTATGTTTTGTTCAGTTTGATGCGCCTATTTCCACCTTTTGTCCGTCCGAGGCATATTAAAGTGGGCTTTGAAGATGGGTCCAAAATGGCCAAGATTTCCGCCACTATCGAATTTTGAGGTGGCGGAGCAGTGGGTCATTTTCATTCGTCCTTTGAGATCCATTTGGATCCACTTGCGATGACGCACAAGACGACACAAAACACGCAGAAAACGATGCGAGCGAAACGACTTAAAAATTCGTTGGTGGCGGAAGAGCATTAAATTGTTCCGTCAAATTGTAGGTCCACTTTGACCCACTTCTGGTGACGCATAAAACTTGGAAATAGACGCACAAAACGGTACAAAACACGCACAAAACGGTGCAAAAGAAACCATCTCGAAATTCTTTTGTGGCGGAAGAGTTTGTCATTTTCATCGCACCTTGAAGTCCCATTTTGACCCGCTTCCGATGACGCACAAACGATGGAAATAGTCGCATAAAACACGCACAAAACGATTGTAAGAAAACAACCTCGAATTTCTTGGTGGCGGAACAGCATTAACTTGTTCTCTCATTTTCTAGGCCAATTTTGACCCACTTACGGTGACGCACAAAACTTGGGAATATGCCGCAATGCGGGACAAATCGCTCAGGAAACGAAGCAAAACAAACCACCTCGAAAATCGTTGCTGGTGGAACAAGCTAATGATGCCGTGAGCAGCATTATAAGTATATACTGAAGTTCTTACCATCAAGGCTGAGAAGTGCACGATTCAATTTCTTTTAGCTAAAGCAGAAGCCCTGCCGGGAGAGTGATGTCAACTGGCTCGGCTCGGTTGGGATGAGCCATCGACTGGGCTCAATTAAGCCGACGGCTTGAGCCTGCTCAATACGGACGACTCATCGATCGACTCATTAGGAGCCGGTAGCTCGAGCCAGCTCCGATGAAACGAGTCAATCGGCACATTTCGAGTCAGCGCAACTGAGCTGATGGTTGGAACCGGCTCGGTTACGGTGAGCAATCAGCTCGGTTCGGTCCGGCTGGGGTGAGCCATCGGCTCGAGCTACCTCGCTTGTGTGAGCTGTTGGCTCAGCTCTCTTCTCGGTTGGGTTCCATAGTGAATGTGAGATGAGCCACTTGAGTTGTTCACAACGCTAAACCCGTTTCGAGCATTTTTGAACATGTTTGGACGGAGTCCTATAACTTTTAATAATTTTTAGCTCGAGCCCGAATACTTCCTCCTCCTGAAATCAAACCCATAACCTCGTGACTGATGTCCTTGCCTCCTGAATATCTCTCGACGTCCGAAATCGACAGTACGGTGATTTTTAGTATTCAGATACAAACTACCTATATTTCACGTTTCTACACGGTGTTATAATAATAATAATAATAATAATAATAATAATAATAATAATAATAATAATAATAATGATATTAATAATAATGTAGTAGTATCATTGATGATTATACTGTCTATGTAGGATACTTGAAGAGAGTAGTACTATAAACTACACAAAGAATTTAGCTCGAATTGGCTCGTTTTGACTCGACTCGATTTGAAACTTGATCCAAATTCGAGTTAAGCTCAAAGATGCCTGCTTCGAATCGAGTCGAGTTTTAAAGAAAACTCGCTCGCGCCCACCTTAGTAGATGGCCGGAATAGACCCCTTCCAGTACTGACCGCTTTCGTACTGTATGTGTGCAAAGGCTTGAAACACCACTCTGGAACCTGTATTAGGTAGCTTGTACCGGAACTGGCTGACCGGAAGTGACTAATTTCAATACTGATCGTTTTCATTCGTCAAGGCAAAGTTATTGATATATATGTTTCATGCGTGCAATGCTTTGAAACACCGCAGCCCAGAAAATATATTAGGTACTATGTACCGGAAATAGTTGGCCGAAAGTGAGTAATAAAGTTACTGACCTCGTGTGTTCGTCAACACGAGTTGATTGATATAAACGTTCCATGTGCGCAAATGGTAGAAATATCAAAATCGTGGAAACTGTATTAGGTGCCGTGTACCGGAAGTGGCCGACTAGAAGAGACCAATTTCAATACCGATCGCTTTCTATCGTCAAGGTAAAGTGATTAATAATTATGTTGCACGTTTGCATTCGATGAAAATAGCTCAATCCCGGAAAATGTGTTAGATCATGTGTACCGGTAATAGTTACTGGGATGTGAGTAGATCAAGTACCGACCGCTTTTCTTCGTCAGCACTGGTTAATTCATATAAAATTATACGTGGCGCGTGTGCGAAAGCTAGAAACACCCCACCCCCTTGAAACTGCATTATGTACCGTGTACCGGATATGATTGGCCGCAAGTGATCAATTTCCGTACCCATCGCTTTCTTTCGTCAAGTTGATTGATGTATTTGTTGCATGTGTGTAATGATTGGAAATACTCCTCCCCGGAAACTCTGTTATTCCCAATTACCCCCTCATTTTGAGACTTTTGTATTGGTAGGGTCTGTTTCCCCAATCGCTGATTTTGTCGGCAGTCCATGTTTTTCTCTGCCGTTGTTCTACAAGTCAATGTTTAAAGTATGATCCTTAAATTTAAAGTATGCATGACGGGCATATACTTCTTTCGAGGGAGATAGAAACATAAACATAATATTTTTTTTAAAAAAAATACTGCTTTCTTCCCAGGGGATCGAAGGGATCGTAGTAATTATGCAGGATCTCTTATAAGTACCCTATTTGAAATACGTAAAACAGTAACAAGTGAAGAACACAATATGCACACATCTTATTTTCACTTTCAATTGCTGACTTCAATTGCAATTAACAGTTACAATTAACAATTATAAGTTTCAATTGTCTATTGCAATTAACAATTAAATATTTAAATTGTGTCCTTTGCGATTGATAACTGCAATTAGTGTATAAGTCACTGTTAGGAGAACGTCCGTCAGTGTTGTGAACAGTGTTGTAAACGATATGTAAAAAGCTAAATTTTGGGGAAGTTGCCATTTTATTTCTCCGCCTAGAGAAAAACAGAAAATTTGGGGTAAATGAATTTTTATATAATGTTTTGAAGGGTTTTCGTTACAAACTATTTACGAAATTAAATATGAATTATATATTACATATAATATCTAGTTTATCTTGGATTTTTTATGTATCTACACTTACTACTGCAACAAATTGTGTTCACCCTAAGCTTTCATCCTTCTTCCAACACACGGACATTCAAGTAGCCACACTCAAGGAAAGAAAGAACTTGATCCTGGTACGAAAGTCTAATCATGAATTGAGAAATTTTTTTAAGTAAGATCGTAATTATGATATTTTTACATGAAAATTCATTAACGGAGATAGCATTAACTTCACTGTTTTTGTTAATAAAATGTTAAAATGATTTTTACTCAAATTATAAATTACTTTTTTTCAGTTTTAAGATAGAAAATAATGTTTGTACATTCCAAATTTAGATATGTTACCTTTGTTTCCTTTAGATATCCGAAAATATACCAAATAATAAGGGTTTTCAAATAATTTCGTAAACACTTTCTTAATTCACTACGGAAAACATTAAAATGTCTTATCTTTAAAAATGTAGATTAACACTTTCTAATCGCAGAAGCCTAAATTGCCTTTCATAGTCTATAAGTCAAAAAAGCTAAATCTAGATCCTTAACAACCCTCAGCTTTGTACTTACAGGAATATTATTACAGTCTACTGACGAAACTTTTAAGTCGAAGTCTTTGAAGGTTGCGTTGTATATTATGTAAACACGTTTTTTTGCTAGCGGCCTGACGACACCGACACAGTCTTGCTTCTAATTGTTCAAAGAAAAGTCACAAGCTTGCAGAAGGTAATCCTAGGTTTCATATGGGTGTGTGACTAACATAATCTCGAGCGTTTGGATTGCGTAGTCTGCTTTTGACTAGTGATCGTGCTGGCTGATATTTGAACAATATTTTCTGTATTATTTGGAGCTCACCGTACTTTTTCGTACTTCATCAGGAAATTTATGATCAATAGAAATAGTCTTTACAAATACTTATACATTATTGTGGGTATTATGGGGTAAAATTGCAGGTGGACTACGAAGTCCCGCCAGGCTTTTACGCAGTGGCAGGTGGTGTTAGGATTTTCCATTCCAACTTATGCACTGTTTGTTATATTTTCAATATAGGTTGTTGGTAGTGATAACTATGTAACGAAACTACACCCAACTCTTAACTAATATATATACTTCATTTAGAACATACGTTTCCATAGGGGGCATATCCCTAGAATATTAATTCTACCATACGAAAGACTACATTATTAGAGTATTATGGTAGAGACTTAGCATCCTATATTTCATGCAAATGATGAATAGATGTTTCGAATATTGCCGAACATTTGTTCAAGCTCCTCACACTTCCTGGTGTTGCCAAGTGGGGAACAGATCAAGAGAAGAACAACTTCATTTTCAGTAAGCAATGATATTAGACTCCAAAATCGAGGGACACATTGGCCTCGGTTGGTAGGCGAAAGGGATAGATGAGAACTAGGTTCTTCGAAGAATATTGAAATGGAAACAAAAACTGTTTCTTCGAATTCCATCATAACTGACTGAAGCAGTAAAGATTCCTTTCCAAATTAAGGTTCAAGCACACCAAATTATCATTTTGTCCTTTCGGATATTGTTAAGAGAAAAAATAGTCAGTAGTTTGAGTAAAAAAATGTGAAGTACCAAACAATCCTTTAATTTCATATGAGAGCATAGTGGTATATGCTGCATTGAAGTTCAAGTATTACCATTTTTCAACTATCGTTTTATGCTTATTCAAATAATAATATACAGCAAAAGAACCACAAATCATAAAGAATTGAATATTAAATTCCGATACTATAAACAACCAACAACTTTTGCAATAATACAATAACATTCGTAACTTTATCTACATAAGGCATGGAAATAAAAATGTTAGTATTATACATTAATTTCATATTATACATATACGTCAATTTCCGCCTGACGGAACTTCTAAGTCCCAGAGCCTCAGAAGAATAAAAGAATAAAACACATGTTTTGCTTGTTTTCTTTTATTAAAGTATGGAATTTATGATTCAAAACATTCAGGTCATAAAGGTTTAAAACCTATTATTTATATTTTCAGAAACTACAGATTAACACCAGATATTAACATAGAATAATACTCATTATATTGTTAAACACGAATACCAACCTCAAAACACAGGCAAAACAATAATTATAAATTTTCATGTGGAATATAGAATCTATCTATCTTCTTGTGTTCCTTTACATATATTTTCCTTCGTTTAAAAATCGGAAACTCTTTTCCTTGTCTTTTTTATATTTACCGTCTCCCCATTATACATAACATTAAGTTTTTTTATTATATCACAACATATAGTAATAATCAGTAAAATAAAATAGGTACTTAAAAAACAACCAGCAATAATGTATAAAATGATTCAAGAGGTACTATTAAATAGCATATAATAAATCTTATCCATTATATCCTAACATGTAAGAGCATTTTCAAAGTTTCAAGGAACGATTTTGTTACATAATTAAGTAGCATTCTCTCTTTTGTAAAATTGCCGAACTGCAAACTTTCTTTATACAGACTATAAAGAGTTTATAAGTGCTCCTTTAGAACCAATAACTGTCGGAATGATTTTACACTTTTTACCATCGCTAAATTATCCCCTTAATGGATCATATTTTTATTCCTTTTATTTAATTGTACTGGTTTCAGTTTCCCTTTCTTCGAATCATATTGTCACATCAAGTACATATATACTAATATTATTCTTTCTAACAATATCAGGGTTAAGTTAGCAATGGTAAGATTAATTTCTGACTCTATCTCTGTCTTATATCCAGTAATTTAAGAATGTTTAACAAACATATGAACAACCCATCATAGCGTGCTACACACTTCCAAGCACGCAGAATATACTACCCGATAACTTAAGCCATAGTTTGGAACGGCTTTTAGACTTTCCCTTTCAGATTTGAAGGATATTCCCTAGCCAAGGCTAACCTGACCTCATCGGTGTTCATTATGATTTCAATAGTATCCGTAAACCTATTATTGGGCTGTGTCTCCTCATGTAATTTGTAATTAGTAATAGGATTATTACTAAAACAACTTTATTAATTTAGCATGAAGTTCCTTATTTGCTCACTCTTTAAACCGGTCCTGCTTTAATGTTTGTTTCTCTCAGTTAAGACCTATTAAATTATTAGGATAAAAGTATTAAGTTTATTCACTAAATTATTAATTAGAAATTCAGTCAAAAATATACCATAAGGAAATAAGATTTAACTGTGGTAATAAAATTATGATAGAACACCGGAAAATCTATATCTTCATATGTGTTTGTAGTGTAGAAATGCATCCAACGAAGTATGATCCAAATGGAATGATCATTTCAGAAACCCTTTAACCGAAGAATACCAACACTCCGCAAATTTTACGCATAGTCACTAAAATTTTGGTATTAAGTCCCACCCTGATGTCACAGTTTACTAAGTTACTACTAAGTTACTAGCAATGCTACCTCCGATCGTTTGACTTTTCGGTCGTATAGATGATGGTTCATTGATAGAAGATGACAGCTAGCAATAGCTGTTTGTTTCTAACTGAATGCGTCGATTTTATACATGGTTGGTATTCGTAGAAAAGATGTTATACGTAAAATGGTTAGTATTGGCAGGTTGAACTATATGTTTATCAATAACAGAAAGCCTTTCTGCGGAAAACAGACGCAATATTCATAGATATGTTGAAAAGATCTATATATTTGTGAAGCCTTTCCATCTTCTTAGGAGGCGGTATTACTATGTGTGAACTAATAAAAATATTCATGTGCTTGATGAAAATCATGATGATAAAGCAAGTGAAAACGATAATTGTCTTCAAAAATAGGCTACTGCTGGTCTGACGATAGTGATGTGAATCCGACGTACACACCAAATTTTAATCAGAAACTGAAGACATTTCTGTGGAAAATTTTCGTGAGGCAGAGTGATACAGGAAGCCAAGTGTAGAGACACATGACAATGTAAAGAAGAAGACTAAGAATTCTAAGGAAGACGAGTCTTCATGTTCTCCAGAATTGGATGGAGTTATCCATACAATAATTGTTTCACTTGCGAAAGATGCATTAGTAGTTAAAAATTGATTTCGAGGAAAATTTCTCACACCAAATCCAATGGGAAAATTCCAAATAAAAATATAGTCCACATTTGTCCTGGAACTACTAATAAAGTCAATCCCGACTCTAAGGAGTGTTTCAATTTTCTTTTTTTTCACAGAGGATATAATTAATCAAATAGTGACCAGAACAAATGAAGACGTTGAATAAAAATGAAAAAGTTACCGAGTTAGTAATGCGACTATTTAAAACAATTGTAAGGATGAAATCAAAGCCTTATTCTTATTTTCTGCTGCGCTTAAAAACAATCACTAGTCCTCAAAAATGTTTCTCAGCAGTGATTATTGTTGCGATAGATACATAGGGCCTTATGCAGAGTCGTTTTGTAACGTGATTAGAGCCATACTAAAGAGTTCGACTAACATATGTTTCCTGTAGTAGTCAGGTTTTTAGTAGTACCTTAATCATGAGTCAAAACGACTCTGCATAAGGTGGATAATGTGAAGACAAATTTTAAGTTCTTAATAAATTTCGTCAGATATGATGAAAAAACAACAGAACGAAGGAAGGCTGAAAGTAAACTATCTCGCATTAAGACAGTGTGGGACATTTTAGTATCTAATTGTTGAATTACAAACCAAGCTCATATTGTACTGTAGATGAACAGCTAGTAGGATTTTCTGGTCGATTCCCATTTCGAGTTTATATGAGTAAGAAACCAAATAATTATGTTTTACAAATGTTCATGCTTTGTGATAATTCAGATAAATGCACGGTCACTGCTATACCCTATTTGGGTAAGGGAATCAGCCGTGGTGGACAATAAGCTGGCAGATATTTTGCGAAATGATTTATCAAACGGGTCAAAAATACCAACAGAAATATAACAATGGATAATTTGTTTACAAGCGTGACCCTTTTCCATTAGCTTCTTTCTGAGCATGGGTTAGCTGCTGTAGGAAGCATAAAAAAGAATATGAGTGAATTATCACGGGAGTTAGTTGATGTTACTTTCGAAACTAAGAAGTTATTAGTTGTGTGTTCTTATTTCCGGAAGTACTCACAGATGTATCCTTTAAAGCTGCATCAAAATAAATTAGCTTCGTTCTTCCCAATAAGCACGATGGACTGGCGATAGAAACACCTTCAAAGAAACCTGAAATCATACTGCCATACACAAACGAAAGAACAGTAAACACTTTTCACCTCATTTGTGGAGATACGAATTGTAGCGGGAAAACAACGCGTTGGTCATTTTCATTCTGTATGCTATACTAAATATAACTTATGTTATATACTGTTATCGGTTTTCCGAACACAAAGAGAAGAAAGTACAAGTCATCTTCCAAGACTGAATTTCAAGATAGAATTACACGAGAAACTGGTTGCACTTTGAAAACTATCTAACAATAGATATCTTAAAATTACGATAAACTTGCTGTTAGGGATAACTGAACAGCAAACCCTACAAACACAACATGTCTATATTTTTAGCACATATCTGGATGTCTGAGAGTTTGTCGCATACGTAGTATTAAGAAGTAAAAATAGGGTTAGTATTCTCGTGTTAATCAGAGTATCAACCTGTTTAGGGAAAGCTAGAGAAACAAAATACACACCGACCCATCAAAATAGTTGGATGGTAAATACGTCTGAAGTAATAACATAGCAGGCAACCCAAAAACCTCGGCAGTTGGGTTGGTTCCGAATTCGAAAAGTGCTGGATCAAACCTCAATTTTGTAACAAATATATCAGTGTCGCAAACTGCAAACAAGAGAAAGAAACAAATTGTTAAGAATGACAATTTTATCGTGACGGAGTTAGATGACATCAAAAGTTACAAAATGATCTTACTTAAGCTGTGCAAACAAGACGAATGCCAAGAAACATATCAGGGGAAAGCATTTATCTCCTCCCCCAAAAAGTAATCTAATTAAAAGAAAAAGTTACATAATGTAAAGGTTTAATATAAAAGTCCCGCCCAAAATTTTGAAAGTTGACACCCGAAATGCAAGAACAACTGAACCGAAGTGAATGTAATTGTGCACAGACATTGGAAACGTAAAATGAGGGAATAGGGGTTTCGTATTTTCCTGAAAAAAAAAGAGTTGGACGGGGCACGGGCCAATCCAAACATTTAATTATGAAATATCAAAGGTGCTAGTAACAGTATGGCAGATGTGTGTATAGGACATGAAGAACTGCAACGAAACTTACTCTATGGACAATACGCTAAAAATGAATATTTTTTTTTTTAATTTTCCATTTAGAAACCTTTAAGGGAACAAAAGAATCCACCTCAAAATTATGAATTTTGACGCCCGAAAGGTAAGATGTGAAACCAAATGAATGAAATTGTGCACAGATATTGCAGACATAATATGAGGATACGGGTTTCATATTTTACTGTAGAAAACGGTTGAATGGGGCACGGACCCCTACAGACCTTTGATCACGGAATATCAAAAGAGCTAATAACAGTGTGTCAGATGTGTGTAAATGATATGAAGAATTGCAACGAAACTTTGTGTATGGACAACACGAAAAAAATGACCGAATACGGGTTTTTTATGTTCTGCGGAAAAACGGTTTTAGGGGACAAAGCAACCACCAAAAACTTTGAAGTTTAATGCCCAAAAGGCGAGAAGAAGAGAACCGACGTGAATGAAATTATGCACAGATATTACAGACGTGAAATGAAGATACGGGTTTCGTATTTTCCTGTAGAAAACGGTTGGGTGGTGTACCGACCACTCCAAAAATTTGATCACGATAAATAAGAAGTGCCAGTATGCCAGATGTGCGTAAAGGACATGAAGAATTGCAACGTAATTTTGTGTATGGACAATACGCAAAAAATAAATTTATACTGGTTTTTATTTTCTGTGGAGAAACGGTTTTAGGGGGCAAAAGCTCCCCCAAAATTTTGAAAGTTAACGCCCAAAAGGCAAGAAGAAGTGAACCAAAGTGAATTAAATTGTGCACAGAATTTGTAGACATAAAATGAAGGAATACGGGTTTCGTATTTTCCTGGAAAGAGGATTGGGTGAGGCTCGTACCCCTCCAAACCTTTGATCACGAAATATCAAAGGTACTAGTAACAGTACGTCAGATGTGTGTAAAAGACATGAAGAAATGCAACATAGCTCTGTGTATGGATAATACGCAAAAAATAAAGGAATATGGTTTGTTTTATTTTCTGCGGAAAATCGGTTTGAGTGGCAAAAGAACGCACCACAAAATTTTGAAGTTTCATGCGCGAAAGGTAAGAAGAAGTGAACCGAAGTGAATAAAATTTTGCACAGATATTGTAGACACAAAATAAGGGTATGCGGGTTTCTTATTTCCTGGAAAGGACGGTTAGGTGTGACAGGGATCCCTTCAAATCTTTGATCAGGAAATATCAAAAGTGCTAAAACTATAGGTCAGATGTGTGTAAAAGGACATGACGAATTGCAACGAAACTTTGTGTGTGTGGACAACATTCAAAAAATAAACGATTACGGTTTTCTATTTACTGCGGAAAAACGGCTTTAGGGGGCAAAAACTCCCATGCAAAATTTTGAAAGTTGACGCCCAAAAGGCGAAAAGGAGTTAACCGAACTTAATAAAATTGTACACAGATATTGTAGTCACAAAATTTGGGAATATGGGTTTCGTAATTTCCTGGAAAAATGGTTGGATGGGGCACGGACCTCTCCAAACCTTTGATCACGAAATATCAATAGAGCTTGTAACAGTATGTCAGATGTGTGTAAACGATATGAAGAATTGCAACGAAACTTTGTGTATGGACAATACGCAAAAAATAAGCGAATGCCGGTTTTCAATTTTCTGCGGAAAAACGCCTTTATGGGGCAAAAGCTGCCATCAAAATTTTGAAAATTGACGCCCGAAAGGAAAAACGAAGGGGACTGAAGTGAATTAAATGTGCACAAATATTGTAGAGTAAGGGGGAATACGTGTTTCGTATTTTCCTGAAAGCAAAAATACTGTTGAGTGGACCCAGGCGTTGAGTGGCGGGAGGAGTGGACCGAAGCGAATGAAATTGTATGTAGATATTGGATATGTAAATATGGCCTTTCGTGTTTCACAAGTGTTGAGTCTCCATCCGATTACGTCAAATTTGGCATATCAACTACACTGAGAAAAATCCATTATCCGGACAGCGGTATATTGTACAAATACAAGGATTCGTTATGTTTACTAAGGAAATCTGTACGGAGCGTACTTTATCCATATACTACATAGGTACTGCCTTTTACCCGCTTAGATATTACATCATGTCGCTGGAGGATGTCTGACATCTAACAATCTTCCGTATTTTACATACGTATACGTATGTTAAATACTTCAGCTATATGTTAAATACGTCCATCTGTGTGTGAGATCCAGGCCGCCTATAGACACCTCTTTCTTTCGCCATGGCTGACGTCATTGAACTACCGTCTTTTGCTTGCGAAACGAGGTTGTTTACAAACGGAAAAGAAGAGAGGAAGGAAACAAGTGCTTGGGTAAGTACACTAGTTAACTATTACTTTAGTTAAATATTCCATTAATTATATATTCTTTTAGTGTAACTTGCTTTAATATAGTACTAAGTAAGTAATGTAGTTTATGAATACAATTCTTACTATTGTAAAACTCGTTAATGATTGAGGACAATGGAATGGGTGAATCTGAATTTTGAGAAATCTTTGAATATTAATGTTTTGAAACATTTTACATTTCAAGGTAGCAAAATGAATGTTATGTGTTTATTCATTCCGTTTTATATGTGACGATTTATTACTTGGAGCAGTTTTACTACAGGGCTGCTTAACATAATTGCATAACTAAAGGAAGAAAACGGCCTGGGACCTATATGTTAGGTACCACTCCGGCATTTGCCTGCTGTGAATGAGGAAAAGCCAAGGAAACCTCATTCAGGATGGCTGGACTTAAAATCTTTTGATACTTTTTCGACCGAGTTCCCCCACCGGGATCGAACCCGGGACCGTTCGCACCGAAGGCGAGAGCGTTAGCGAATACGCTACGCGGGGCCACTAGTGTAGTTTAGAAAACTCATTTTTACTAGGATATTTGCAAGATTTTTTTTTCTTTTAGTTTAACGCCCCATGATTGTACATCAATGTAAGAGAGAAGGTGACGATGAGATACATGATAATGGTGGAATCAAGAAAATGTAAGGAAACTGGAAAGTCTTAAGAATAACCACAACTACAGTGTTCACCAAAAGCCTATTTGTCGGGAGCAGGAATCGAACCAGGGACCTACCGCGTCAGAGGTAAGCGCTCTCAGAGCTTTCTTTTGTTTAAAGAACTTGTTTACAATGAAATATATATATATATATATATATATATATATATATATATATATATATATATATATATATATATATAACGAAGATATTGACATATTTTACAGCCTCACTGAAATTTAAAAAAAAAGTAGTCAGGGAGAGCTTACTTGTCAGGTTTTTCTTTTTTAATTTAATTTATTTTTATTTATTTATTTTTGCTTTGTTATGTTCCCTAGTTAATTAATGTTTGGGTTACTGAAAATTAAAACCTTTTTAGTATTATTGTTATGTCATCACTTTGGAACCAAAACGTTAGATTTTTTTCTTGTGTTTTCATATAGGAAGTTGGTGAGTTTGTGCCTTAGCACTGGTTTGGTTTCTAGAACGTAATTGAAGGTCATGTTGAGTTGAGTCTTGGTGGGTTTGAGTTCGTGAAGTGTCAGGCACTGCTTGTGCCCCTGTCTTCTGTTTGTGATGTTTCCTGGCTTTGGGCTGTGACGTATTTATGTTGAGGAGTACCAACGCAGGCCGCGTGATATACAGGTAGCTACAACACAGCTTCAACAGTTAACGAGTGCCAGGTCTTTGAATTTCAGCTTTCGTTACGGCGTGACTAATGCAGTATAGTGCTAGATTGAAATTCTATGGGTGGTAAAAACGGTATGGTAAGAAATACAACGTAATTGTTATTAGTTTAATTAGTGTTTCTTCATAGTATTGTTTCACTATTTCTAGAAGGAATTAAGTATTAACGAAGTAATGAATAAGCAAAAGCACACATTGATTGACGTTTACTATTTCTCATACTCCATTGAGAATGTTTTGATCCTCAATTGCGCAAACATCCAGTGTGCGTTTATTTTCTTTCTTTTTTGGGGGGTTTACACTGCCTCACTGATGAGCTCCCTCGTGGCTAAGTGGTTAATGAACACGCCTTTGGCGTGGGACACCCGGGTTCGATTCCCGGCCGGGGGCCGCGGTGGCTCAGTGGTAGAGCGTTCACCTCTGGTGCTTGGGGTCCCGGATTCGATCCTAGCCCCGCCAAGTGAACCTTGTGGTGGACAAACACCGTGTGCGTGGGTTTTCTCGGGGTTCTCCCATTTCCTCCCACTTACTTCATTCCACCATTTAATTCATTGCTCATCATCAGCGTCTCCCTTAGCCTAACCGGCATAACTGTGGGACGTAAAACTCAAAGGTTTCATTTCATTTTTTCTTAATCTCTTGCACCGACCGACCGATCTCGATCAAATTTCCAACGTAGATGCGGTTCTGGCCTGGGAGTGTTTTTAGCTATTTACTTTGACAGAACTTAGGGGAGGGGGAGGAGGGGGACAGAAAAAATAAATGACTTAATTTACTTTGAAGTGTAAAAGTGCGAGCGTTTTCTTCTCTCTCTCTCTCTCTCTCTCTCTCTGTCTCTCTCTCTCTCTCTTCACTCCTCCAGTCTCCTCTCACTTTTAGGGCCGCGGTGGCTCAGTGGTAGAGCGTTCACCTCTGGTGCTTGGAATCACGGATTCGATCCTAGCCCCGCCAAGTGAACCTTGTGGTGGACAAACACCGTGTGCGTGGATTTTCTCGGGGTTCTCCCATTTCCTCCCACTTACTTCATTCCACCATTTCATTCATTTCTCATAATCACCGTCTCCTTTAGCCTAACCGGCATAACCGTGGGACGTAAAACTCAAAGATTTCATTTCATTTTTTCCTCTCACTTTGATTTCATGATTTCGCACTCTGATGAAATGTATTAAATACCGCCAGGAAAAGTACTAATATATAACCTCTCTTTTAGGCGCCCCTCCAACCACGCGCCCGGGACACGTGCTTTGCTTGCTCGCCCATAGCTGCGGCTCTGTGAGCTACATAAGTAACATACAATGCTTACGTAATACTTTGGGTCATAAGTACTATTAAGAAAGGAAGAATTGCATTTTTTTAACTTTGGGAAAGGAGCTACTATGGGATTAAAGATAAGGTAGGAAAGGCAACACATTCCAGTCTATGCTTTCACCCAGCAGACATATTGTTTGGAACCAAAAAAATGTGACTTTTGGAATCTTGTACTTAGGTTCACAGCGGAAGCGACGAAATAACTTGAATCATCCATTGTAGCTCTCCCCGCAACCAGTTTCTAAAATGTTGGCAATAAGTTTGCGAAACGAGAGGTGACGACTCCAATTTTGGGTGAAAAGTCGCTATAAGAAATAATCGAGAAATTCATTGTCTATAAGCATTGTAAAAGTTGTAGATGTAAACTAAACAATATGTTCTACTCACTGGCGCAAATCCAGGGGGGATGACGGATACATGTCCCCTCCAATCTTGGAACTGAGGGGGACTTCTCCCAAATAATCCGATTTGAAATGTGTTTTTTGGGAGAAATTTGATGATTTTTGTCCGATTGCTACAAAGGAACGTGAGATGTCCCCCAGAATAAGCCTCAAATCTGCAGCCTCCTAACGCTAAAGACAACTCTGATCCTCCACAACATTGTTTTTCAACTTCATAAGTATTTTGGACATCGCCAAAAAAAGTATGGTAACGGTCTTACCCCCCTCCCCCCCAATGCTGAAGACAGATTTGCGCCGCTGGTTCTATTCACATCTTTGTAAACAGGGCGCAACCAATCCTTTAATTCAGGGATCATTTCAGGTTGTTTCGGGTACTTTTGTTCATGTTGTGGTCAAAATAGTTCCGAAATAATTAACACTACAGTACTTACGTTAAGCAATTTTTTGTAAAAGAAAAAGTGCAGAATAATTAAAAGACCCCAGAGGACAAATATAACAAACACCTTCTTCGCCTTTTTTCACGCATCTATAGCTAATCTTGTTGCTATCGGTAATGATGTATTACGTGTGTCTCTCAACGGAAACTCTGCGAACTAAAGGACATCAAGTTTGTAGTTATTCTTCGTTAGAGGGCAAGGGTAACATAACAATGCAGGTTTGTGGAGTAGTGAGTACGCTGTATTTCCAAACTCTTCATCACTTGCGCTGATTAAAACAAACAAACAGAAAAAAAGAACGTAAAAACTGTTTTGAACTAATAATGCTTCTCTACAGATGAACATTTTGTTTGCAGCAAAAAGTCGCTAAATGTGTAAGTAGGTAAATCGTTATTTAAAAATCACCCAAAAAAGTCTCCAATCGGAATTTTTTTTTGTCGTTATCGTAGGGCGACCATACGTCCCGTTTTGACCGGGACAGTCCCGTTTTAGGGGCGTGTCGGGGCCGTCCCGTCAGTAGATGGAAAAAAGTAGTATTCGTCCCGTTTTATGTAAATGAAAGAAGTAAATAACAAACCCAGTACCTTTACTCCTTTTAAAAGTATTAATAATAACAAAGCGGCAAAAATTGAACTGAAAATCCCTATATTAAACATACTCTATAGTTCGCAGTACTGCTCGAAAGGCAGCAGAGGTTTTAGCAGTTGGTTGTGTGTTAAACAAACTTCAACGTGTCTTTCCTTTTTCATAAGTACCCGCTCTGTAACGAAGAGAGAGAGGGGGAACTCTGATATCAAGGCACTGATAAGAACAAAGGTAGATCTAAAAGTCTAGTGTTGCAAGAACCTGTCCCGTTTTTAACTGAAAATTTTATGGTCACCCTGCGCTATCGTTGAGGTCGAATTCCCCTTATTTAGCGACTTTACCCAAAATTGGCAACATTGACCCCCACCGAACAACACCCCGTCATCTTGAGCCTAGCCAACATAATAGTGGGACGTAAAACTTAAAGATTTCATTTCGAACAACACTCCCAGAAACCTACTGTTATACTATTCTCAAACCACCTTTTCGTACAGTTCTCCCTATTCGAAAAAAAAAAATGTAAATAGCAGTGTTCATACATAAATATGGAACTCAATTTCCCTGAATTTTGCAGGTTTTCCAGGTATTAATTTTGCAATTTCCAGGTCTAGTGGAAGAAACTAATAGTACGAGAACACATAAATTTTAAGAATACTATATTTATATATTTGAGAATGGCCACCCTTCTCCCCAATGAACGATTGCAATTAAATATTGAGTCACAAGAAAATAAATAATTAAAATAAATAAAATTTAAGTTGAAAAATATTAAGTTGAGAAGCCTACTAAGGGAATTATATAATACTTTTGTTCCATACTTGAATACATTCAAAATATACAAAAAAATATTGGCTTGGGGAAGAAAAAAGGGCCCGCGAGATTTTAACTGATTCTTGTAGTACTCGACGACAGAAATAGATTACTGAAAGAATTTTCAAAATCGGCACAGGCAAACATGAAGAAAATCGCATTTTCAGGTACCGGTTCAAAATGAGAAGAAAAAAGGACCGCGAGATTTTAACTGATTCTTGTAGTACTCGACGAGAGAAATCGATTAGTGAAGGAATGTTCAAAATCGGCGCAGGCAAGCATGAAAAAAAAAATCCCACTTTCATGTACCGGTTCAAAATGGGGAAGAAAAAAGGGCCCGCGAGATTTTAACTGATTCTTGTAGTACTCGACGACAGAAATAGATTACTGAAAGAATTTTCAAAATCGGCACAGGCAAACATGAAGAAAATCGCATTTTCAGGTACCGGTTCAAAATGGGAAGAAAAAAGGGCCCGCGAGATTTTAACTGATTCTTGTAGTACTCGTCGAGAGAAATCGACTAGTGAAGGAATTTGCAAAATCGGCGCAGGCAAGCATGAAGAAAATTGCATTTTCATGTACCGGTTCAAAATGGGGAAGAAAAAAGGACCGCGAGATTTTAACTGATTCTTGTAGTACTCGACGAGAGAAATCGATTAGTGAAGGAATGTTCAAAATCGGCGCAGGCAAGCATGAAGAAAATCGCATTTTCATGTACCGGTTCAAAATGGGGAAGAAAAAAGGGCCCGCGAGATTTTAACTGATTCTTGTAGTACTCGAAGACAGAAATAGATTACTGAAAGAATTTTCAAAATCGGCATAGGCAAACATGAAGAAAATCGCATTTTCAGGTACCGGTTCAAAATGGGAAGAAAAAAGGACCGCGAGATTTTAACTGATTCTTGTAGTACTCGTCGAGAGAAATCGACTAGTGAAGGAATTTTCAAAATCGGCGCAGGCAAGCATGAAAAAAAATCGCACTTTCATGTACCGGTTCGAAATGGGGAAGAATAAAGGGCCCGCGAGATTTTAACTGGTTCTTGTAGTACTCAACGGGAGAAATCGATTAGTGAAGGAATTTTCAAAATCGGCGCAGGCAAACATGGAGTAAATGGCATTTTCATGTACCGGTTCAAAATGGGGAAGGAACAAGGTCCCGCGAGTTTGAACCGCTACGATCTATGTTCACGAATGTGCCCGTCTTCTCAAATTTAGTTAATTACTGTGACACTGAAACATGTGACACAGAGTCACATTGTGGATGACTCTGCAATCGGCAACCACTGCACATATACTCCTCCCGCCCCACAGTTTGATTATTTCGATCCATTCCTCACGTGCTAACGGCATGGTTCAACATCTGCAAGAAAGAGGTAAATGTAACGTTCAATTGGCAATAGCTTTTCACCAAATTAAGCTGCATGAAATCTGATTGCATATTTGACATACTGAGAAAATTCTAGCCCGTGGCCATATGTATCACATATCCCACCAGTTCATAAAAATTTTGAACACAAAATTACGGTCGTCCGTGTGACGTACTCCCAAAAGGCCTAATGTGTATCACCCACCTCACATTCAATGAAACCACATCCGTGTAGAATTAAGAAAGGAACCTCTTATGATGTATACAGGATGTCTCAAACGTTCCCTGACATAGGGTAACTCTGTTATTATCAGAGTTACGACAAAATGTAAGAGGAAAAACATCTCGAAATATGACGTTTTCAATCTAAAGTGAACACTTTTTTAAAAAATCGGACAAGATGAATGTGCTGTATACTCTTTATGCACCCAATTTTAAATGAAAATGCAACGTTGTCATTTACCTGGACCCACGACATAAGTGAATGAAGTTACTGTTTGAAACGGGGGCTGGCCATCGACATGTTAGCGTAAAAGACAGTAACTTCACTCACTTCTGTTGTGGGTCCAGGTAAATGGCAACGTTGCATTTTCATTTCACATTGGGCGCATAGAGAGTGTACAGCGCAAACGGGTCATCCGATTTTAAAAATTCCTTCACTTTAGATTGAAAACATCATAATTGGATATGCTTTTCCCTCCTACATTCTGTTGTAACTCTGATAATAACAGAGTTACCCTATGTCAGGGGACTTTTGAGACACCCTGTATACCTTATTTAATGTATGTTTGATGTCACTATAACTGTAGTATAATTTAGTTTGTTTAAATTTACAATTTAATACAAGTAGATTCGGATTTACATGCGTAGGATTTTGTATGCATCTAACTAATGAATTCTTTTATTTTTATGCTTAACTTAGTGACTTGGCTTTGGACTGCAACTGATTATTGTAACCCATTATTGCTTGAGAAGAAACAAGATATCCGAATCTTCATTTGGAGAAATCAAAGGTCTATTGGAAAGCTGGGGATTACAATCATTAATTTCTACATTTCAAGGTGCGTAGTAAATTATATATTGTGTTTATTGTTAAATTACTATTATTGGGTTTAGAATCAATGAAGCACTTCATGATATTTTATGGGGATCAAGATGGGTGCCGGATAGATAAGTATTTGAGCGTCAGGCTCTTATTTCTTTTCAATTTAATATTTAATCAATGATTATTTTTCTCCCTCATTATTCCACCAAATCGTATTCCAAGATCATATATCCATTTTTGTTCGATATATCCATATTTTTGATCTCTTTCATATTTCTATATTTTCGATTTTTGATATTGTTTATATTTCGATATTGCTGTATTTTTCGATATTTCGAACAAGTTTCGATAGTTTGTCGACATCGATTATCTATATCTAAATTCGGATATCCCAAAGCCCTATCGAGCACCCTCCGAAATGAAGTTTTTGGCTATGGACCTGATTAGGGATGCGCACGAGACAAGACGAGACAATTTTTGTTACGAAATTCGAGACAAGATAGAGCTTTTCCAATAGAAACGGATCCAGTTTTCGAGACGAGACAACTTTCGCGGCACCTTTTCGAGAGGAGACAACCTCAAATCTTTTCTCTTGCGCATCCCTAGACTTGATCATGAGTTATCAAAAAAAAAAAATGTTAATGAGAAATAACATGTAAATACAATATAGGTAGCTAAAACATTTTTGTTTTCATTCTTCAGTAATGCATTGTTATTAATCTCAGGGGGGGCGGTGGCTCAGTGGTAGAGCGTTCACCTCTGGTGCTTGGGGTCCCTGGTTCGATCCCAACTCGCGCCGTGTGGACTTTGTGGTGGACAAACACCTTGCTCGTGGGTTTTCTCGGGGTTCTCCCGTTTCCTCCCACTTTGTTCATTCCACCATTTCACTCATTTCTCATTATCACCGTCTCCTTATCCTAACCGGCATAACCGTGGGACGTTAAACTTAAAGATTTCATTTTTTTATTAATCTCAGCATTTTATAGTGTATTCTTAAGCTTAAGGTGATGTATAATTAAATTTTGAATTCAGTTAACTTATTTTGTTTCTCAGATTGTTTTTAAAATGTATGTACAATTGTTTATGTTCATTCTCGAGAGCTTAAAGTGACGTATAGTTATTAAACATAGTATTTAATATTGTACTCTTAACGTGGAAGTGATATACAGTTAACTTTTGTATTCAGTTAACATTTTTCTTTCTGAAATTGCTTTAAAAAGTATGTAAAAACGTTTTTATTTTCTTTCTTGAGTGCTAAAAGTGATGCAAAGTTATTAAGCTTACTACTTTATATTGTATTCTCAACCCTAAACTGATACACAGTGCGTTTTTGAATAAATTGTCAAGTTATTTGAGTGATGAACACTGGTAGAAAATCCTGACTACTACTGGAACATTTTGATTTTAAGGTGACGACTACTGGTGCAAGGATTTTAAAATATTGTTTTTCCTTCAAGGGCTACTCCTTTTTGAATTCTGACTACATGGTCACTATAGGAAGGATCAGTGAGTCTTTCCAACTATGGTACAGCTCCGACAGATTCACGATGCTCAGAGAAGAGACAAAATAGTATGTTTTCAAACTTAAAGTGAGAACCAGTGGCGTTTTTACCTTGCTATGCAAAAGTAAGTGAGTACTCCAATGGGGTTCCAATGCGGTACCTAATTTCTGCATTTTAGATATATGGAAATACATGTCTCTAAAATGTAAAGAACTGATTTTTAGGGGGGGGGGGATAAACTATAGGTATGTGGGGCTTGCATACTTGACGCTACAATTCGGAAATTGAATTAAAATGTGACTAACGGCTATCAAGATGTTGTCAAATAAAGGGAGGACCAACACAGTTAAGGGGTTTTCGTGTTAGATGCTAAAATTTCCGAAATCGGTCATGGAAAGTTAATAAACACCAGTAGCAATTTCATCTTAAAGTAATTAGATATCTTCATGGGGTGTTAGAACATCATGGAGTCTACCAAAATTAAATTTTAAAAGCTTTTGAAAATATAATCTGACATTTGTAAACAGTATTTGAAATATGTATTTACCCAAAACTTCCAGCTAGTACATCTAACATCTGGAGAAACACTTTGAAATAAAAGCTTGAAATTTCGGAAACAATTATTGGTCGCAACAAAATTAAATAAGATGGTACTTCTATGGGTTAAATCAGTACCTCAGTACAATTTCGATCGAAAGATTAGTTCAGTCCTAGGTTTTCTTCAGGCAATTCCAAGGGTTCATCGAGCTGTGCAAAAGAATGAAAATTCGCTGTCAATATCTAAGATAGTAAATAAGATATAAGGAATTATATATTTTATGACGTGAAAATAGAGATCTTTATGGATTTGTACTTTTGGGTCTTTCCTAAAAGAAAAAAATTCAGAAAACTACTGTATATACCTTAATAGACAATTCAGTGGGCGGGGACACAGTAGCTTAGTGGTAGGGTATTTAACTAATCTTTTTTTTTTTTTGCAGAAACTATTGGAGTATTCACTTAACCCATAGAAATACGATCATACTTAACTCCCTATTTAATTTTAAAATTAAATAAAAGGAAATATTTCAGTGTAGCGACCCACGATTATGCATTTTAGTCTCAGGGAGATTATGATTAAAGCAAGTGAATGTTGTTGACAGAATTGATGGAATGCAAAGGTGGGAGGAGAGTACCCCGAGAAAACCCACGAATACGATGTCCACTACAAACTGACTTGGCCGTGGATCGAACCAAGAACCCAATACACCAGAGGTAAGCACTCTACCACTAAGCCACTGTGCCCCCGCCCATTTAATTGTCTATTAAGGTATATACGGTTGTTTTCTGAAATTTCTTCTTCTTACAGCAAATACTCAAAAGTACAAATCCATGTGGGTCTCTATTTTTACGACGTCATAAAATACATAATTCCTTATATCTCGCTTGCTATATTAGATATTGACAAAAAATGTTCACTTTATTTCAGAGCCCGATGAACGCTTGGAATTGTCCAAAGAAAATTTAGAGCTGAATTAATCTTTCGATCGAAATTGTACTGACGAGTCTGAGGTTCTCACTTAACCCATATAAGTACCATCTTATTTAACTTTTGTTAGGATCAATAATTGTTTTCTGAAATTTCAAGATCTAATACGCTTTTATTGTATGGTGTCTCTCTAGCTGCTAGATGTACTAGCTGGAACTTTTAGGTAAATACATATTTCTAATACTCTTTACAAATGTCAAAATATATTTTACAAAACTTTTAAAATTTAATCTTGGTAGACCCCATGATGTTCTTAAACTCCATGGAAATACCTAATTATTTTAAGATGAAATTGCTACTGATGCTTATTAACTTTACATGACCGGTTTCGGAAATTTTACCACCTAACACGAAAACCCCATAACTATATGGATCCTCCCTTTATTTGACAATATCTTGATAGTCATATTTTAATTAATTTTCTAAATTGTACTGTCTAATATGCAAGCTCCACGTACCTATGGTGTCGCTTTTTATTTCACCATATTTCGGTAACTGTTAGGCGTACCGACTTGCGGTTTCGGTAAACACACACCTCTAACGTTCTTTAAAACGTTATTAAGACATATTTTAGAATATTTAGAAATGAGAGTTCTGGGAATATCATGGTACCCGAAAACCCCCATCAGGGCGTGTGTGTAGTGTATTTAATTGAAACTACTTTTGAGGTTGTTGTAAGCCCTCGTAATTACGTTTCCGAAACTGCACCATCTAGTACGCAAACTCCACAGTTCTGTAGTGTCGCTCTTTATTTTCCCATATCTCGATATCCATAAGGCTTACCGAGTTGAGGTTTTCGGTAAACAGATGTCAGTTCCTTACATTTTAGAGACATATATTTTCATATATCTAAAAAATACAGACATTAGGTACCCCATGGTAGCCCGAACACCATTGAGGTACCCACTTACTTTTGAATACTAATACATTTTGAGTTGTTGTTCAGCATCAATAAACACTTCATAGTTTTTCTACGTGCAACCCAAAAGTCCATACCTGACCGAACAGATTTTGTCCATTTAATCTCAAAAATGTTAAGATACTTTGTATTGTTAAGTACAACCAAATTAAGCACACTGAATATAACATTTTAAATATTTTCTGATTTTTGTTGCAGGTATTTCGTGCATCAAACCAGGATTCTGCTTGAAAGACAGTCAAAAGAAGCAGTGTAGGTTGTGGCTAAAAGTACGCCCTTTCTGAAGACAGACTCAGTTGTACTTACATTATTTTGTACGAATATATAACCCTAATAAAGATACTGTACTACAAATTATTTCTTTCTTCCATAAATTATAATAAAATATTATCTCTGTTTAAAGAAAATGATTGTTAATGTTAAGTCATTTTAATTCTTTTTCTCTGTAATAAGAACATTATCCCTAGCAATATTTTTTATCTTTGTGCTATTGCGATTGGATGAAGTAAAATTTTATACGAAGCACTATTATTTCTGACATGCATTAATAACTAATGTATTGTTCTGTATGTAAGACAATGTGTATACTGAACATGTCTAGCGAAGGTGTTGTTTTAATACAGAATCTATAACTCAGCTTTTCAGTAGTCAACTTTATTGGGAATCCGAAGAAAGAAGTTAAAAAAAAAAATGTTGGACTTACCAGCGTGTGTGTGTTCGAATTCTGGACTAATCCAAATTATCCAGAGAAATCATTATATATTTCTTTGTTGCTATTTCAGATGTATCCTTTATCCAAGTCGTATGAAACGGAGACTTCATACATCGCTATACTTTGTATGAACTATGTTCCGTATTTACTTAATCACTTTGTAACTTTCTCTAGTGTTGACAAGGCCGCAGGTGTCAATCGAATAGTTTAGTGTTTCACTCATGTCACCTTGTGACTAAGGTACGTCCTGTCGGTATATATATGGTACTGGGTTCAATTAGCGATAAAATACATTTTTAGCGTTAAACAAATGCAAAAATCTACACGAAATGAGATACCGTGATCTCTGACTTACGGATAACACCAAGCAACTAATGGTACTGAGTGTGATTGAGTTTACTAATTACTATTTGGCTAAAATCAGTGTTCCTTTATCTATAGTTCTTTTCGTGCTTTGAATTGCAAAGTTTGAAATAACCGTTTTAAATTATTGTGTATATATATCTTCCGAGTAATTCTGAGAATCATTGCTCTTTCTTTAAGCAATGTATGAGACTGTTAAATTGCTCTTTCCTTAAAATGTTGCACTAAGAAGGATGCATCCAGGAAAGTCCAAATTTGCAGAATGTCTATAGCAGGGAAGAATAAATATGTTTAGTCGATGGCTGCACAACGCCTCCGCTGTCACCACGTTGTCACACAGCGAATACAGCGAACGTTTAAGAGTATTCTGCACTTACTATTAGGTATCGGCCTGGGAACTTTGGCGCATCTACCCAGTCTCCTTCTTGGTGTTTCATTTTTAATGGCGAGTACTGAGTAGGAATAATATTGTAAGCGAATGCGTTTCCGGCTGACACCACACTTTTAATTATTGCGACATTTAAAAAAAAAAAACTGTTAATTAAAATGTACAGAGAAGTTATTTCTGGAAAATTCTATTCAGGCCTCTTGTGGTAACAACTGCACTTTAGTAGAAGATACTATTAAGGAAAAGAATGAGGTAAAATAATCTTTATATCGTACAAGCAATGGATGATAACAGCTTAATAAATGATTGTACGTAAATCTTGTTTGAGTTTGAATATAGGATTGTATAAGGCTGTGCATTTTGCATTATTATTGAGGTGCTGCAACTAACTAACTGCAAACCATATGATAAATTCTTACAGTAATATATCACATATTGATTTACTCTGTATGGAAACGAAAATAGTTTAATATATGGTTAACCTCCTTTGTGCCAGGGGCGGATCCAGAGGGGGGCGATCGGGGCGATCGCCCCCCCCCCACAAGAGGAAACTTTCTTATTTTATATATAAATAAACCCATCCATAACAAGTTTGGAGCTCTTAAAAGTAGCAGTATTACCGCCGACCGCCCCCCCCCCCAGAAGTCCGTCCTGGATCCGCCCCTGCTTTGTGCCCATAATTTTAAAATTAACGCTTGTGTCACTTTTCAACACTTGACTTTGCAGTAGCTTTCCAACGAATTAGCAGGAAGCCCAAACTTATAGGACACCCTGCAGGTAAATACATTTCTTTGGACAGTTTCACTGCTCCAAACTAAGATTTGAAAAGTGTAGTATTGTTAATTTTATTATTATTGGCACAAAGGAGATCAACCATATTTTAAGCTATTTTTGTTTTCATACAGAGTAAAACAATATTTGACAACATTACAGTAAGAATGTATCATGCACTTTGCAGTATGTTGCAGCACTTTAATAATGGTGCACTATACGTACACTCTAGATCCTGCATATGTCCGATCCATACATTACAAGAAGGCAATACGTATTCGATACAGGTAAAATCTGTATATTTCATATGGACAACCTATTAGCTATATACATCCAATCTATACATTACATATGGCCAACCTGTACGCGACATACGTATAATCTATATGCTGCATGCAGACAGTCTGTAAGCTACATATATGCACTCTGTATGGTGCATACGGATATTCTGTATGCTGTATCTGGACAAGCTGTGTGCGACATAAGGAAAATCTGTATAATACATACGTACAATACGTATACTGTATCTAGTCGTACGTATGGGGCACAAGTACAATATAGATGCTGTCTCGGGGTTGAACGCAAGAAACATACGTACAGAACGTATATTGCATACTTCTTGAAATCATGCTCCGTCCTGATAGTCAGTGTATGTCGTCATTATTAACCCACATGCTACATACGACCCTGACGTCACAAAGCTAGATATTACCTCCGTATATACTTGTTACTGCAGATAACGTCACACGAATGACGTCATTGCACTTGTGCAGACAGTACGTATAATACATACTTTTTCAGCTATACGTTTGCTGCAGGATGTTATATACGGTTGTACGTTAAGTCCAGAAACTACAGGAATTACGAATGTAACCTACGTTTTTAAGTATGCCACCTACATTTTTTTTTCTCAGTGTACAAGCACAAAAAATACAGCGTATTTTATAGTATTTCAGAAGGCACCTTTAAACTTACAATGTGTTTGGGCATAAACGAAAACACGCGTCTATTTATTTCCAGTTTCCTGTTGATCCTCAACACTTGATACCTTATTTTACATAGAGTCTATATAATATCTACACACAATCTTATTTGCTTCTCTCCACTCCTTCCTACGCTATTACGGTAATATTTACTTTTTTCGGATGGGGCATAGGCCCCAACACTGTTTTTCGCAAATATTAAAACAAGTTTCATTTATTGTTTTGCAAGTTGTCCCTATAGGAAGTTTCGTTGCAATACTCGATATACTTTACGAACTTGGGACGTACGCTTATTGGTACGTTTGATATTTCGTAATCAACGGTTTAGAAGGTCCGTCAATCACTCAACCACTTTTTCCAAAAAACATACGAAACCCAATTATCTCGTTTTACGCAACAATATATTCGTACAATGTCATTCAACTCGTTACACTTCTTTCCTTTTGGGCCTTAAATTTCAAAATTTTGGGTAGGAGCTTTTGCCCCATAAAACCGTTTTTTTTCTGCAGAAAAGAATGCAGTAGTTTATTTTTTGCGTATTGTCCCTACACAATGTGTCGTTTCAATTCTTCATGTTCCTTACACACATCTGACATACTGTTATTAGCACTTGGAATATTTCGTGATGAATGTTTTGGAGGGGTTCCTGCCTCACCTAACTGTTTTTTTCCAGGCAAATGCGAAACCCGCACTCCCTCGTTTTACGTTTTTATCATGTGTGCATAATTTCGTTCAGTTCGGTCGTCATGTTTTTGTGTTTCGGGCGTCAACTTTGAAATTTTTTTTTGGTTGCTTTTGCCCCCTAAAACAGTTTTTCTGCAGAAAATAAAAAAGAACATATATTAGTTTATTTTAGGTGTAGTATCTACCTTCCAAATTTTACCAATATCGAAGTGTTACACTTGGGAGGTGTTACTTGTCAGTCATTGTAGAATTATTTTCCCTGTTCCTCCATCACTAAGGAATTTTCTGAGAAGTAAGGGGTCGAAATGGATGTATCGAGTTGCGGGAAGAGACGTAGTGCGACTGATAGAGGATGTGGAAATATGTATATGTGCAAAATTATAAGGGCTGAACGTGATAAGAAACGGAGGGGTCAAAATTGATGGGAGAAGGGCTATGCTATGTTATTGAAATACATCAAATAAACTATTGAATCGTGAATATAGTGTAAGATAGACAATGCAAACGGTGATAGTTTCACAAAAGAAGAATGGTCAGAGTAGATCACGAATCTCCGGCGCCAATTTGAAATCCGCCATTTGGAAATCTCTGATATTTATGTTAATGGAAAGGTAGTGATGTGATATATCAGGTGGGGCCAGCATGTTCTCAAAGGTCAAGTATGAACTTTAGTTATCCTTATCTGTACTTACTTGGAAGATTAGGATAACCTTCATAGCTATTTACGAAAATCAAGGAGACTGATACTCGTATGTTTAAAGTTTGGACTATCACGAAAACACATAGTATAAGTTGAACATATCCAAAGCCAAGTAAACTAACCGCGAAATTTGATATCCATGTTGAATATTATTACATTTCACTGTCGAATATCAAATTTTACTGTTATTGTAGTTTTCTTTGTTTGTAGATATGTGAGCTATTTCTTGTCCATAATGCGACTAATAAAGCTAAAAGACTCACAAATTGAATTTGGTTCGTACCTTTACCACTCTATGTAAGAACATATGTTTATAAGAAAGGTAATGAGATTTTTAAATTTCAGGTTTTACCAAGGTTGCCAACAGTCCTGATTTTGTCCTGACTGTACCGATTTTTGACTTATCTGTCCCGCGTCCCGACCGGACACGCGTCAGAGGGCATATTGCTCCGATTTATCCCAAAGTTAATTAATATTTTATTTAGCCATTTTTTACAAAGTAATAACTTCTTGAATTACACACTCAGTTTTGTGTTTAGAATCATTGTAACTAATTTGTCTTTTAGTTTCACTCATGAAAAAATAGTTAGCAGCTCGTATTTAATTTACAGTTATTTCCTAATTGTTTTCAGTTCATAATTCGGCCGATTATGATGATGATAGTATATTCCATGCAGCGCTAAATATATTGTTTTTGCAATCTCTACATAAAAGCGACTGCTACCGCAGTGGCAGTAACACTAGCGCTCATTTCAGAGGGCCACGCTAAGTATACCAGATACTGTCCGTCTGCCAAATCTGATACCAAGTCGGCGTCTTCTGCTTCACTTTTCGTTTGCTGCTCAATCACATTCTTTACCTTATTCTGAATTGTGCTGTATTATTCTGTTCTTCGACGTTATTTTTTACATACAATGATCATTGGTGATGAAGACATCATCTATAACGGACCATCCACATCGAAATTTGGGAGGGAAGAGGGGCTGCAACACTAATTGTCCCATCCACGGTGTTGCCGGTGTTACGTTTTTTAATTTTCTGTGGAAAAACGGTTTTAGGGGGCGAAACCACCCACCCAAAACTGTGATATTTTAAGCCCAAAAGGTAAGAAGTGCAACGAATTGAATAACATTATGCACAGATATTGTAGACGTAAAATGAGATAATTGGGTTTCGTATTAGCCGGAAAAAAGTGGTTGAGTGAGGCACGGACCGTCTGAGCGCGTTGATTACGTAGTATCAAAAGTGCAAATAAGCACACGTCAGAATTTCCTAAAGAATATGGAGAATTACAACGAAACTTCGTATAGGCACAATTTGCAAAACAATAAATGAAACGTGTTTAATTTTTGCGGAAAGGCTGTTGGGGCCTAGGTCCCATCCAAAAAAGTAAATAATATAGTAATAGCGCAGGAAGGAATGAACCGAAGCAAATGAAATTGTGCGCAGATGTTATATAGACCATGGATGCAAAAAAGCATCGAAATTTTACTCGCGCAAGGAATAACCTACCAGCGCACATCTCGTAGGACGCCGATTTCTCTGTAAATCTGGGGCTCATTCAAATGCGGAATGTGTATATATGAGGATTTTAAGACAAATTGCATTCAAATTATGCCAAATATTGCATATTCATAAATACAATAGGGGAGCAAATGAGCTTTAGGTGGACCGGCACCCCAAGTATCGGCGTTCTTGCACATCTCGTTCGATACCAGCTTGCGTCGTGTGGACTTTGTCGTGGACAAACACAGTGCTCGTGGTTTTTTTGGGGGGGTTCTCCCGTTTCCTCCCACTTTCTTCATTCAACCGTTTCACTCATCTCTCATCATCACCGTCTCCTTTAGCCTAACCGGCATAATCGTGGGACGTAAAACTTAAAGATTTCATTTTTGCACATCTCGCAATAGAAATCATTTACTTACTTTCGGTATGATATTAAATACTCGCCCGCACCGGTGAACCACTCGCCCCGGGAGAGTGGGCGAATGGTTATTTCCATCCCTGATATAGAATCTATGTAAAATAAGGCCTTTCGTGTTTTTCAAGTGTCCTATTCGTTTTGCTTCAAATTTGGCAGATCAACAGCAAACTGAAAATAAATCGACACGTGTTTTTGTTTATGAGCAAAAACATTGTAAAGGTTAAAGGTGCATCCAGAAATACTATAAAATACGCTATAGTGTTTATGCTTGTAGTTGATTTGACTAATTTGAAGAAATCGGATGGATACATGACACATGTGAAACACGAAAGCCATATTCTACATATCCAATATCTACATACAATTTAATTCGATTCGTTCCACTTCTTCCGCCAGTCAAGACCTCGGTCTACTCAACAGTTTTTTTGTTTCTTTCAGGAAAATACGAAACACGTATTCCATCACCTTACATCTACAACATTTGTGCACAGTTCATTCACTTCGATCCAATACTTCTTGCCTTTTTGAGTCAAATTCCAAAATTTTGGACGGGAGCTTTTGCCCCCAAACCCGATCTTCCCCGAAAATAAAAAAGTATTTGTTTATTTTTGCATATTGTTCATACACAAAGTTTCGTTGCAATTCTCCATGTCCTTTACACACATCTGACATCTTGTTACTAACACTTTTGATATGACGTGATCAAAGATTGGAGGGGTCCGTGCCCCACAAAAACCTTTTTTCCATCAAAATACGAAAGCCGTATTCCCTCACATTATGTCTACAATATCCGTGCACAACTTCATTTACTTTGGTTCACTTCTTTTTGCCTTTCCGGCGTCAACTTTCAAAATTTTGAGGTGGAGCTTTTTCCCCCTAATTTTTATCCACAGAATATAAAAACCCAGTATCCTTTATTTCTTTATTTCTTGCGTATTATCCATACACAAGTTTCGTTGCAGTTCTTTCTCTTCTTTAAACACATCTCACATAGTGTTACTAGCACTTTGGATTTTCGTGAGCGAAGTTTAGAGAGGTCCATGCCTGACCTTACAGTTTTTCCCAGGAAAATACGAAATCCATATCCTCATTTTACGTCTATAATATCTGTGCGCGATTTCATTCACTTCGGTTAACTTCTTCTTACTTTTCGGGCGTCAACTTTTAAAATTTTGGGTGGGGGCTTTTGCCATCTAAAACCGTTTTCCGCATAAAATAAAAAGCCCGTATTCGTTTATTTTTGCGTATGGTCGATCCAAAAATTAAGTTGCTATTTTTCATGTTCTTTACACATATCTGACATACTGTTACAAAAACTTTTGATATTTCGTAATCAATTGTTTGGAGGTGTCCGTGCCCCACCCTCCCATTTTTTCCAGGAAAATACGAAACTCGTATTTTCTCATTTAGCGTCTACAATATCTGTGCACAATTTCATTCATTTAGGTTCACTTCTTTTTGCCTTTCGTGCGTCAACTTTCAAAATTTTTCGTGAGGCCTTTTCCCCCTAAAAACATTTTTCTGCAGAAAATAAAAAAAAAAAACTCGTATTGATTTATTTTCTGCATCTTGTTCATAGTTAAAGTTTCGCTTCCATTCTTTATGTCCTTAACACACATCTGTATTGTTGCTAGCACTTTTGATATTTCGTGATCAAAGGTTTGGAGGGGTCCGTGCCCCAGCCATCTGTGTTTTCCAGGAAAATACGAAACCCGTATTCTCTCATTTTACGTCTGCAATACCTGTGCACAATTTCATTCACTTCGGTTCAGGCGTTGTTGACTTGCGGGTCTCAAATTTAAAACCTATCCATTTTTTATTAATGTTGTTGAAATTAAAAGGTTATAATTGTTTGTATACACGACTCCAAAAGTGCATTACCACCTTCTATTCTCCCTTTCCTGCAATAGCAAATAACCCAAAAAGGTCGGCGGTTGGCTTGGTTGCGAATTCGAAAGGCGTTAGACCAAATCTCAATTTTGTAACAAATATATCAGTGTGGCGAACTGAAATTAAGAGAATAAAACAAATTCTTACGAATGACAATGTTATTATTCAGACGAAGTTGAATGGCATCAAAAGTTACAAAATGATCTTACTTAAGTAGTTCAAACAAGATCAATGGCAAGAAACAGATATCAGAGGAAAACATTTCTCTCCTTCCACCTAAAAAAAGAACCTCCTAAAAAAGAAAAAAAGTTACATAATGTAAAGGTTTAATATAAAATCCCCACTCAAATTTTGACAGTTCATGAGTTTCTATAAGATTAAACACCAAAAAATTAAACACTTATCTACAACTATGCTATGTCTAATATTACCACAAATATTATTAAAGGTAACTATGAGCATTTGTGAGTCGTTTGACGCAATATGTAATTTAAGTATCTTTCGCACCACAATATCCAACACTAGAGGACGAGAGCGTTACGGGAATTCCACTGGCATACTCGACTACTCACCTTTAGCGCTACACTCGTTTTACTAAGTTCTGTATTATTATTACTGTACACATTTCCCACTACATTTACGTAATTTGGAGAGATTGATTTCTCTATAAATGGTTTAAAAATGGCTCCGTGGAGTACTGATTCAAAGACCGTTCAAATAGCAATGATTTATACTCTATATTGCCTTTCTACTCTTACCAAATTTCATTAATGTTTCTAAGGCAAATTGATTCAACAGGTAGTATTAATATGAATGAAGTTCTCCTGTGCTTTATTTATATCTTACACTTTTCCTACTTCTTTCTATTTTATAATAAACCTAAAAGGTCTACAAACTATATACCGTATTATGATAGGTCTCCAGTTCATGACCCTATTTAAATCTTTGTCAGGTTTTTGATTCAAAGTAGTTCTATTTATGAAAAACCGCATTAACGCTTTTCTTTTAGTACAGAAGATTATAAAATTTACCTTTGGCTTTTTATGTGTACCTTCTTAACACAACCTTATCCATAACCCAATCCACCTTGAATACCCGTAATCCTATTACACAACATGTGAAAAGTTCCTAGATTTTTGTCCTTTAATATTTGACATATTTTTTGGCTAGAGATCCCTTCAGTTCTCCACAAATCTCTCTTAATCATATACCTAATAAGATTTAACTTCTCTCTATCACTACGAATATCAATCATCCTATACTTAAAAAGAAACTTAATCTACCAGGACTGTATTCCAACATGTATTACCCTCAAATTAACGAATTCCTCTGAAACGCGCTCTTATTTACTCACACCTCTATCTAGCTGACCATAATGACATCTGTTCGCACATTATCATCAATATTAACTGCCTGAGACGTATTCATATCGATATATAATATTATAATTTTCCCAATTCTTTAATTTTATTTAAAAGTGTGTTTTCATAACCAGATCTTTCTTAAGTATTTTCTGAATAATTTTATCCACATTTTCGTTCAGAGAATTATTGTACTTCATGACTTTGTAGCAATACTTTTAATTTTCGAATTTGCAATTTCGATACAGATATCTCGTTTCCTTCATTTGCAATATTCTACTATAAATTTTCATTCACGAACTTTAAATCATTAATCCATTCCTTCTCTTTCTCTAAATTATATTCTAAATAAACTACAAGCGTAATTACTTTTCTTTCTCTATTTAACAAACCTGGAATTTAAGTCTCTGACATTGCAATTCAGTAACAGTTCAGTTTCGCTATTTTTATTAATTTCTACAGACACTCGTCTATCAATTTCTCTGTTTGAGTCACAATCTAACAATTACCAATATAATTAAAATATGGAGCGTTGATAATCAATTCGAATATTTGTATCATTATGTTTATTAACGAAAAGGATAATAGTGTTGGGATTAGCGAAAACCTAAGTAAAGATTTAAAGGAGGATTACAAAATTGTATATAGTTTAATAATGAAGGAATTAAAAAGTTTAATAATATTTTTTTTGAAACGCTCCAATATTGTTCCGTTGGGCAAACTAACAATCAGGATAATGAATTTCATACTCATCAAATATTTAGATTCGTCATCTTGTGAATACGTACAACAATGTGTGAGTCGTGTTTCCTTTTAATCACATGCAATTTTGACAAAGTCTAAATACCTTGATTTATCGAAAAGTTTACAGTTTATAATTTGACTCTGCAAATTCTGGAATTAGTGAGTTTCATATCTCCAGGCAGAAATTTAACACAACTTTGCTTAGAACATGTATTTGAAATTTCCTCTGTTTTTTCTTACGCCCCTACTGAACGGAGAATTGTGTCCACATTTTACGTTTCTACCTACAGTATTATGTTATTTATGACAGTGAGTGAGTATTTTATATTCTTTTATAATCATATGAATTATATATACTTTATTTTAGACACTAAAAATTTGCAAATTATATTTGCTAATGCCATATTTACATTCTTTGCTATTTCTTAATTAAATATTAGAGGAATCGACCATCATAACCAAAATTATAAGATTGTTTGTGGTATTTTGTTAAAAATGAAGGGCACACAGTAACCAATACTGGATTTGTCACTGATTCAGTCTCAAATCGAATGTAATTCTTATATTGCAAAGCAAACTCTGCCGTGAAAGACATAAGATTTAGCTATGCTGAAATGGCCACCCACAATAGATGATCTAATTGACTGACACTCGTATCGTTGGGGATTTTTGAATTATTTTGTGTACGTTTCTCATTGTCATAGGACTTGGAAGATTTGAGGCAACACAGCACTATTGTACAGGACCAAAGAACTCGCAATGCATTGAAACTCGGCTGAGAAGAACCGGATTATGGGCTGAACGTCTCTGTGGTATCCAGTGTGTTCAAATTGAAAAAAAAAACTGGAATGCTTTGAAAACCAACAACCTTGTTTTCTATTTTTCCCGACAATTTCACTGTTCTCCGCGCTCTCGCTACAAAGTACATATAGTTTAGTCTTCAATCAAATTGAAATTGAAAATAACCCTATTTTCAATTTCGTGATATGGAAACACTTTCATTAACAATTTTCCTCTCTTACAGAGAGTTTTCTACGTTGCTTGTACGTAATTATCGCAGTTGTGGCGTTCATTGTGGTCGTCAATATTTCTCTTACAATTGCTGCGTGCAAGGTAAGACTTTCTTATTATATGTAGTTCAATTAAAATCTGTGAGGCGCGAAGAAAAATGTAAAGATCAGATCAATTTTCATCAATGACTTAATTTCAGTGATGCTTACTTAATCACTCAGTTGCAATGTTAAAGATGTATGCATGCAAAATAAATCAATTTTCCTTGAGTCTATATGATCCTTACTACCGTGGGTATGTTGAGTGATAAAAATGTTTCTCTTACATAGGTATTGTATTGGTGTGATTGAAATGACATTCTTTCAGATTTAGTAATTAAGCACATTGTGTAATGCAAGCAGGCGATGGATGAAACGAACGTCTGTGACTTCAGAGGTACCTAACATTGGTTTAAGCCACCGTATTTTTTATAACATTGGTTAGTTGAGATTGGTTTAAACCAGAGTCACCAATATAGCCTATAAGTGCAGATGATCCTTAACATAGGAAGCACCATTTCTTTTAGAAAAAGAAGTGAATTACATTTAAAAAACTCTTTCAGTTTTACGTCCCACGTTTTGAAACATTCTTGTTATAAATACTATGTAAAATTACTTAGAGTTGCATTTGTGGTTTTAAAAATAAAAATTATTTCCAAAGGAGAAACCCAGAACTTCATAATATTTACAAAATATTACAAATAATACCTAAGTAATAAATTTAAAAAAGTAGATTTTGTTATACGAAAAGGTTTAAAATATATGTACTTGTATACGTCTTTCCTACAATAACTGTACAAGACTGTTTTCCGTTCTGTACTGTAACATTTAAATCGGAGCACCAATCTCGAATTCAAGATTTCATCATCTTTATTTCATTTATTTCTAGCATGCGGTTCTCAATGCCCTAGTCACAAGAGTCACAAGTCACAAAAATCAATAACGCATATGAACTGACGGACAGAGAAATTCCATTTACTAGATCTCCTTCCCCCCAAAGAAAAAAAAACATTGTTTGAGAGGTAATGATCCTCAGGAATTGTTAAACATAAAAATAGATCCATGATGTGTTAACTGCACTTTTCAAGAGAAGTGCATGGGAAAACTAAAGACTATATCTTTGTGGAAATAATTTCTTTGTTTCACTTTTAATTATTTATTTATTTATAATTAAAACTTCGTATAATATGAAGGCTTTGTCAAAATATTACTAAATATGAAAATTTTTCTTATGCTGTACGCCCATCAAACTTACAAATCCTTAACTAGCAGAAGTATCCGGCATCGCACGGAAAAAGTAAGGTTTATGGGACATCTTATGAAGTAAACAAACACATTATATGAGTAATACTCTCGGATGCGCTTCTTCATTCCAGGTACGTAAGACATACCTATTTATAGTACGAGAAATACGAAGCTAATGCAAAAAAATTTACAGATATGAAAAGTATGCAACGCAGGCAAACGGTGGGATTGCCTATCACACAGAGAATAGGATTCACTCTACATATACGTATACGAAATTGTGCTTGCGTAAATCAATTGAACTCAAAACAACCAACCTTAAGGTTATATGCTTTTATTGGAATTTGTATTGACAAATCACAATGGGACTCGCTCTTGTTTGTATTCGCTCTCTGCGTTGTCAATGGAAATATAAGTTGCAAATCTAAATGGATCATTTTTCGCTCGAGTTGCATGCACGAAGGGTGCACCCACACTCACCGTAGCGCTCGGTAACTAGAATAAGAGTAGTTAGTACTGACTTCAACGGAACTGGGGAAGAAATAACCGAGATTCTGTAATATAAATAGAGTTCAAGCATTCTGCTAGTAGATTATTACACACGACACTGAAATCACCATTACTTTGCCAATATGTCAGTCAATAGTATATATTTTACTATTGGTTAAAATTTGTGCTTATCTCAAACTTAGGTATAACTGAAGAACTTCAAATGACATTCTTGCATTACCCTCCTAATATGAATGGGCATCATATTTGCTTGAGCTTTCACTGGGAAGAGTCAGTAGAAATATTACTCTGTAATTAAGGTTATGGTTGACACAAGCCTTAAGTTTCCAAGAATGGATAGGTCTGCTTGGCAGAGTAAAAAATGACGCAAGGGCGTTTAGTGCAAAGTGGAACTCTTACTCCAAATCATTGTCGTGAGGTAACAGTCAACAATTATCCTACCACAACTTCCGTTTGTTCTCGCACTGAGCAAAACAAATGTCTCTGGATTTTATTTTTCAAGTGTCGTGATTAATCTTCTAATACATTGGAAGAACTCACTGTGCACAATTCAGCCTAGATTTAATAACTGTATCACTATGGCTCTTCTGACTGCCTTTCTTTCGTCGACATCGGCGACAGACTTGCACTGACAACTCATGTTTTTAAATTCAACGTCTTACTTTAATACTCATGTCTCATCAGCACTGATGCATCCAAAAAAATGTACGGATGGGTTTAGAGAAATAAAATTATATTCCTGCATACTTCCATGTGCACTACTTCCAATTATCGTTCGCCAGTGATTGACCACTTTTGAACTGATTCTTTTCATGTCAAATTCTTCGTTGATAATACAGTGCTCGCGTGTACACTTGGATATGTATCGAAATTATTTCTGACGATGATTTCCACAACCGCTAATCATACATTTTAATAATATGTTAAGAAGATCCTATTTCCTTTACCTTAACACTAACTTATTTACGTTTATTATAATATTACTTTAACGTATTATACATACAGATTATGTGTATGTACAAACTTATACACAAGTGTTACAATTACAGGAGCAACAGTTATGTAATTTGTAGTAAATAAATATTGAGCTGCAGATTAAACACGCAAATTTTGTTACGCGGCATGTTAGGATAAACTAGTGTTCTAAATATTTATATTTGTTTTGTGTGATTAAATGTCTTTAGAAACAAATGTGCGTTGAGAATTGTATATTCATTTTCTATTACAGGAGAAACCTAATATGCTTATTCCATGGTTAATCGTAACGATGTTCGCTTTTTTTATACTATTTGTAACTCAATTTATCGTTGCAATACCTTTTTTTAACTTGGTTTGACTTATCACGGAATCATAATTCTGGGTTCTCATCTTCTTGTAGAAGGTAAGATATTTGCATATTATATATATATATATATATATATAGATAGATAGATAGATAGATAGATAGATAGATAGATAGATAGATTGTTTGTATAAGGTCTCTAACGCTATGCAAGTTCTGAATTCTTAGATCTATTACTAATATTACTAACTAAAATTTATAGTATATTAATTTTTAACAAATCTTCAGATAACAATCCCATTAATATTTATTCTTAGTTTTGAAGCTTGACTATAAGGAATTCGATACACCAAATTGCTGATACTCTCCCCCACCAAAAATTATATTGATTTTGTAATTTTTAACATTTTGCAAATGTATCCGTTTGTTATCTGTACTACTAATACGATTACTCGGTCACAGAAACAGCTACTTAAAAAAATGAAATCCGCGGGGAGGGATTTTTACCGCCCAATAAATACTCCAGTTCATCTTACGAAAATATTAATACTACAATACGTTAGTGAATTCTTAATTTTATTCCTAATTGTGAACGTTAATACAAATACAATGTTCTTTAATGATCAATGAAGTTGGTAAACAGTAATTAGATTCCACGGTTTACATCTCTGAGAATTTGATTTTTCGATCCCCAAAATTTCGACGTTTATTGCGTGCTTTATTTCTGTATGAGACATAATTGAACTAATAGCCTTTACACAACAGACAATTCTTTTGAGATTACTTGTGGCGAAAACAAACATATCAAACATGTCATGTATTAGATAAATCTTTAATCAACTGGAAACTGAAAATTGATAACGAAAATATCAGCTAAACTGCGATGGCCTTCAAAAACATTTGGAACAGCTTACATAACCAACATCGCTCTATTCAAATTACTATAGAGAGAATCAGATTGATTAGAAAGACAAATCAAGATTTCAACTGTTACGTAATCTTTCAAAACAGCCTTTGGATTTACGAAATATCTCCTAACTACGGAAATAAAATCGATGAAATATGACTAATTTAATGCAAACGAAAGTAGCATAGTTACTAACACGTAACTAAGTGTAGCGAAAGAAAATATATATAGTGTATTACAATCCGTTCTATTGTCATTCATAAACAAGATCTTTTTCTTAGTTTTAATTTCAAGTAGTGGAAGGTATATCTATTTCACGAAAAGAAACTTCTAAGGCAATACATTCAATATAAACTCCATTTGCACAGTAAATGAATACGATTGCTTCATTAATCTTTCATACCTCTTTCAGACTTCATATAAGTGTTATGGAATGTAGATTCCAATGACTTCTCCTTCGTGGCTAAGCGGTTAGCATACGCGCCTTTGGCGTGGAAGACCCGGGTATAATTCCTGGCAGAAGCTCATGTGCTTCGGATTGCACGTTAATCAGAGGTCCCGTCTCATATAGTCTCACTGCTGAAAGGAATGTTAAACTCAAAATCAACTCAAATGCTTCAACTGTAATCGCAGACCAGCTAAAGCACGATAACAAGAGACATAGTTGCCCAGTATGCTAAAGTTTCTTTCAAACAATGTCGATATTTAAAATACAAATATCCTATTATCATTTTAATTCCTATAAACGAAAAGCTCAAATTTGCAATAAAAGATATTTTTCTACTAATACATTTTTATTAGCACTTTCTTTCAGGTGTGATATTAAGACAATTTTTCATTAGATACCTATTGGAGCAAATTGTAAAACTTTGCGTCATATAGGTTATAGGTAGACCATTTAATAAAAAGAGCGTCCGGAATCAACTCCCACTACTAGTTTTATTATAAAAGCTTCCCCCAAAAATCTCTCTAATATGAAAGGTTAGAAATAGGTAGTCTTTTGACCGTAAAATCGCAGACAGGATCTCTACAGAACATCGTAGCAGGCTAAGCAGAGCGGAATTAAGGAACCAATCCTCCGTAACAAGCAGAGGCTTGTTAAGTGGCGAACAGAGCCCCGTAGCAGGCTAAGCGCCTGAGGTTAGGATTCCCAGACAGAGCCCCGTAGCAGGCTAAGCCAGGAGATAGGATAGGCGTAGTCCCGTAGCAGACTAGAGGCCTGGGGTTAGGTTATTCCAAAAGTTCCGTAGCAGACTAGAGGAGGGACACAGGAAAACTGGTATCGAGTTGTCTTCATCCATCAAATTTATAGGGTCCTTTGGGTGGCGGTGGCGCTGCTGCTCCGATGTCGTCTTCTGCTCCGTGGGAGGGGCTAGAAGCCGTCGTGTGCATGTAACTGTAGATCTATCTTCTGGGAGATTCTCTTGCGAACCACGAGGTGGTTTGTAAACACTGATGCTTGGAATTGTTTTTTAACATCATCACATAGGATATTACACAGCCCGACTTGTTTAAAAAATAAGCTGAATTTTATTTTTCTTTATATGAGGGTTGGAAACACTGAGGTATCACACAAAAAATCACTAAACCATTAATAACACTTGCAACACTGAAAAAATCAATTTGGGAGCAGTAATACGGTAGCAGAAGAAAGCACTAAACAGTTAGTCCCTAATCACAGGCAGGATCGGTACATAGTATATGTCACTTCATTTCCCTCAAGGTAGGACTGTTTTAAGCTTTGGCATAATACACATATATTTGTTCACTTATAGTGAGTGGCGATGGAGCCTGTAATGTCTGTTGCTCGTTAGTCATATTATTGGTATTAAATGTGTCCAATGGAATTGGAGGAGATATTTCTAAGCGAGGTCTCTTGGATATTTTTGGTATCGAGCGAAGACGGATATATAATATATATAAAATTATAGAAGAGTTACAAATAGTAAAAATTTGCTATTAACACAGAGATATAAAATCATTTATATCGGAAAGCCAGTTATGCGACGCCGTGATTTCTTGGTCACCCTGTGTAAGGTGTAAAACATTCTAAAATATTAGTACTAAACATATGTATTTCAATAAAATTATCCAATTTTAAATGTCAATGATGGTGATAATGATCGTCCAGAATTCATGGTCATCGTGTATAATGTAAATATTGTCCTGACTTTTGGAACATCCTGTACAATATTAAAGTTGCATAATGTCGGTGACAATATGAAGTTCACAGAGGAAAAGAAAAAAATTATCGATGAAAATGCAGAATTATAAATTTGCTGTCCTTGTAAGGATCAGTTGATTTTTAAATGCGGAAATGGAGCTCTCAGCATTCTATCATTCAGTTGCAGAATAATAAATCAGTTTTTATAAAACAAAGAGGAAATGGTTGTATCGCTATGAAAAGTGTTTTTATCCGTCTGAAGTGCTGTCTTCGCATTTTCTTCTTCCTAGTGGTGAGTGTTTTATTTTTTTTCATTTCAGTTGTGAGAATGATTAAAATGCTTTTATCTTATTCAATGTTCTTTGCCAATTGAGTTAAATAATTTAGATGCGTTTATTTAGTTATCTTGTTCTTTCCTTTTGAGCTGCCAATTGAAAAAAGAGAAATATGTAAAAGATTAGATATTCCAGATCATATATCTTGCGCTCTGCCCTGGCTATTACATATATTTTTATCTTTAAAAAATCTTCGCTCGTGTAGAAAATAAAAAGAAGTTATTTATTCTTGCTCTATGTCTTCTTTATCTTCATAGTATGGCTTAATTCGATCTACTAAAATCTTCTGTATTGTTTGATGATATGAGTCTGGAAATTTGATCTTATAAAGATTAGGATTAACTCTTTCGATAATTTGCAGAGGTCCTACATACTTGGATGAAAATGATTCTGGTATCCCAATTTGACGATTAGGAAAAAATTCAATACTTTCTGGCCCTTATCAAAATTAGTTTGTTGATATCTGCGGTCAAAGTATACTTTCTGTTTATTATACCTTGCGATTAAATTATCCTGTACGACCCCACGCAACTTATTCAAATGTTCTTTGGCGACACATAACGTCGGAGTTGACGCTAACGCAATATTAGATATAATCTTATGTTCATATCCATGCATGAGAAAAAACTTGAATATTTAGTTCCGGCTTGTGCGAATGCATTAATTGCGAATGTTATGTATGGAATTAGTTTTGGCCAATGATTTTGATTTTCCTGTGCAAAAAATTTAAGAACGTTCTCTATGATTCTCTGGAACGTTTCCACTACACCCAGGTTTTTGTGGTCATACGCTGGACAAAATTTAAATTCAAAATTTAGAATTTGCTAGGTTCTGCAGCCTGTTATCGTTATGTACAGGCTGTCTGTCCAAATACGGATATGAAGAAGCTCCGTATTTAAGAATAATGTCATATATAAGAAATTGTTCAATTTCTTCTGCTGTGATGTTGTCTACAACTCTGGTGACAGTATTGCGCGGACATTTCAATAGCCACTAGTATTTGAATTTTCCATCTCCGACCGGCACCCACCCAATTGAATCGTACTGCCAGGCAGTGGCAATGGGTTTAGATGGCTGATGCAGCAATAGGCTCGCCAGTTTAGCTGGTAACTTCTTGAGTCTTTGGCAAAGATTGCATGTCTTTACTCTATTGGCTATGTAAGCTTTCATATTAGAGAAATAGTATTTCCTAAGCGCCGACTGGTATGTCTTGGTATACCGGAAGTGTGGTGTCATTGGGTTGTTATGGATAGCCTCAAACTATTTGCCCAGTAAAGATTTCGGAACGCAAGTAAATGCAGCAGTCCTAATTGAGGGTATTTCGGAGTCCTATATAATAATCCATTTTTAAGAGAAAAGTATTTCGCCGCACGGATTGTAGATAACTGGTTAGGTTCTTCATTTTCCAATACAGTAATGATGTCCGAAAATGAAGGGTCCTTTTTTTTTGTTCTTCTGCTGGATTGGGTAATGTCATAGGCTGGTCTATTTGAAAGGTGTGTTCCAATGAGTGGGAAGCAAAGACTTTAGCGTCCTCTGTGTCGGAGAAGTTATGAACTTCTTGATTCTCGTTCTGTTGTATATCTTGCTTGTCTTCTAAGCGGCTAAAATGTCTGCAGGATGCTGCTGACTTTTAATGTTTTGAATTTCAAAATTGTATTCCGCTAAGAATATGTTATAGCGACTAAATTTCCCGATTGCGTCCGGATGGGTATTGAGTGAAGCTATGTATTTAGCATCTATAAATAATTTAAATTTTCTAGTTAGAAAGAAATATCGGATTTTCTTAGGATATATCAGTGCATATAGTTCCTTTTGCTATGTTGAGGCCTTTCTCTAGCTTTTGGTAAAACGGCGCCTACAATAGGAAACAACACGTTCCTGATTGGTTTTACTATCATAACAAGCCAATGTGCCGCCTGTGGATGTTGACAATGCATCTGAATATGCTCGTACTTCCAATGATTGATCAAAATGAAACAAAGATGGAGCTTGCATAACATCCGTCTTAAGTTTTTCAAATACCTCATCATGCTGTGGTGTCCATTTAAATTTTGAATTTTTGTCCAAAAGAATTTGAAAGGTTTCCACTTTTTCCGTAAAATCTTTAATATGTGCTCTCAAACAAGAGCATAGTCCCAGGAAACTCTTAAGGGTCCGTTTAGAGGTTGGAGTTTTAAAAGTTCGTATTTCGTTGGCAATTTTGAGTGATATTTTGGTCTCCTTTCCATTAAATGTGAATCCTAAAACTTCCAATTCCGAGTATAATATATGGGTCTTGTTCGGGTTTGCTCTAGAATCGTGTTTTCTTAACCTTTTAAAGACTAATTTCTAGTCCGACAGTTGTTGTTTCCAATTTTTGCCCCCTATGACGAGGTCATCCGCAAAGGATGTTACGCACGTTGCTAGACCCTCTAAAAGCATGCATACAGCTATACTTAGGGCAGCAGCGGACGAGTTTTGTCCCATTACGCAGCATTGAAACTTATACGCCTTTTCAGTATGAGAAAGCTCAAAAGTCATGTATTGTTGAGTTTTGGGATGCAATAATAGCTGGAAATAATTGGACTTTATGTCAAAAGTCGAAATACAAGATTTGCTTCTAAGTACATGTAAAATGTCTTCTGTGGACTGGAACGGAATGCTCAAATATTGTGTAAATTTATTGCAAGCCTGTAAATTCAAAACAAGGCGGAACTCCAAAGTATTTGGCTTCTTCACTATGAGAAGTGGCGAGGAATAGAAAGTGTCACTAGTCCCTAATAATATTAGCGTTAAAAGTTGTAAATCAATCTGCGGTCTTACTGCCAATGGAATGGGAGGTGATCTCTGATGAAAAGAGACTCCTTTATCTATCCTTATCTTATGCACATAACCACGAAAGTAACCTATGTCAGTTGGTGTATAAGAAAAGACATATCTGTATCTAAAATGTATATGCATAGCTTTTATCTGTTGACTCGTAAAATTTGGATTGATGTCGAATAACTTAACGTCAAAAAGTAACTTGGTCTCTTCTAGCCTACTCTTAATTTCTTGTTCAGTTCTATAAAATGTTTCGTCATTTTATTCACCTTATTTGTAATCACCCTGTAAATCTATTTCTTGAACATTCTCTTGTGTTTTTTACTAATGTTACCGGCCTACTAGTAGGATTTGATATTAATAAAGTTAAATTATTCTTAGGTACTTTAGTGGGCAAAGTTTGTATTCCGTATTTGTCCAGCAAATTTTCTAATGAAGAGATAAAAAATATTCATTATGCTTTTGCCGATTCTTGACATTAATTGGTAAAAAGGAACGTGACCTGGCTGGTATCGTAACCTTTCGAGTTGTAAAAACATCAGCCGACTTGTGCTGTTTTATTGTATGCATAGCGCTAGCAGATAATTTTTCCTGAGTATCAACTTCAATTGGATACTGCGGAGGCCGTGGTTCTTGTATACCGACAACATGTTATTCTCTAAGTTAATTTTGGTCTGTAATCGATTTAGAATGTCTTCACCGAATAAAGGCAAAACATCTCCATGCTCTAAAGTTCTGAAATAGTGAGTAAATGTTGTTGAGCCAATTCTGAATTTAATCAAAGCTAAATAAATTCTCAATTCCTCGTAGATTAGTGCTAAAAGGAATCAATTTTGTGTTTGGAGGAAGCCAATGTTCAGACCATAGACTAAATGATCTGCCAATGTCAATGATTACAGGACATTTTTCTCTATTAATTGTTACATTAATTAATAATTTATGTTCCTGATTTAACATTTTAATGTTCTCCCTTCTATGTGATAACGGAGCCACTGCGTAAAGTGATGTATTTGTCAATTTTTGTTGTTCACTTATTTCCTGATTTTCGGCCCTCAGAACATGTTCTTGAGAGCGTTTGTCCTGGGGCACCCCTAGGCGTTTCTCTGCTGATTGTTCTTATAGCATGTACTGGAAGAATGACCTTTTTTATAGCATGTGCCGAATACTGTAACTGTTTCCGACCTAGGATTACTATTATTATTTTCAATATTATTTTTAGAATTGTTCTTCTTCCGATTTTGATTACCATCATTTGCATTTTTCGACCTATAATTGTTACGGTCACCTCTCCTAAATTGGAGTTCTTTATAGCATTTTGAGCTACCAGAAGAGATAGTTCAGCCATTTTATTTGCTAATTTAGTGAACTATAATGAATTATTTGCACCAGAATTACTAGATGTGCTAGGGGAGGGGGATTTGGATTACCAGCTTGAGAGTTGGGATTTGGAGGTAACTGATTTAGTGATGCACCCAGTAGCTGGGTGATGAAGGTGTAGGAAAGATTGGGGCTGGTTGCTGGTATTGATTACAATTAGTTGTTGGATTACGTAATGGATAAGTAAATTGTTGTTGATACACGGGGAAGGAAGCGCCTGCAACTGTTGATGGATTTAAATTGCTGACTGGTGAATTCCGAGGAGGCGCGGTGGCTCAGTGGTAGAGCGTTCACCTCCGGTGCTTGGGGTCCCTGGTTCGATCCCAGCTCGCGCCGTGTGAACTTTGTGGTGGACAAACACCGTGCTCGTGGGTTTTCTAAGGGTTCTCCCGTTTCCTCCCACTTTCTTCATTCCACCATTTCACTCATTTCTCACTATCACCGTCTCCTTTAGCCTAACCGGCATAACCGTGGGACGTTAAACTTAAGGATTTTGGTGAATTCCGATCGCAGAGTTAATATATTGCCTGTTGTAACTCCACGTAATCACGTTTCTTCATTAGGTCATTTGCTTTCTCCAGATTATGTAAATGTATTTGTAAGGCCTGAACAGTTGTAAATGTTTCTAGCGCTATCTTTTGCAAAAAATCTTTTTTTTTTTAACCTAAGGATAAATAATTTATATTCTGCTCCTCGGGGGACTGAGGCAGAACTTGTCTAACGACCCTTAATTTTCTGAGAAAATACGCATCTATTGGCTCGTTTTCACCTTGTTGGACATGAAAAGGTTCAAATTCCCCCGATATACCGGTAATTTTGGTCTACTCAAGCCAACTAATTTATCCTTTAATTGTTCGTAATTAAGTGCATCTCATTGGTTCTGGGCCTTTAATTGTAGCACTAAATCGAGCGTCGTGTCTTGTAAAAACATTGGTTCTTTCTTGTCCTGCTCATTCCACGAATGTAATAATGCAAGATGGTCGGAAGTTAATAAAAATACTGTCCGGTAGGGCAGTATTCAGACAACAACTGAGCCGGTCAAAGCCTCTACCATGTAAAACTTCGACTCATATAGGTAGAGCATTTAACAAAAAGAGCGTTCGGAATTGACTCCCACTACGAGTTTTATTATAAAAGCTTCCATTATAAAAGTATTTTTACAAAATAATATCTCTAACACGAAACGTTAGAAATAGTAGTCTTTTGACCGTAAGATCGCAGATAGGATCTCTACAAATCCTCGTAGCAGGCTAAGCAGAGGGAAATCAAGGAACCAATGCTCCGGAGCAAGCAGAGGCGTGTTAAATGGCCAACAGAGCCCCGTAGCAGGCTAAGCGTCCGAGGTTAGGATTTCCAGACAGAGCTAGGCTAGAGGGTAAGGCAGGAGATAGGATACGCGTAGTCCCGTAGCAGATTAGAGGCCTGGGGTTAGGTTACTCCAAAATCCCGTAGCAGACTAGAGGAGGGTCACCGAAAAACTGGTATCGAGTTGTCTTCGTCCATCCAATTTATAGGGTCCTTTGGGTGGCGGTGGCGCTGCTGCTCCGATGTCGTCTTCTGCTCCGTGGGAGGAGCCTGAAGCCGTCGTGTACATGTGACTGTAGATCCATCTGGTGGGAGATCCTCTTGCCGAACCAGGTGGTGGTGTTTGTAAACACTGATGCCTGGAGTTGTTTGTTTACAACATCACAGAGGATATTACAATATCTTCAAGGAAAAATTGATAGCATCTTAGGATATCTGAGTGTCGAACTTGCGAGAGCTCTCTTAAGTTTCGGAAATTGGAACTATAATGGGAGCAATTGTCAAGTACCTGAGAAAGTGATTTGCATTTTGAGTTACCTATAATAATATTACTATCACGATCTCTATTCTCTAAATATATTTCCTCGACTTCCGACTGACAATCAGACTCCTCAATTTTACAGGTCCATTGCCATTCAGAAACTCTTCTCAACTTGACAATATCACTATTATTAAGAACGGATTCGAATTTTTAATTATGTATTCATCTGTTATATTCACGGCCAAAATTTTCTATAAGATTCACTTCCTGATATTCCCATTCACAATCAACCATCTAGTTCATTTGTACGTACATTGCTATACCGATACTCTTTTTACTTCTACGATAACACCGTCATTAATACGGTCCATCTGAATTTCAAGGTATTATTGTCCTACTCGCCAATTGACAACTTGCCTTTCAATTGGAATTTACCATGGTTCTGAATTTAGTATGGACGATTCCACTGAGGAAAATCATGTTATACATTGTGTTTCCTCTTAGGCTATTTGAAACTCTTCTGTGCACCTCCTGTTGTCACTGAATCGCACCATTTGTATTTGTTCACTATGTGACTAAACTTTTCGACTCACTTCAGAGTGTCCTCCTCAACATCTACGAGTTTCATGCTCATGGCTACTTGAGGTTTGATTCAGTTTCTACCCTGGCCTCAAATCGATCAATTTCATTACAAATAGCTACTACTTCTTTCGAATTTTGTTCATTCAAGTCCAGGTTTCTTCAACCTTTTAGGGATTGTTTGAGCTATCCGAAACCAGATTCAGACCAGTTTCCGAAACCATTAAACAAATTATAATTTGAACCTTAGAAAATTCAATTCCAAGATAAATCTCAACGTTTTACATTTGTAACTAGTCATCATGGATACTTATAACAAGTACCTCGTGTGTCGACCTTTGCCTGTCTCAACACAACGAGTCTGTCTTGTCGTGTGTGTTAACTTAGAAAGAAGTTTCGAAAAATTTTATGTAGCCTCAACTGCTAGTAGCTAATAAATATTTCCCCATAATCAATGTATCTACCATACAAGTTTAATTTGATAAAGAACGAAGATCATATGAAACTGTTATCTTACTTGCAAACTTTCTGCATGTATCTACTGTTGTTGTTGCGTGTTGTGCGAAAGGAAAGATAATCGTTTACATGTTAATGACAAAACTGGAGCACAGAAAACAAAAATGTGTTACGTTATTAATGAAACATGGTTATAGAATTCGCAGACAATTGTATACCGAGGTGAGACAGTTACTTTATGCTCTATTCGACGAACGTAAACTATGCTTACTACACGTGCTAAGAATAAACACAAACAAGCAGACGACGGTCGCAAAGAGGAGTCGCACACCATCGCCAGCAGTCGGCAAGATGGAGATCACCAATGGCAACCGACACTACAAGATAAAAGGAAGCCGTACGCTGCAACGAGCATCAATCTACCTAGGTTGATCGAACCACCTAAAACCCCTCTCACGACGCTTGGTCACCGAGAGGTACCCATCCTTAAGCCTACGACGCTTGGTCACCGGGTTCCTTTCATCTTTCTCACGACACCTGGTCACCGAGAGAGAGACACCTAATCTAGACCCCTCTCACGATGCTTAGTCACCGAGAGACCATTACCTGCAAAACACACGATAGTCACCGGGTTCGTATCTTAATCTTACCGAAATATACATTAGAGGAATTACCTATTATGGTGTGTATATAAGAAGACTTTTATAATAAAAAGGTGAAGAGAAAGTCCAAATCCCGAGTATATTTTAATTGTTCTACCAAAGAAATTTTACAATATCTTAAAACTTGGTTCAGTCCAGAATACAGTCACACATTTCATAACTCTTTATAAGAAACTTCAGATATAATATCTCTTGATAAACTAGTAGGTATCATTCTTCCTCCCTACTGAAGCCGCGAATGTAGTTGCAAGGTAAAGCATAGTAAGTTAATTACCTTATTTCACATTCCAAATCATGCTTTTAACATTACAATATTTTCTTTATTTTGCAGGTGTTCTTCTCTATATGATTTTTGTTGTGTTCAGTTACTACATGGAACTTACAAAACCAGAAAATGAAGATCAACCACAAGTAGAAGTAGAGCAGAATTATACGGCACCACAGAGTACTCCGATACAATATAGTGCCCCAGTTCAGTACGATGTAACACAGCAGTACGATTATAGTCAACAGTACAGTTTACCACAGCAGTACGATGTCCCTCAACAGTACGGCGTCCCGCAAGAGTACGGAGCCCCAGAGCCGTACGATACCTCAGGGGCGTACGATACTCCGATAATGTACGGTACGAGAAGTTTAATAAATTTCTGTAACTTTTATTTAAGTTCTAAAACTATTATACTCTAAAGCGCAAATATATATATTTCAAGTTGTAATACTTTTGCTAAGTATTTTATTATTCGTATTTATCTTTAAATATTTTCTTAAAATGTAAAATGATATTACGAAAAATGAAAATAATGCAAACATGTGAAACAAAACTAATCACCAAATAATATATGTAAATGCAAAAGAAAATAAATATCAAACATACGTTACTTTCAAACATTTTCAAAATATTTTTTCTAATTATTTATTTCTTTAACAAAATTTTTTACAAAAGAAAACAAGAAAAAATATTGTAATGCAAAAGTTTATTTCTCTATATTTTCATTTTTTCATTACATTACAATACAATAAAATTACAACAATAAGAAAAATGTAATACTTAATGTCATTATTAATCATTACACACAATAATAATTATTATATCTTGTTTGCATGCAATGTATTTAATGATATACAATGTTTTATTTTCCAAATTAATAATATTAGTTACTGCAAAAATATTTTAATCCACAAAAGTTTTTTTTCTGCACCTTTACAATACAATGTTAAATGTTATTTACAAAGTTTAATGTTAACCATTCAATTTGTTTTCCATAACCTAACGGAAATACATTGTATTCTACTACTGATTTTATTAAACAATACAAATTCATTGTATCATCACACGCAGTTAAACAAAATTCAGAAATAACAAATTCATGATTTGAAATCTTAAAACTTCTATGTCAATAATGTATCCATTACACATGGTAAAATTTCATGCTTACGTTCTAAGAAAAAACGGCATAATTTGTCCAACAAATTCAGTGTTCACGCGCTTTGCGTATAAAGTTTATACTTGAGATTTCACTATGTTGTTCTTCAAACTCTTCAAATAAATCAGTAAGAGTTATTTCGTTGCACAAATGTTCTACAGCAAAAGTTCCAATATCATGAAGGAATGAACAATGATGTTCAACATACAGGAAACATTGCTCACAAGAAATATTATTAAAACGTAAGTATACACCTTCTATTATTCTTTCTCTTTCATTTATAATATTCTTCAATTGTTCAACAACTAAATTATTATTCTTTAAAGCATACAACTGCAAGGTTTCTCTATTATTTTTTTCTTTTTTATTCTTTTCTTTTATTCAAAATTCTTTTATTCACAATAATTCTTTTAAAGCATACAACTATAACGTGTTGTGTACATCTATTATTCTTTTATTTTATTTATAACAATCTACCATTGTTCAACAACTGAATTATTATTCTTTCAAGCATACAGCTGCAAGGTTTCTTTTTTATTTTTTATTTTTATTCTTCTTTTCTTTTATTCAAAATTCTTTTATTTACAATAATTCTTTTAAAGCATACAACTATAACGTATTGTGTACATATATTATTGTTTTCTTTTATTTAAAAAATCTGCGATTGTTCAATGAAATTCCAAGGTTTCTCTTCTATTATTCTTTTTCTTTTCTTTATAAAAATCTACCATTGTTCAATGATTTTCCAGGGTTTCTCTTCTATTATTCTTTCTCTTTTCTTTATAACAATCTACCTTTGTTCAACAACTAAATTATTATTATTTTAAGCAAACAGCTGCAATGTTTCTTTTTTTATTATTCTTTTCTTTTATTCAAAATTCTTTTATTTACAATAATTCTTTTAAAGCATGCAACTACAATGTATTGTGTACATCTATTATTCTTTTCTTTTCTTTATAACAATCTACCATTGTTCAACGAGTTTCCAAAAGTATAAAAAATACATCTGCAAGGTTTTTCTTTTCTATTATTCTTTTGTTTTACAATTCATATATCTTTTCAACTTTGACATTATTACTATTCTCTTTTGTGTGACTCCTATACATACAACAGTGTAGTAACTTTACCCCCACCCCTTACCTGCCATCATATGTCATTTAAACAATAGTGTATTTCTTCACATTTACACATCTCCCCCAGTGTCTCCGAGACCCCCTGGGGAGAATTTTGTTGACATAACGCCCCATCTACTACTTTGCTGATTGTACACATACTAACATTGTAAGAAATACAGGGCGAATTCATTATCAAATTATATTCCTACAACAACATATTTATAGACATGCGACAATAATTTTGGACATAAGTGTACATGTAATGTACTCAGGATCTTCGTGATCTGTTTGTTACTACCATCGTCTGTTTGATCTTCAAGTGTCCATGTCGTTGGTCAGTGATTTATCTACATTTAATTTTCCCTAAAATTTTCGGATACCCCTCGGAAATAAATTCCTTACACCTCCCAACTAGAGGTGTGCAATATTTAAAAAAATCATTCTCGTTCTGCCTAGAGTCCTCCAGAGCTTCGCAGAAAATATTTTAAATGATCTTATCTTTAGGCAGTACGGGAATTCCCGTTCTGCGTAATCTTTTGAGACAGGGAATTCTGTGCGAGGAGGAGATTTTTAGGGAAATACTGCACCGAAAAAGCTTAACTCTTATCGTGTTTGTATGCAGATCGGAACTCATGTTTAAAATTGGTGTAATAACGAGGGCGGGGACTAAATCCAAGCTGTCAAAATGCAAGGAAAACTTTGACGAGGACAAAATCTAAGGGACAAAATCACAGGAGTGTTTATTGGATGTAGCAGGTCACACTCTGATTAGTTTTTCCCTTCAATTGTCATATATTCTAAAATGTTATCTGTATTTTTTCAACTGAAATAACTTTTACTTTCTTCTAAAATGCTGAAAACTCAAGAAAAAGTAAAAATGTTATATAAAAAGGGCAGATTAGCTTTAATTAATTTCACAAATAACCTGGGCATTCCTATTTATTATACCTTTAATGCATTTGAAATACATTTAGCATATTACAGTAAGACCATTCATTTTAATTACGAAAAGTAACTGTGATGCTATTTGGTTTTTAAAAAGACGTTCTTGTGTAGTAGAATATAGCAGTCTTTTATTTTGAGTAATATATAAATATTTATTTTAATTCTGAAATACTGCTCAAGTTTTTTTTTTTTTTTTTTTTTTTTTTTTTTGTTAGCAAAGATCAAAATGTGAAATATATATACTTACTATAAAAGTCTTACGTCTTTTATTGGGTTTTCAGCATTTTTTAAATAAAAATGTTATTTCCGTAAAGTGAAAAATTTCAGATATTTTAGATGCATAATAGTTGAAGAAAAAAATAATCAGTATTTTATTAATCTGCACTTATGATTCTGTCTCTTGAATTTAGTCCGTTTTGTCTGAATTTTTCTTGGGGTTTGTCCTCTTGAATTTTGTCCTGCATTCGTAATGATCTGTTTGATAATTCTAATAGAGGCTGTAAGAAGAATAACAATTTCATCAAGTTTCATCATAACTTTTAGATGTTATTCTTCTTGTTCTTCTCGGAAAAATGACGAGGATACAGTTTATTACCAGCAGTGTTATTCACATCTACTTTGGTAAAGATGAATGCGATTTTCTTTTTTAACAAAATATCTGCGGGCAAATGGAAAATTGATGGACTCGGTTGCAAGAAAGCCGTTTGACATTGTAACTGAAATGAACATAAAATAAATTCAATATAAAATCAAATTATTTCACATCAAGATTTTATTCACTTTTTCAGTACCGGTAGTTCATCTCTAACATGCTAAGAGTCGCAGTACGTAAAAGGTGCCACAGTTCACATCCTCAAGACATGTTTGGCCATATATTAAGTAAACATTGCAAGAGGATGCATAAGGAGACTCTTAAGAAAGAATGTTAGTGTTCTACATCACAACTCCTTTTTCGGCATCACCTTATCAGCTGATTTGCCTTATATACATAATTCTATACTATATGAAATAGTACCATATATACTTCTATTTTATTTACATTGTCAATGTAAATAGCAGTAATACAAAATACCAATATCAATATTGATATACTTGTATGCTTTTTGTAGTATCAATCAAATCAAAAGGTCAGATACTGGGAGATAATGCCGTCTTACGCATCCTTTTGCATTGTTTGCTTAATATATGGCCAAACATGTCTTAAGGATGTGAACTGTTGCATCTTTTACGTACTGCGAGTAGTGGAGGTTTTAGCGGGTAGGCACGGGCCTACCCAAAAATTTTGAAAAATATATAAACACTGAAAGATACAAAACAGAGTAAATAAATTTTCCAGTTTTTATATTAGTGGTAAGTAATTATTTAACAAACAGCATATATACCCACTGTAAAAGTAATTTCCTATTGTCATTAATCAATTAAATGTGCATATATATCCATACACGAGGAAGGGGGCCTACCCAAAATTAAAACCCTAAAGCCACCCCTGATCTGTGAGCCTTAGCATGTTGGAGGTGAACTACTGGAAAACCGAATAAATTTTGTTGTGAAATGACTTGATACTAGACCGCAGTAAGTTTGCTTTATCTTCATTTCAGCTATAATGTCAAACGGTTTTCTTGCAACTGAGTCCATCAATTTTCCATTTCTCTGCAGGTATTTTTTTAATCACATTCATTTTAAATAGACGTGAATAATACTGTTAATAACAGAACTGTATCTAGTTGTTTTTCCGAGAAGAACAAGTAGAATAACATCTAAAATTTATGATAAAACGTAAAGAAATAGTTATTCTTCTTACAGAATCTGTTACAATTACTAAAGAAAAATTCTCTTGAAGAAACTCCTCCCTGGACAGAATTCATTGTCTTAAAAGATTAGGCAGAAAGGAAATTCCCGTTCTGCCTAAATATAAGATCATTTAAAATAATTTCTACAAACAAAGAGCTGGAGAGCCTTTAGGCAGAACGAGAAGACATCATTAAAAATCTTGCTATTTTGGTTTTTAAAAGATTTTGAATTCTTGATTTAAGTGCGAATAGAATAAAACAAGTTACTTTCGACAAGATACATTTTTAAGCAAAGCACGCAACGCAAGATTGAATGGAAACCAACCCTTACGCGGCTGTGGTCGTCACAACAACGTTTGACCAATCGATTGCCAACGATTTCATCACGTCACACCAAGAGTGAGAAAGTCGAAGCTAATTGGCTCTGGCTGAGGTTTAAACAAAAAATAAAAAGACGATAATAGTATACGACCTTCATTCTAGATTGCACCCCCCAGATTTTTTGAACACCCCTCCTAAGTTCAAAATTCTGGATAAATCCTGTCGCTGGTGGTTTTGGAACTGAAAGAGAATCAGAGTGCGGAACTTGCTGGTTCCAAATTTGGATATGAAACTCTTTGTTTTGATTTACTTGTAATGCCTTTTACTTTTGTTAAAAAATGTAGCAATCTGTTATGCGATCTTTCTGTTCCCTCCACAACTGTGATACAGCAAATGGCATTGATGGGTGTGTTCCCTGCAACCAGCATCTTAAATAGCAGAAGCTACGTGAGAACAGTTCTGTTGTGCCCAGCACTTACCTTCATCTACCTTTGACTCAAAATGCAACTCGCATGCCTTTTTGACGAACGAGGAAATGGAATGTCGTTGGGACTTTTTCGTAAACTCACCACACATAACAAAAACTGTTTGGTGAATTAACACTTTCTAGACATCGCTAAACACAAGAAACACGGACCCACATGTAAACAATACTTTCAAGGTCAGGAGTATTGACGACACACAACAGGTATATACACTGCGTGATTCCACTATCAACTGACTGACACAAATCACTGCAATTCCACCACACTTTTACCAAGTTATTATCTGGTACCTACCCCTTCCTTCTTCCTCCCCTCCCTCCACGCAATGTCATTAACAAACACTCTAGTATACTTTGAATGTGTCTTACGTTTTCATCCGATTGATAAGCGCCATGCCGTACAAAACCCAAAACGCATACAGCTTACGCTGATAAACTTGAGTTTCTCGAGAAAGGTTTACGTGATAGGGAAAACGGTTTTCATTATCATGGCACTGAACTTCATAGGAATCACAGGTGTTTGTTTTGTGGCAATTTTCATTGTCACTAGTGTAATCAATTATTTTCATGCATCTTCTTTAGTCTATAGAACATGATCCTGGGACATCAAACTAGAAATTTCGTTTAAATTTATTAATTTGAGCTTTTATTGAAATAATTGTGTAAATCTACTAGATTAATCATATATTTTCATATTTTCGACTTCCAATTTTGATATTTTCTTATTTTTCTTCACACTTTGCCTCTCTTCAGGTATTACTTTGATACTATTTGCTTTATGCTAATAGCTGACAATATATAAAATGCGTATGAAGTTTTCCTCTACTCATCAACTGTTTTAATCGAATGACGAAACCAAACGTAAAAGACTAGTAGTGGATACAAGATTCCACCCCTCATCTGCCGCGTGGCAACTCGGTAGGTTAACCACTTGATTATGCCGCAAAGTAGTACACATAATTCTTATTAGTAATTTTCCCGTTACTTTCTCTTCCTTGACTGATTCTTTGATGATTATTTTCTTTAATTCACTATGATATTCTTTGGTTTCTATAATTCAAATATTTCAATACAATAAATCTTTTATATTACTTTAGTAACTATTCCATTTGGAATATTCTTTACAAGATAAATTTGTTCCCATTGCTTGCGGTTGAAACTATAGATATAATTTAGTGACCGTTTATTTTCTTACATAATGATTCCCTTTGCGTGAAATACTGAAGAACTAAATGTACACTTTCTATATCACTTTCAGTTCAAGAATATACATAAGGGACAAAAAAAGTAGTATTTTATATTTGGTTTAATATATATAATGATGAAGTATACTATATTGCATAGCTGTGACACATTTACAATTTTCTTACATCCATACCCTTTGCAATAGAACGCAGATTCTTTGTTTTAAAAAAATCGTAAACACGATTCAAACCTATGCTAAAATGAAGTTCTGCATGCTACTCCGTTATGGCAACCTCTACACCAAAGAGATTTCACTTTAGAAGTTATCCATTATTATCTTGGTAATCTACACTTCGTAGAAGCATGAATTCTGTATCACCCAGTAAGTCAGATTTTGATTTCATTTGTCTTTATATCATATTTTATGACCTTTTCGTATATCGCAATTCCATTGACTACAACGTCCAGATAGTCAATATTTCTGCTCCAAATGGTCATGTTACTCCGTAGCAGAATGGAAGGAAAATAGATTTCCCTGTAAGCATAGATCTGAGAGACGTAAATATTTAGAATTTTTTTCGACCTGTTTTTTTTTTTTTTTTGTGTGTGTTTTTGTTTTTCGCCGTCTAGGTTTGCATGGTCAGAGGTGTGCACTATTTCTTTGGAAACCATTCATAATTTATAGGTCTTCATTCCACACCGAATCAGAGCTGTTCTGCAGGACAGCACTGGTCTCACGTCGTATTAAACACGTAAGTTGCATTTTCTTCAGGTGTTTCCGTTATTTTGACAAGCATCTGTATTATATGTATATAGGAGTAAATCCATTGACTTATCTATGACCAAACCTCTGGAACAATTTTGCATAGGAACTTCAAATCTAGCACAAGTGTTTTCCTTGAACTCTAGGCTGTAGGTAAGACGAAGTTTTGGGAAATACAATTATAAGGTAACAAGAAAGAGCTTAAAAGGCATTTTCCTGTTCACCAGGTCACCTAAACTGTAAGACGTAGAAGCTTGAAATTGGGTGTAAATACCGTGTGTCCACAAAAACACTCCCTGATTTAAACTGATTGTACAATGAAAACTTTTTGCAATATGATTGTAAGTTTCAGAAGGTGTAGTAACTCAAAATATTCTTGTTTCTTCCGTACAGGTAATAATATTTACCCATTTTTCCACTAGATAGCAGTAAATTCAAGATGGCGCTCTCCAAACAGCAACGCAATTGGTGTGTGTTAGAATTCCACACAATGAAGTGTGTTGTGTCTGTTCAACGTGCGTGCAGGGGTATATAAAAGGTATAGTGTGCGTACCTCCCCTATCTGCATCCATGGAAATTCTGCAGGACAGAATCACAGAAGCTGTAAACACAATCACGCCGGATATGCTTTCCAGAGTATGGAATGAACTCGACTATCGCCTAGATGTTTGCCGTGTGACTGGTGAGGCACACATTGAGTGCCTGTAATGAACATTTATCACATGAAACTTTGAGTTGTTACACGTCTACCCAAAAAATGAACACAATATTGCCTAAGGTTTTCATTTCATTACAATAAAATCTAGGGGTGTTTTTGTGGACTCACTATATTCTATGAAACTTTAGCCTAAGGATAAGACAAAATGTGACTACAACGGGAGAGGAAAGAGAGAGAACCCTTGTTTTTACGACGTTCACATCTCTGAAACTGTTAGATACAGATACTGGAACATTGTTTTATGCAAATGTTCTCATTAAACCCTTCCCTGACAAATGAAGAGTTTACAAAATGCGACCACTAAGGAAAAAAGGAGAACTTACAATTATTTTCCACTGTTCATCAGATCCATGGAAGTACTGGATGAAGGAACTTGAAATTTTGTGCGAATGTTCTCCATGAACCGCAGGCTGAGGATAATAGAGTAATTCAACAGCTAAGACTGTGGAAAAGGGTTTTCGATATTTCTCGCTCTGAGAAGTTGAAATTTGCTACAAATTTTCTACAGACAGATGGCTTGGAGTTAAACTTCCGTCTTCAGCACCGATGTTACATGAGAAAGACCTACTAATTAAAATGGGGTTTTGGGTTTGTATTTGAGACAAACAGACCAAACAGTAATAAAAACCCGGCACCACGCGACCAGAAAGCACATGCATTAGCACAGCGTTTCCCAGCCGGTGTGCCGCGAATAGGCCGCTGATGTGCCGCGAGGAAATCGAAACAAAATTATTAATTCTATAGCAATAAATTGCAAGACATAGGGGAAAATGTATATTTATTATTTCATATTACTATGAACCTCTACTATGAATCTACAATTTTAAGTTTCATACCGTGTTACTTTTCTGTACATTTTTAATGTGGACAAACGTATTTGTTATCATTGTTATGACCATTGTTGCTTCTTTATTGTTGCAGACTATTTCGTAACTTAAAATTTTAAAAACTATTCAATCCTCTCGGCAAAGCAAACGTGCATACAAATTACCTACTGTGTTTTAAAAGTACAAGAGATTTGTTTGTTCGTTCGTTCTTGAGTGATCTTCCTTCGTAGTGAAAAATCGGATACAGCTTTCGAAACAGAAAGTGTATTTTTTTAAAAAAAAATCTGAGTCCTATATTTCATTGCAATTGTTTTGAAGTTTTAAATTGAAATGAAAAATAAGCATAATGATTTCCACGGGGAAAAAAACAGTGATCGAGCTTCCTTCTCTGTGAGAAAATCAGTAATCACAGAAAAAATACCACGGTATTTTATATTTACAAATAATAATAATAATAATAATAATAATAATAATAATAATAATAATAATAATAATAATAATAATAATAATAATAATATCTGTAAGTGTGCCGCGAGAATTCAAGCTACCCCCGTAGTGTGCCGCAAGTTGAAAAAGGTTGGGAAACGCTGCATTAACACAAAATTTAAAATTCAATTAACGACACTTCTTTAAAAAAATGCATTGATGGGTAATGGGAACAGATTAAGGAATTTTTCTATCGATTTACGTGAATTGAGAAACCGGTGCTTTAGGGCACGAGAAATCAATTTAAATAGCCGTTGTAGCTATGAAAAGTTATTTAGGAACAATTGCATGTGGCTTTAGGTAACTACAATGAAATTAAACTTGCATTAAGTGTCTTGAAACTAGAAAAAAAATATGTATATTTATGTATATTTGTATATTGAATTATTTTCCATAAACCTTATTTTTTCCATGTGAAAAGCGGCTTTCTGCTATAAAACATTAAAACTGAAACCATAAACTATGCTTGATTAAGTTTTCCTTACTATGCTTGATTAAGTTTTCCTTCATTGCAGAGCTTCATGCTGGAACAAAATCTTATTACAATTGCAAAAATATATTTGCATGAAGATGATCTGTAGTGCATCTGAAATTAAGATTACCCTAACCTACAGCTTTCTATACCCTTTACTTCCTTTTTCAAAATTGCGCAAATACCAGTTTCACAGCGATACAGAAAATAAAGTAACCGTGGTCAAGTTAAACATTAACAATTCCGTAATAAAAATCAGTATTAACATCAAAACATGAAAAAATATGTACAAATACCTTTTTGTGCAAGAACTACACTGCAATGTAGACAAAATTTTCAAGTGATCTCTTGTACAGGATTATGTTTATTTTATTTTGAGCGTCTTCGCTTGGTTTGCCTTTTGTAGGTTACATCTGGAGCATCCCTTGCAATAGTCCTACAGTAGTCGGCCAATATGTTAGAACTTCACTTTCCCTCATATCTCTTCTCCATGGCTGCAATATCTTGATGGAAACGCTCACCATGTTCGTCACTTACTGCTCCACAATCTTCGGGAAAGAAGTCTAGATGTGAATGAAGAAAGTGGAGTTTCAGACACATATTGCAACCAAGATTTTCGTAGCACAATAACAACTTTGCTACCAGTTGTTTGTAATTTGTTACTCGGTGTCTTCCCAAGAACTGTGAACAAACACTCTTCAAGCTTTCTCACGCAGCTTTCTCCTCACCTTGGAGAATTTCGTCGAACTTGTAATCTTTGAATAGTTGCCTAATCTGTGGCCCTATGAAAACACCCTCTTTAACTTTGGCATCACTTAATCGAGGGAATTGTCCTCTTAAATACTTATAGGCCTCATCCTCTTGGTTCATGCTCTTAACAAAACTTTTCATAAGACCTAATTTAATATGTAGAGGGGGAAGCAAAATTCGGTTACGATCTACCAGCGGTTCATGCTGCACATTTTTCACTCCCGGCTGAAGAGTTTCTCTGGTACTCCAATCACTTTTGCGGTAATGAGATCCACGATCTCTACTGTCCCATTCACATACTGTCACATACAAAGTACTGTCCCAACAATACTTTGTATACCCTAACTGCATACCTAGCAACAGTGCTATTACTTTAAGGTCACCACAAATGAGCCACTGAAAATCGTAATATTTAATGGCTTGAAGTAAACGTTCCAAGTTTTCATAACATTCCTTCATATGAACTGCGTAACCTACAGGAATTGAAGGAAGTTCATTTCCAATATGTAAAAGCACTGCCTTTAAACTCACCTTGGACGAATCTATAAAGAGCCTCCACTCCGTAAGTTCGTAATTAATTTTAAGTGCCCTCATGAGACCATTTACATCTGTACATGCCACAAGTGTGTCTTCCATAGTAAAAAATGAAGTGAACATCTTCTCCCTATTCCGATACACTGAAATATTTACTTTTTCCTGCAATAAATTCCATTGCTTTAAGCGTGACGCTAAAATTTCGGCTTTGCTTTTCGAGAGGTCCAAGTCTCTGATTAGATCACTTAGTTCCTCTTGAGTAAGTCTATGTGGTTCACATGGAGGATCTTCTACAACAAACGTAGGGTCCTTCGAAGTACTTGATTCAGGAGCTTCAACTTCTTGATCATCATCAGAAAAAAGATCGTATTCTTTAGGTGGGTCAGGAACAGGTAGTCCTTCTCCATGTGGAACAGGGCGCATTGCAGAAGGAATGTTAGGATAGATCAAGGCCCGCTTCTTCGTAGAAATTCCCTTCTTGACGGAAGGAACCATACAAAAACAACAGTCTCTGATGTGGTCGCTTGGCTCCCTCCAAATCATGGGCACTGCAAAAGGCATTGAGCGCCCCTTCCCATTAATCCAATTTCTTAGATTGCTAGCACAAGTGTTACACACAATGTGGGGTGCCCAAGATTTATCTTGGTCTCCAATTTTACAACCAAAGTAATATTGATAGGCTTTTCTTATTAGTGGTGTTATAGTCTGCTTTTGTGAGGAAAATGTCACTTCCCCACACACGTAACAGAAGCTATCCGCACTGTTTACACAATTTCGCGGCATTTTTGTTTATTGAAATCCTCAAAATGTAACTTGAAATAGTTCCGAAAACTATTTAAAAATATACATTCGAAATACCAGCATTTTTGCGTACTTGTAGTTGTATTTTTATGTCCTGCACTACACAAACGTCACACCCAAAACGCTGATAACTGCACTAAACCTGTCTTTTCTAACAATAACAGAACACTACTGACAAGGAAGGGTCACGCAGTGGCTCAGCTGAGATCCGAACGAGACAATTGTGTTTGCATTTGATATGTTATAACTAGATGAATCCCAAAGTTATTCGTGCCACCGGGCGAAATATCGTGAGTTAGAACAAATTTTGAAATGTAAAAACTACAAAAAAATTACCTGGCAGAATATTTTTAACAGAGTCATTTGTTCGGAAACGGTTGGGTAAGTGGAAAACTCGGCCAACACGTATCCCATCATTTTCAACGCAAACTTTTTGGGGTAAAAAACTTTGTACCAGGGTCCCTCGCAGGGTCCCAGACGGGGTCCAACTCAAAATTTTCAAATGGCAAGGGGAGTTAAGTAGCACATCATTTAAAAGCTGTTGTAAAATGAAAGAAAATGCAGCAAGTCTCGACTTTCTACAACAACCCTGTGCAAAATGGCGGCGGGTCAAAATGTAAACAAAAACTTAATTGAAAAGTCCATGGCCACCCCTATAAATCGGAAACGGTAAGACAAATGTGAAAACAGGAAACGAAGTGTGGCATTATTTTCAAAGTGCAACGATTTAACTGAAAACATCTTGTTCCAGGGTCCCCACATGGTTCCAGGTGGGGCCCAACTAAAAAGTTTCAAATGGCAAGAGTGGTAGCACATCGTTTGAAAGCTCTTGTTAACTGAAAGAAGATTGAGCACGTCTAGACTTTCTACGACAACCCTGTCCAAAATTGTGGCGGGTCAAAATGTAAACAAAAGCTTAATTGAAAATCTATGGCCATCTTGAATCCAAGATGGCCGCTTAAAACCTATATCGAAAGGATAAACATACCAAACTGCTGAAGCTAGGAAAACCAAAATTGACTTTAATGTTGATTAGTAGGTGACGAAAATATGCGAAATGTTCAAAAACGCGGCATCTTGAGTTCAAAATGCCGCACTTTGTATCGAACGCATGTCCAGCTTACACTACTGGTGTTGGAGAAGCGAAATGTGGTATTTACGTTTATGGTTAATAATAAATATCCACAAAATATCAAAGAGTATAATCTGTAATTCAATATGGCTGCCAGCGTGAAAAATGAATTTGTATAGATGTGTTATTTCTTGGAATACTGTGACCAAACCAACGAAGTTCGATGTCCTGAAATGACTTGCACATGGTTTGGTACTACTCGCCAATCTTGCAAATGATTTTTTTTTAATTTTTTTTATATTTTATTATTATTATTATTATTTTGTATATTTGGTATTGCTTGAAGTATTGCGATCAAACCAACGAATGACATACAAATGTAACCATCACGAATACGTTACAATAGAGCCCCCAACCTACTGGTGCAGCAAGTCCTTTTTGCATGAGCTACGTAGGACAAAATTAGAAAAATACCAGAAGGTATTCAATTTTTGTTTAGCAGTATGAGTCGGAAGTCAGAGTTGTGTGTTCATCGCATATTCGTTATATTCAAGTAAATGATGTCGAGAGAATCGTGACAAACGTGCATTAAGAACAAAATATATGTGTGTTGTTACCAAATGAAATAATAGTTGAAGTGAATCGAAATTCCATTGTTCTTTAGTCTTCCTATTGTTTCTAAATACATAATAGAGAAAAAAAGAGATTTAGATTTGTACTGTTATGAATGACATAGAAAGTCGAGACTTGCTCCATCTACTTTCATTTAACAAGATCTTGCAAACGATGAGCTACTTAACCCCTCTTGCAATTTGAAACTTTTTAGTTGGGCCCCACCTGGGACCCTGTGGGAACCCTGAGACAAGATGTTTTAACTTATATTGTTTTACTTTGAAAAGAATGCCACACTCTCTTTCCTATTTTCACATTTGTCTCGCCGTTTCCGATTTATAAGGGTGACCATGGACTTTTCAATTAAGTCCTTGTTTACATTTTGACCCTCACCCATTTTGCACAGAGTTGTTGTAGAGAGTCGAGACTTGCTGCATTTTCTTTCATTTTACGACAGCTTTCAAACGATGTGCTACTTAACCCTCCTTGCCATTTGAACATTTTGAGTTGGACCCCGTCTGGGACCCTGCGAGGACCCTGGTGCAAACTTTTTTTATCCGAAAAAGTGTGCCCCTGAAAATTATGGAATACGTATTGTCCGAGTTTTCCATTTACCCAACCGTTTCCAAACAAATGACTAGGTTCAAACTATTCTGCCAGCTTTGTAGCTTCTATATTACAAACTGTTGTAACTCACGACATTCCGCCCGGTAGCACGTATAACTTTGGGATTCGTCTAGTTATAACATGTCAAATGCAAATACAGTTGTCTCGTTCGGATCTTAGCGGAGCCACTGCGTGACCCTTCCTTGTGAGATAAGGAACACAATGAAACCAAGCGTTCATATAGTTTCTCCAGTGCTGCCAGATCAGTGTAACATTTTACCCCAAACGAAGCGAATATATTTATTTTTAAAGTGTTATTATTACACATGCCTGTAAAACGAAAAGTAGAGCTAATATTCGAAAATAACTTTCAAATTCGTGATCAGCACCACAAAATCAATAAGAATTAGCTGATTTTGTTCAATTTACATTTTCGTTGTTGAACAGTGTAATTAGTTCTGAAAAGAAAGAGTTGCAAAAATATTATGTTTGTAATAGGTTGTACTCAAAAGCTTTATAAGTATGTAGGACAATACCACTGATACTGGTTATGTTCACTGTGTTTTGCAGGTAGCAAGTGCGTCCGGATTGTGAAAATGGAGAAAACTGAAGTGTGTGCTGTGAACAAATACTTAAAGATCAAAGGCACATCACACTAACGGAGATGTACACTGAAATGATTAATGTGTTGGGTGATAGCGGCCTCATCTGCTAAGTGATTATATATATATATATATATATATATATATATATATATATATATATATAAACTGATCACGTGAATTCTGTTGTGGCAAGTAAAGCTGTGAACATGCAAGTGATGCTGGTCCTCAAATAATTGTGTGTACGGGAGAAAACATTAGTTATACATGATCTAGTAACACACGAGAACAACAGTGCGCAAAGTGAAACCACACATCAGTTCAATAGAAAGAATTTTGCATGAAAACTCAAGATTGAAAAAAACTGTTTGCTGGATGTCCCAGAAATGTTAATTGCAGATTAAAAGCGTAAAATAAAGTGTCCATCTGTAATCAACTTAGACCTGTTCAAACGGAATCTTGCAGGGTTTTAAAAAACTGGACCCATATGAGTTTCTTCGGGTTTAATTGGATTTTTTTCCGAAATATTTCAATGTCTTTGGGGTAAAAGTGTTAAAATGTGATTTATATTTCAAGATTGTCATTGTCAAAATTTTTTCAACAATTTTTATGCACTGCTGTTTTGAATAAATGGCAGCCATTTTGAAATTTTACATTGAATCGTCGAGAAAATTTACACATCAAATTTTGAAATTTTGTGTTGGATCGACGCCAAAATACATATAGGACATTTAGTGTGTCTCGTGCTTGTAACCTGGAAATTTTAACTTAAAAGACCGAAAAATGCACCCTGTAGTGTGTATGTGGTACAGGCAAACAAACGAACAAATGTAGATCGAGTCATCTCAAGAGCCATAGTAACGTCCGCCAAATATGAATACCAAATATATTAATTTAAAACAAAGATATAATTCATGTTTTATAAAATAAATGTTTCAAAATGTCTTATATGAAATAAATATCTTCCAGCGTAAAATAAATAGTTCTATTGTTGAAATTTACTTCCAATACTTTGTACGTTCAATCACGGGAATTTCCCAAATACTTTAGGATTGATATGGAATAAGATTAGAAACAGGCATGGGGTGGGAAAAGCTGTGAATTTGGTTAAGGTATATAGATTTTTAAGGTCAGGAACTAAGGGAGATACAGAGTGGTGATTCTCTCACATTGTACAACACTGAACTTAATTCTGTGGAAAATCGTTTACTATCAGGAAGTAAGGGAGATTCTACGGAGTGGTGATCCTTTCACATTGTGCAACATTGAGTTTAGTGACTGTAGACTAGAAGTTCATTTCAAACTGAATTAGAAATTATCTTTCACTTTTAAGTTTTTCATTGTTTTGTAACTTTTTCATTTTCAATGACTTTCGTGTGGACTGGAAGACCTAGCCATGTTTCAAACTAATTTTCTACATTCTAGGTCACCATGTTCTCAAATTTTATTATTGCATTTTGTTTTACAGTATTTTCTAAAATATAAAATTGCATATTTTATTTCAAATAGGCTACAAGCATAAGCCATACATTAAGTTGTTCTATAATTATCTCAAGCTAAGCTAAGCTATTTTATTCATTCAGTGCATTCAGAACTTCATAAAGTTGTTAGAAAATACTTTATTATATTATATGTTGAATGTTGTTGTATACCTTAACGTGAAAGTATCTAATACACCCAAGGAAGGCATGAAGTCAGGACTGGTGACTTTATTTCAAATCCAGATTGAGTAGTCATCTTCTGAGAGCCCAGCAGGCTTCGCAGTTGAAGTTCATCGCCTGAAGGATGTCATTTACATCAGTCATCGACATCCGTTGCAGTCATCAGTATTTCGACAACGAAGTAATTAGCCAACTTATGTATGCAATGCTACAAGGAAATTCTTGTATGTACGTTGAAATTGTAATAAACATTATGTAGCATTCCCTTTTCCTTTCAGTCTCACTCGCGTTAGCTATATTCTTAATTTCTGTTTAAATCAGTTGCTTTCTCAACAAGTTTGTTTTTACTGGACTCTCATAGTCATGCAGTTACGTCGTATCAATGCTCGCTACGTACATTTACCCAGGTACCATTGACACAACTAGGAAACAGCGCTCAGAAGTAAGTACTTTGACAAGTCATTTCTTCCTGGTTTATGTCTACCCATCCTGACAATGTTTGCAGCTTCTTCACGAAGGAGAGTTGCGTGGTGCTGTGCCATCGGCAGGAGGACAGGTGCACTTGAGTTGTGTCAATTTGGGGTAATGTTCGGTGCTTGACTTGAGGTGAACATCCATCTTCGCTTCCGTATGACGTCAGAGAGACAGTCGAAACAAATACACTTGAGAAAGCATGATCGTGGTCATTTTGGTCACTGGATGATTAGTCGGATGGTCGATCGAATGGTCGTGACGTCTTGGATAAATTAAGTTTGGAGTTCGGTCTATAAAGCCATGTTTGGAGTCCGGTCTATAGACGGACAAGTTATCTTCTGTTAACTCCAGCGACTGCCTTCACACCAGCCTTGAGGAAGATGATAGAACCAGCTCTGCTTTAAAGGGTGAGACTAAACCATAATCATTGCTTAAACCTAGCTCTACCTTATAACCATTCGTCCCTATAAGCTATCATTATCTAACATTGAAATAATGTCTTTAATTTTTGTTAAATTTAGTACGGTTCTCTGGCACTCTAGGTGACTCCCATCACCACCCTCACAGCCTTTGCTCGCCCCTGTATTTTGTTGCGCTACATTATATTATATCTTGAATGTTGTATACCTTAACGTGAAAGTATCTAATTCGCCCAAGGAAGGTCCAAAATCTGGTAAAAATTAGTGCTGTCGAATTTTTGTGACATTTGCGGTTTTCGGTTTTTGAGAAAACTGGTTTTCTGAACACCGAAAAAAGCAAATGCGGTTTTCGAAACCGAAACCGCAAAAGCTCTTTTCGAAAGCGAAAACCGCCCGAAACCGTGTTTGCGTTTTATAAGCGAAACCATGTTTGTCCTTTTCAAAGCAGAAACAGTTTTTCCTGTTTTTAATTACACCTTTTAACAATTATGAAAGCATCTATCGATCGAGACAATTGTATTGATTAATGTGTGTGTTTTAACTTTTTTTTTTTATTTGCTCCAAGACTATTATGGTAATATGTGCAGCACTGTGCGAAAGGGATAGTTCGATGGTTGTGCAAGTCACAGCTAAATTAGGGTTGCCATATTTTAAAATCAGAAAAGTGGGGGGTTCTAAACCGTAAGTACTGATGTGAATTTGTGTGTTACAAATACTGACCCGGGATCCTTCGCACTTTTTTTTTTAGTTATTTCTTTGATGGCCTTCGAATGTACTTTTCGGCTGCAGGAAGCAAACTAAACCCCACATGATTTTCATATATTTTGTAAATTAGACCACGAGGAACACGAATCTGAAGGAATTGTGACATTTCGAATGTCGGAACTCGAAATTATCGAACATAAAGCGACCACAGAAGCAAAAAGGACCCCATTTGATTTTTATATATTTTGTAAACTAGACCAAAATGTGCAATAATCTGAAGGAATTTTGACATTCCGACTTCCCGAACTTGAGATACTAGACCTCATACAGTAGTTTTATGTAGTATGTATAAAAGTAACGAAGAAAGTTCTGTCGCTTTGTGGTCTATAACCATAGAGCATCGATATGTCACCTAAGACGTACCTGGAAGATCAAAAATACTACCCATCAGTATCAACGACCTTCTGCCAACGTTCGGGATGGGCATGGATTCCTTCGCGGTAGAACTTGGTTTGCCGTGAAGCGAATAAGATATCAAGTGCATTTTGCACCTCTACTACGGAGTTGAACTGGAGTTCTCTAAGGTGTGTGTCCAAGGAATGGAACAGGTGATAATCTGACGGTGCAATGTCCGGGGAGTATGGAGGATGCAATAATGTTTCCCATCCAAGGCGTAAGATGGTGTTCCAAATCATTCTAGCCATGTGGGGCTTAGCGTTGTCCCGTAACGGGAGAACCCCTTAGCGATTGAGAAGTGCTGGCTCCAGGGTTTTGAGATTTTCTTGAATACGGCTCAACTGCTGACAGTACACAGTCGCATTGATGTTTTGCTCTGACCAGCCGGTAGCAGTTCCCGATCCACGATGTCGCGAGCAGTCCACCAAACCCCAGGAGGACTTTCTACTGTATTACTGGTTTCAGCTGTTTTGGAACCGGTTCGTGGGATTTTAACCAATGATGATGACGCCGTGGAGCTTCGTACAGGACCCACTTCTCATCACGTCAACATCCTGTCCAGAAATGGCTCCTTCCTCAGACGAGACAGCAAAGAAACACAGATGTCTGCTCGCGTAGCCTTCTGGCCCGGAGTCAAATCATGTGGGACCCATAGACTCAACTTGTAGTGCTTCCCAAGTTGATGGGTGTGCTGCCGAATGGTTTCTCCACTCACATTGAATGCTAGCCCCAGTTCCTCACATGTCTCCACTGTTCGCCTCAATTGCTACCTGAATATCTTCATTTTGTACATGTGTTGGTCTTCCGGCACGTGGTGCGTCCTTCGTGAGTGCTTTGTCACCGTCCTTACACTTTGTAAACCACCCTTGCACTGTCTGCGTAATCACGACACCCTCACGAAAGGCCTGAGATATCTTCCACCCCGCTGCAGTGGCATTTGACCCAAGTTTGAACTCGTACAGCATGCACGTCCTTATGACGCTCTGTGGAGGTTCCATATTCACTCTGTCCTTGCACAAGTTCACGTTGTAACTGAACTGCCACAAGCAAGTAGAATGTTGGATATACCCACACCAACATCTGACCTTCGCCTTTTCTCCATTCGCATTCAACTCACGGTGTGAGGACCAATTGAACACAGACCTCAACAAAAAGCGACAGAACTTTCTTGGTTACCTTTATATATCTCACAGGACATAATATGTTTCGTATAGAGAATATAGTGTTTTTTTTTTATATTAGATACATAGCGTCTATATTAAACTTTAAGTTTTAATATCTCGAGTTCCGGAAGTCGGAATGTCAAAACTCCTTCAGATTCGTGTTCCTCGTGGTCTACTTTACAAAATATATAAAAATCAGGTGGGGTCCAGTTTGCTTCCGCGCTTACTTTATGATCGAATATCTCGAGTTCCGAAATTCGAAATGTCAAAATGCTTTGATATTCGTGTTAATCGTGGTCTAATTTACAAAATATATAAAAATCAGGTGGGGTCCAGTTTGCTTCCCTGCAGCTTACTTTTCAAACGAAACAGTTTTCCAGAGTGTACATTTTGCTTCAAACTGAGTTCTGCCCTGGCTAACATACGTAAATTCGCTTCTATAAGAGTCTTTAAAATTACACTTGAAATTGTCGTTCGGCATTCTTGTAGCTTATGAAGGCATGAATAATTCAAGTATGTTTGTTACATCATCTACAAACGAATATTCATTCGTATAGAACCTCCAATACATTACATTAAAAACACATGAACTACACATAGAAAACCATTGTGCATTAGAGCAGATCTCTTGTTAGCAAATGGCCCTGCACACGCGCACTGCTCAGATTGCCCACAGCCTGAGCCTGAGTGCGAGTCCAAATTTAAGTCAATCGCGATTGAGATTGTCAGAGGTGTAGCGGCTTATGTTGAATATACCAACACTTTATCAACTAAGTCGTCTTAGATTTTTCTCCAATCCCAAAAAGCGGGTGGGTTTTCGTGATTAAAATATGTTTAAGGGCGGGACGAATATAGAACCTGAAAATAGGGTGGTACCCGCTAAAATCGGGTAATATAACAACACTAAGCTAAACAGAAAATAAGGTTTCTGCCTCTACAACCCATCTCCCCCCTCTCCACCCCATCTGTTCGGACACCTTATCCATTCTCTCTACCACCCCGGGCGAAGTTCTGGCTCTCTTGCTATCGTTATCTCCACATAGATCACTTGGACCCGATAAAATTAGTCCTCTCTTTCTCAACAAAACTGCTTCAGTTATTGCGGTTCCTCTATCTATCTTATTCAATAGATGCTTCAAGAAAGGGTATTATCCCACCAGTTGGAAACTAGCTCACGTGACCCCAATATATAAATCAGGACTTAAAGATCATGTATCCTCCTATAGGCCAATATCTCTTCTTTCTGTAATATCAATTATCTGCGAAAAAATAATCAAAGACAGGCTACTTAAATTCACCTCACCTTACATCCATAGTTCTCAGCACGGCTTTCTACCGAAAAGCTCAAGTCTCTCAAACTTAAGTACTCTTCTTTCCTGTGCAGTCAAATGTATGAATAACAATACTCAATTAGATGTTATCTACTTTGATCTCTCGAAGGCCTTTGATTCTGTCAGTCACATTCATCTTCTTCATAAACTCTCCAATAGATTTAATGTACATGGCAAATTTCTCTCTCTAATCACAAGCTACTTGAAGGACCGTAAACAGAGAGTTATTCTTTCAGGGGCAACTTCTAACCCCCAACCCGTGATCTCAGGGGTGCCTCAGGGGAGTGTACTTGGGCCTCTGCTGTTTGTCCTGTATATGGATGATCTCTACACGCACTTATCAGCTCAACCTAGTGGCCTTCTGCTTTTTGCTGACGATTGTAAGTTATACAGAGAAATATCGTGTCTCCATGACACAATTGCTCTACAGGAAGACATAAATTACCTTACAGGCTGGTGTGAAATGTGGCACTTGAAACTCAACAGTAAGAAATGTGACAGTATTACTATTACTTTGAAAAAGTCTCCTGTCCCCTCCACATACCATATCAACGATTCCCCTATCACACATTCTTCTAGTCATAACGATCTTGGTGTCATCTTTGATTCAAAACTCACCTTCTCTGACCACATATCCTCAATACTAAAGAATTCAATGCGCATGTTGGGACTTCTTTATCGATTCACCGAACTACGCACTGTTTCTTCATTAGCAACTTTTTATAAGACTTTAATAGCGCCCAAGATCGAATACTGCTCTCCCATATGGGCCATGGCAGCACCTACACATCTCTCCAGACTTGATTCTGTTCTCAATTTCTTCATCGCTATAGTCCGTTTTCGTGTTCCTGCACTTCGAATATTATCTAAGAAGGAGCTCTTGCGACATCTTAATATTCAGACTCCTGAAGTACGCAGAATTATCTCTAACCTGAAATATCTACATAAAATAGTTAATGGAAGCTTAAGATCGGAAATATTACTTCAGGAACTATCCTTACGTGTCCCTTCCCGCATCACCCGCAATACCCACCTATTTCATCTTGCCCGTCCTAGGTTGGCTGTTATACAGAGGTCTCTTTTTTATAGAATACCAAACTGTTATAATCAAGTAACAACTGATGTGGACATTTTTTCGAGCTACCCAGTGTTTGAAAGAGCAATTAAACGAGCTTTGACGGAATAGTTTTACTTTTACACTCTTTTTTCTATGTTGTTGTTATTGTTGTCTTGTTTTTTTTCTTTCTTTTGTTAGCATGTCCCTGTGTAAAATGGCAAAGTTATGCTGTATCTGGGAATTTGTTCAATAAATAAATAAATAAATAAATAAAGGTATATCCCTATTTAAGATCACTACACATGCAACTCATGAAATTCAATTTGAAATCTCATCCACTTAGACTGAGATCTTTTATATCATCATTACTCTTTCACCTTGTTTTTAAAAAAATAGTACTGCCACTCTTTCTTTTGTTTAAAAAAAAACTACCTTTCTTAAAAAAAAGAAAAGAAAGAAAGAAAATTTCGATCGCAATACACAATTGCGCTCAATTATTGTTGATTTGATGCCACTCCGATAAATGTGGTTTTGCATATGTTGACTGGTTTCTTATGGCAAGTCGCAGACACCTGTAATAGTTCATACGTGAAGGAAACACCGATCATGTTTTATTCTGTATCTTTTTACTTCCCAATAACGATAGCCGTGCCTCTTTGTGAGAAATTGCATTTTTTTTATTCTGCCAATTGTTAAAGTATACCCAGCAAGAATTTCCCTACACTTTAAGACATTTTAAGAAAAAAATATCTTCTTTCCCCTCTGCAAATTTTGAGCATTTTTTTCCCTACGCCGAGGGAAATTTCCCTCCATCTGGCAACTGTGAGCCGAAGTGGGTTAAGATTCTTTGCTGTTTACTCGTCGTAACTTGATATTAGTGCTGTCGAATTTTTGCGACATTTGCGGTTTTCGTTTTTTGAGAAAACCGGTTTTCTGAAAACCGAAACCGCAAATGCGGTTTTCAAAACCGACATTTCGGTTTTATGAAATTTCACTTTTCAAAAACCGGTTTTCTTTTTTTTTTCAAAAACCGATTTCAACAGCACTAGTAAAAATCATTTTCAATGTCATCACTTTAGTTGTAACAATAATATACTAAGGTGTTCTTTTTCAGATGGGTCCAACCCGAAAAAACTCATGGTTCCTTTCGGGCTGGGCCTTCTTGAGAAAACCCTGCAACCTGAGAGCTTTCTTGCCAGATAAGTAACCGTAATGAGACATGGGCTTACAATTCTAAAAAACCTGAAGGTAAACAGCAAAACATGTGTTTGCCGTGGTGGCACCAAGGATGATGATCTCGCAAGTTCATAGCCCGCCTATCTGCTGTTAATTAAGGTTATGGCAACTGTTTTGGGATGTCAAGAGCGTTCTCATCATTGAATATCTTGACAACGGATACCCTGTCACGAAATACTATTACGTACAGTTAGTTCCGAAATTACGGGCAGTATTGAAGGTTGAAAAGGAGAGGAATGTTCTGCAGACAAGTTCTCCTGTATCACGATGATACAACCAATCACAGAAGTCACCACAAAATGACAGCAACTGAGTTCTGCAAGGTTTCAACTACATGTACATTCTCCCTACTCCGCAGACCTCGCTTCCATGAACTTCCGTATGCTCCCCAAGTTACTACAGCATATTCGCAGGAAGAAGTTTGAAAATGATGCGGTTGTTATATATACGTACTGTGGAACAATGGCTTACTGAACAACCATCAGTTTTTTAAAGGTGAACAGCTCTAGAACCTAGGTGAACGAAGTGCATTTCTGTAATGGGTGACTTTATGGAAAAAATAAATTTCCTTTCATATCAGGAAACATTCACCGTATATTCTCAAAGTTTGAAGTCTGAAAATCTCAAAGTGACTTCAACGAAATGCATCTTCTGAATTATTTTCATTCCTTTTAAAATGCGAAGCGTAGGGTTGAAACTTTTGAGATATTATTTTTATGGGCACCTATAATCTGAGGGCTATATATGTCTCTCAACACTTATTCCAGTGCCACGAAGTAACCTTCGTAATTTAAAGTAACAAACTCTCCCCCTGTACAAAAATATTATATACCGAATGAAGTAAGTATCGTTTGCTCTTTTCACTCAATAAGTAAACAATGAGGGTAAAAATTCCAGAAAGATCGTAGCATAAGGCCCTGAAACGTTTATAATAATAATAATGAAAAAGGATTATTATTCACATGACTACGTATACTGGATAAGTTATTGGGGACTCCAAACTATACGGAAAATAAGGAAATTTGCCGATAAATCCTTTATTCAAATGATGTTTGGCAATCAATATTATAGCAAATATTGTTTAAAAAATACACGAATACAGGAGATGAATTACAGTATACAAAGGAATCACGAACCGTGCAGCCCTTAAATCGACTAAAATGTTTTAACTTTATGACAAGGAATCTATCTGCCAATCTTGATTTTAATGTTAAGATGTACACTCATATCTAAAATGATTGTCGCATATCTATAACTGTCTTCTTGTAAGAATATAATTTGGTAATTATTTTGCAGGATACTTTTAATACTGATACTATGTGTATAATCGGTAAATATATATTTGTGGTAAATTTCATAGGAAAAGAATTATAAATACAAAAATTAAAATGACTAAAACAAAATGTTGCTAAATGGACACGAAAGTTTTATTTTCGTTTTATTCTTCTTATTTACTGCTCTTTTGACATGAAATTTGTCACATACATTGTCTTTGCCGATTATACACATACTAACATTATAAGAAATACCGGCCGAAATCGTTATCAAAATATATTCAAACAACAACTTATTTATAGACATGCGATAGTAATTTTGGACATAAGTGTACATTTAGTATATTTTAACCCATCTATATTTATGTTACAAATAAAGTACAGTGATCTCAAACTTTTGGACGCTAGATGTATAATCTTATGCACTAGGAAAATGCACTAAATTTAACAGTACTTGTAAGAATTACGGAAAAAAAACAACTCCAGCTAAGTAACGTTTCGAACAGAACATTTATTTCCATATAAATTGCGAATTTTATTACACCAAACTGTTTTAAACATATTAAACACTACTACATTCCACCAAGTACTCATACATACACATAAATCATTTCTACTACCAAAGTACTTGGCACACTCTTCGCTCTAAAACTCACAACCATTTGAGAAAATACTTTAGTGTATCATACGAAACTTCTATTGTTGGTTAACAAACTACAAGTTCAAACAAACAAAGAGAGAGAGAGAGAGAGAGACAGACAGACAGACAGAGAGAGAGAGAGAGAGACAGACAGACAGACAAACACTCACTCTCTCACTCTCTCTCTCTTTCTCTCTCTCTCTCTCTCTCTCTCGCTACTAACACACCAATTTACGTATTTACTAACTGCTGAGTGCTTAATATACTCAGTAAATTGATATGAGTATTGTTTAAAAAAAAAACAACAAACAAACAAACAAAATACGAGAACTAGAAGTGTGCATGTGTGTAAAACAACCTGCTAATTCCAGTACTGTGTTAAACATCCCGCTAATACTCATTTATGAAATTTTTATTGCTTTAATGAAATTAACAAATTATGAATGTAAATGACAAAGTCTGTAAATTCGACCATAAATTTTAGTGAAGAATATTCAGGTCCCGAAGATTTTTTCCGGAATTGAAATAATCCATGCGATAAATATTCCACGAACTCTTGTGAAAATCGTTTAAAATCTGTGTGTATATGTTTAACTTGTGCACACTATAACTTTTAATTTCCTCCCTTACGTTCTCCCTGCTTATTTCCATATACAAACACATGAAATATATGCACACTACTTTATCCTGGGGACTTTCTAAACTCTCTTCACATAGTAGCTAATTTCAAAACACAATTCACAAAACTGTTATGATGGAGAATGTTTCAAAACCTGTGAGATGTTATCTATTTGTATTATTTTAATAGCTGAGTACCATACGTGTAATGGAACATACACATAGTTTTTATGTTCTTTACACTAGAATATATACATATATATATGTAGGTATATAAGAGATACGTTAGATTTATACCGCATAACGGGGGCTTTTAAAACAATCAAATACTTCCTGAAGGAACACTTCCAATGTTGCATAATACTGTTTGGTATATGCTGTATATACATACATACATGCATACAGGAACTGAGTACTTTAGTTGAAAGTAACCCTGAGAATGTAAGATGAGCAGCCATTTTCGTCTGACTAGCCTCATTATTTTGCAATGAAATTGATGTCTCCAACCTGATCGCATTTTCTCAATTTGAACTTAAACTGCTGTCATATGGTAATACGTTTCGCTGCATAGCAAGAAGTTTTTTTCATAAATATTTTAAAAAGTTATCTGAAAAGAAATAATAAAAAAATAAAATTAGAAAAACAAACTTAAGCTCAGACAATTTTGAAAACTACAATCTACATATAATATTTAAAAAACAGAGTAATGGCAACAATGTATTGTGAATAACAAATTTTTGCATACATTTCCTTAGTAATGTTCAAAATCAAATTACTGATAGTCAAAGACATTGGTTTATTTTACTTTATTTATTTTTTTCTTTCAGATAATGATTACAATGTCCATATACTGGTGTCGCTATGGCTCCACACTTAACATATTTTGACCAATGGTTAATTAACAATATAGGTTTCAACTCTAGTGCTTTAAAAGAAAATAGTATGATTTTATAGTATTATTTTAGTATGATTTTATAGTATTATCTGTCATTATCTTTGAAATTACCTACTTAAATTCAGTTTAATCACATCATACACTAAGCAAAATAGCTCCCTTATGTTGCAACCGGTAAGATGGAGCACTTTCATGGTTGCCGATGCCATTATCTTTAACCTAGATCGGAGCCTGATACTGTTGAATTCAAGTATTACCTGACCAGCGAACGAGTACGGGCGGCTGGTTTTGGAACTAAAATACAAACAACAGTGTTTCTAACCGGATTACTTGTAATTAATCTATCACAGTTATTTTTGCCCTGCTCGTAATAAACCACTTCACGCATATATTCAAGTTAAGACTAACAGTTTCAAAAGCTAAGAAGTTATTTCCAGAACACTTTAAGGGACTGCAAAAAAAAAAGTACATACACCCTCCATATTAATTTGGCAATAACTTGCGAATAAACTAACTTCAGTGTTGTACAAAGAAACACTAAGAACTTCGTAGCATTCGAATGTAAGGAATTCCTATTTCTCCTATTAACAAAACCTCGAAATTCATTTTTGTGAATCAAAGTTATACTTTGGAAACTGGGCTTTCATTGTTTAAAGCAAGTTCTATTGTGTAGTTTTGAGATAAGACGTCTTCGAAATTGCAACCAAATTGGAATATGTGATTTCCAATCGATTGTCTAAGCAGTGTCTTGAGTAACAAAATTCTTTTGCATTGAGATCATTTTCGGATGTGCTACAAAAATCCGGTCAGAGAGAAACTGCACCGCCGCACTCCTAACCGCCTCCGAAGGAAACTTGGAACCGCCCCTGATTGAGATGGTAAATAAAGATAACTCTCTCTGATGTCTAACCTGTCATTATTTAGCATGGTTTGGTAATTTTAAAAAATCCAGTATTTCTGCCATATTTTGAAAACTTTAAAAGAAATATACCCAATGTTACATTGGAGGCGATAGGGGAGCGATTAAAGTTTAAAGTAGGGTGCCTGATAATTGAAGGTTCCTTGTCCTTCCAAGGAATTGAACTTCACTGGAGTTCAGAGAAAAATTAATTACGTATTAAAAAAGAAATACAAAATACATTTTCAGGGTAACTCTTACAGGCATTATGTTGTTATAAAATTAATGCTACTTCTGAAGCTGATTAGAGTGAATAGATATGTATTTGAATAACAAAACCACTTGCATAAGTTTTTCGAAGTATCAAGTTTGAAGAACGGAGTTTGTCTTCCACTGTCATCTCATTGCTCAAATATACCGGTGATGAAACAATTGGCCGGAAATCACACGGTCGCTTCTTACATCAATTCATGATAAAGACGAGTGCCAATGTTAAGTACCTAAGTTCAGTATTAGAAAAAAAAAAAAAGTCACCCAACCTCTTGCAACCATACGTAACACATTTTAATAGAGGAGGAAGAGGGCAGGTTTTGTTAAACAAGACCGTACATCTGATATGTTTGAACTATATGCAACTTGTGCTTACGGGCTAAACTCAGTCCTCTGAAGTCAATCGACAAATGATTATGTATTACAGACACAAAGATAGCACTAGGCTCCCAAGTTTTAAAAATATATTGTGTATGAAAACAGATAGTAGGATTAATTCTTTGTCACCTGAGACCTAGAGTCTGAAAGAAACTCAGAGGGAGCTCAAGGAGAATTTCTGTACTCATAAATAAAAGTTGTGAGTTTATTATGTGTTGAAGCAATGATATTTACGCTTACATTACCCATATGCTGATGTTTTATCAATACTTTTATTCCACATTTACCAAAAACTGGATTACGATAATAATCCTAAAAGCAAGATGTGCTGTAATCAGATTTTACAAATCAATCCCGAAAGGCAAGCTATCCAATCCTATAGCCCTTTAAAAAAATTCTCCCTCCAAAGAGTTCACATTTATCGAAATAATATTAAATTTCTTTAGCTTAACGTCCCATGATTATGTTCTTTATGCTAGAAGTGACAGATGATTAATTGAAAGACTGCAAAATTAATTTTTGAGCTCTCACTGAGATTCCAACCCAGAACCACGTACAACAAAGGCACATGCGCTAGCCAATAGACCAAAGGAGAGGACTTCCACAGTTCTCGGATAGAAAGGTATCGGAATTCTTCCTTGGCTAAAACTCGAGAAAATAATTTATTTGTCAATCGATAAACATACATTTAAAACAAACACAAGCATCGCGAGCCTTAACTTGATTTAAACTTACAGTTACAAGGTATTGCGCACGTCTATAAGCTATCAACCCTTAATTAATCTTTAGTCATTGGCATCGTTATTCCTGCGTTTTAGAGGTTGCTCCTGTCTTATGGTAGAAATTCATTTGCGTGCTATGTTGTTCTTAAATTGTTAATTTCCATGCATATGTCACTATCCACAATACATCTGCATTACTGCAGGAATAACCATTCCTGCATTCAATAACAACTACATAATAATTTATGGCGTTCTTTATTAAGCAAAACTGATGAGGCTTCTTATAACATGTAAACTGCAAACTTTTAGAAATCGCTGGATACACTGCAGAGTGACGCTCTCAGCTCCCCTGTCCCACCGCGTTTACCTAGATATTGATGTAAACACAACAGCAGCGCCCTCCGCCAAAAACCGCACTAATATCCTGGGCAGGTAATAGTTCCCAATGGTCTTAAGACACTCAGTCAACACGAATACGAGTATACTATTGGAAAATGCATTCCATTCATTAATAACCAAAACGATATTTTTAAAATATGCTCTATGTGTAAGACTAATATATATACCGCTTTAGTTACTAAGTACGCGAAAATAATTATAAAATTGGTGTTGCCCACGAAAGTAATAACGCATTCAAGAATGAAATCTAAAAAATTACTACTGCTATAGACTTTGTCTTCCTCGTAATGGACTGCTCTTAAGGATTCACGCTCCTTGTAGCCTCAATGTTTTCTTACCAAATTTTAAAAGTATCATTTTTTCTTTCCATTCCTATTCTTTGCCTTTCTTCTTTTCTCCACATTTAGCCCCCCCCCCCCCCCAAACTACGAGTGGCTTGGAGCAACGATAATACCAGGTGAATGTCTCACGAACACGCAATCGTTACGCAAGAAGTTCAGTTAAAAGTGCCATAACATGCTACAGTGATATATGTTGGGTCAGAGTGGTATGGATACCTTTCTATCTATCTATTAAAATGCTACAATAGCAATTAAAAGCGCCCGAGCTCCAACGTATAACTATGGCTTTCAAATCTTTCATATACGGTTATGTGTGATTTCACGTTTAACAGAGACAAACATTTTAAGTACGAGTACTTTAAATAAATCAGTTAACTAGATCTTTTTCATAAAGTTTATGATATAAAACTGTTGTTCAAAGCCTTTGTATTTTAATAAGCCTTCTCGAAAATCAATGCACATGAATTATGCTTCCATCTTCCGAGTTCTTTTAAACTATATGTCGTGGAAATTTATATGTTTGTGGCCCAATCCTTTCGACAATGAGATCTCGGAAACTACAGGCTCTAGAAAGATGACGTTTTCACTGATCGATTGGAAATTTTGCGTAGATTGTCCAGTTCTAATTGAATATTTTAAAAACGTGGCCGTTATTTCTTTATTACATTTTTTTAGGGTACGCATGGAAACGTTGAAATTAAAAAAAAAAAAAAACTAAAGCACCATATCCTACGCGTTATACACCCCAACACCATGCTGTTGTATATAGGGGTTGCATATGTCTCAGGCGTTTATTTCATGGCCAAATAATAATGAAAAAGGAACGATAACCATTTCTGCAGTTTAACCAGTAAGATGAATCTTTATTTTTGGAGTGATTTGCCCAATGAACACCATATATAACTGCGATTATAATTAATTGCGTATGTAATGTATTTGCTTATTACATACTGCATGGAAGAAGAAAGAAAACACTGGTCATGCATGAATTAGAAACTCCAACCGGAAGTAGGCTCAAATCTTGCAAACAATGCGAAATATTGAAGTCCCCTTTATGATACGCCTTGCAGATTTTTTTTTTTTTTTAAATCAAGACTTTTTTCACTTGTGTCTGTAAAGGGACATGTACAGATGTGAGGAATGAGGATATTTATGCTCATATGCGAATGATGCGCTGTGTAGAGAGCGCAGGTTCAGCTAGTATATATATATATAAAATTGAAAATCACTATGTTTGTGATTAAATCTTCTGAACCGCCCGACCGATCTCGATCAAATTTGTAACATGAATGAGGTTCGAGGCTGAGCTGGTTTTAGGCTATTCACTTTGTAGGTAAAACTGAGGGGTGGGGGAAGGGGTATAATAAATAAATAAAACAACTCCTGAACCACTGGACCGATCTTGATCAAATTTTCAACATAGATGAGGTTCAGGCCTGAGATCGTTTTCATGATTTAAATTTGACGGAGCAACGTAGGGGAGGAGAAGGAGAGGAGATATATAAAAATGAATTTATATAAGACTGAAAGTGACTATTTTTGTAACTTAATAACTCTTGAACTATCCGACCGATCTCAATCAAATTTTCAAGATACATGAGGTTCGGATCTGGAAACATTTTTGGAATTCCACTTTAATGGTTGATCCTAGGGGAGGGTGAAGGGAGGGGGACGTATAAATAAAAACTAATAAAACCTAATAACTTTTGAACCACCCAACCAATCTCAGCCAAATTCTCAACATATATGAGGGTCGAGCGTTGGGTGTTTTTTATCGTTTCACTTTGACGAGCCAACCGAGGAGAGGGAGGGGGAGATATATGTAAAATAAATAAATAAATAAATAAATAAAATTACTGCCTTTGTGACTTCATCACTCTTGAACCACTCGACCGATCTCAATCAAATTTTCGACATACATGAGTTTAGGGGCAGGGATTACTTTAGACTATTCGCTTTGACGATGTAACGTAGGAGAGGGGGAGGGGGAGAAATTTTAAAATGATGAAAAATGACCGATATTAGTGTTGAATCCATAGTTTTCTGGGTCGATGAGAGAAACAGTGACACTTCTGATGCTGTTTCAATCCAAGTTTAGCCCTGATAGTTGGGGTGGGGGATAAACATTTAAAATGATCGAAAATGACTAAATTAGTGTCGAATCCATAGTTTTAGGAGTAGCTGAGATTAACAGTGACAATTCTGATGCCGTGTGCTGCAGCACGGTAGAGGGGGAAGGGGAGCTATATAAATAATGATCGAAAATGACCAATATTAGTGTATAATCGATAGTTTTCAGGATCATCCAGATGAACAGTGATATTTCCGATCCGGTTTACATCCAAAATCAGGTCCGCCACTTGGGGGAGGGGGAGAAATAGAGATATAAAAATGATCGAAATTGGGCATTATCAGTGTCGAATTTATAGTTTTCTGGTTCGCTTAGATGAACAGTGATACTTTCGATTCAGTTTAAAATCAAATTCAGCCGCGCAACTTGGGAGAGGGGGAGATAATGAAATGATCGAGAATGACCAATATTAGTATCGAATCCATGGTTTTAGGGGTCGCCGAGATGATCAATTATCTTTCCGATGCCGTTTAAATCGATGCCATTAAAAGCTACAACAGCATATTTCAGTTACTAAACACATGAGATACGGAGTTGTGCATTTAAATTTTCATTTCAACCCAGCGAAGCCGGTAATATATGCTAGTGTTAAATAAGTTTAAACTTGAGATATAATGCGGCAGTAAGAAAGACGAGGTTTTGCGAAATTCGAACTCTAAGGGAAGAGAGCAGAGATTAAGTGTTTTTTCGTCCTTCACCAGTTCTACAAATATTCTCCTCCGACTCCAACTACAGAAAAGATGGATTTATCACCTACAAGGAAGGAAAGAAGGATTAAATGCTTTCTAACTCTTCATTAACTTTCGAACATTTTCGGCTTACGAAGCTAAAGTTTTGTACAAATGCTTTCTTTATACCTTAGACTATAACCAATACTGGGCATACAACAATGAAATTTCTTTACTAATATTTTATACGTATCAAGTTTGAACACTGGGAAAAGGTATGAAGGTGTGATTTTCGGAAAATCCGTTTTGGGGGCTAGAATTTCGAGTAACGATTTCTGTGAAATGGGAAAAATCTTCCGTGAACCCCTGAATTTAAAGATGATGAAATTCTGCGAAATGTGACTTATAAGGGTGCTAATGATGGTTGAAGGTTTCTTTTTATCATTTACCAATCTAAGAAACTACTGGGCGTAATAAATTTGAAAATTCAAAGAAAGAAAAAAATCTGAATTCTAAGCTGTGGATGTGACAGAGGTGTACGAAATATGACCCTCAGGAAGGAAATCAGGGGCTGGACTTGTCTAACCTTTCATGAGATTTCCGAAATGGTTGCACCAGTAACTTTAAATTTGTGCAAATGTTCTCCTTGAAAGCTTCGCTGCGATTATGACAGAGCTTTTGAGAAATGCAAGCCCTGAGGGGAAAACAAGGTTTGAACGATCTCGAAAACGTTTGGACGTACAAACTTGAGATTGTTCACAACTGCTGTCCATGGAACCTAGGCTGTGGATGGAAGGGAAGGGAACGTTGAACTTTCCCACGTTATTCATCAGATCTCCGAAACTGTTCAGCACAGGAAAATAAAACTTTGTAGAAACAATCTCAGTCTGCCTTAGACTTAAGACTGTTGCGAAATGCAATCGTTAAGAAGGAAAGGAGATTGAACTTCTCCTTTCCTTTCATCAGATCTTTGATATTGGGGGACGAAGGAAACCGAAATTTTGAACAAATTTCCTCTCAGATCCCATAGTATAGATAAGATGGAATTTTATAATATTCAAAAACTCAGAGGGTAGATAGAAGAATTACATGCTTCATCAGTCCTCACCAATTTCTGAAACCATTTGGATAGGAAGTTGAAACTGAACAAATGTCCTTGTTTCTAGATTACAGATAGAATAGAATTTTGAAAAATTCCATTTTGAACAGTGAATTGGGAAAAAACTTTCCCATTATTGTTAAATGTTTTATTAGAATTTCTAGACTTAAAGCTTTCTTTTTTTTTCTTAATGAATTCATAACATCTCAGTGAGAAGGCGGTTTTGCGACTGGAAAAAAAGACACTTAATGGTAACTTCTGCAAAATTTGTTTGGGAACAGAATTTTGAGGAGCAAATTCCATGAAAAAGGGACAATCTTTGGATTTCGGGTGCAACGAATAGATTTAACTTCCTAACTTACGCAAATCCCATTTACAGGGTCCCTTAAAAAATGGATTTTGAAGGGATGGACACGGACTATATTTTTTCCCGTCTTCACGTTAAGGACTATATGAGAGCTTTATATAACTCCAGTTAAACCAAACATGTGTCAACAAATATCCTAAAACAAGAAAAAGTTTGTGTGTGTCTTTCAAGTATATTTCATAAATTTTATTCTTTCCGTGCAAGGAACGGGCGCTTCTGCTAGTGTATCGTAATGTGGTGGGCACATCGGGAATACTTAACTTTACAATAGACAGTGCATTGTTGGTTTCCAAAATTGAATCTCGAGAATCTGAGTATGCAAAATGTGGAAGAATGATGTTATATCTCCCAAAATGGATAACTATTACCATTGCTATTACTATTACCTCACTATTACTATTACCTCTTTGGGGTGAATCTCGAATACTTAAACAGTAAATTGTAACTTTATAGAATTACTTATACATATAATAATGAAACATATATATAAACTACTACACTGTCAAAACGAGAATCTAAAATCCTATTTAATACATTCTTAATTCTAGCAATTAAGCATCCGAAAAGAATGATACGAACACAACACACACAATACACGAGAAATATCAACTGAAATAGGAACGAAAGTCCATCACTATGAATAATTCTCAGTCTTGGTCCAATTCTTTTACACATAGATATACAGACAAGACAATAGGTACAGTAATTGCAATTATCACTGGCGTGTTATTGCGGTCAATAATTGCACCTTCGCACAACTAGGAAAGAAATATAATTAAAATTTTCCAATGCTTCTATTCTTCTGAGGTTAAAATTTCAAAATTTATGGAAGTGTATCAGATATTCGTATTATGCGTTATCAAAAAGCCCTTGTATAAATGGTCGTGCTTTTATGTGCAATTTGCAATTATTTGAAATGCCGATCTGCTCCCTTTGCCTTTTAAAGTTTTACGTATCTATTAAAAAAAAATAGATTTCTTTATTTTTAGTTAGGAAGTTCAGTTGCCGAATTTCACGTTTTCAAACTATAGCGATTCCAATTTGGCCCCCGTTTACCAAGTTCTCTGAGAAGGAAACAGGGCGCCTCAATAACAGAGCGCCCAACTCTGCTGCGACGAGTGCTTGGTTCGATCCCAGATCATACAAATTTGTGGTGGACAACATCGTGTTTGTGTTTTTCCATTTCCTATGCTATTAATTCCTCCATAATCATTCACTTTCATTAATCACTCGTCTCCTTCAGTCTAAGGGTATAATCGTGGGAAGTAAAACTTCATTTTTCAGTTCTCTAAGAAATCAAGTTGTTCTCCTTTGGGAACTGAATTTCGAAAAACTCCAAAATATGTGTTTATTTATTTTAACTTAAATTCAAGGAATTCAAGAGACTGAGTATTCTTCTGGAAACTTTTCTTATACCTCGCCTACATCATTAAAGTAGTGCCCTAATTTGAAGTTTCTGCACACAGTGCTTCTGGCTGAGCGTTGATGAGTGAATGAATTAATTTAGCTTCTTATATCATATTGTAGTATAGAAAAGGAAAGGGAGAAAAGAATACGTCACAATACGCAAAATTTACAGCAAAAGCAAACCTGACGAACATCATTTCCTTCCACGCGATCCACTTGTTTATGAGACTGTACTTCTTCCCTCTTAGTATACTAGAATCTAATAGTTATTCGTGAGATTATGCTACATAATGAATAAATACGTTCTGTGACTACAATGTCATTTGGTACAGGAAAAAAATCACAAAATTGACTTGAATATTATGAAACCGTTCCCTCTACTCTTTCGAGTTATTTTAAATATCAAGAGAAGGAACACACATACCTTTTCATACATATGACCGGTTACGTTGAAAGCCTTCCAGTTTGATCTCACCCACGTTTCAGATAGCTGGTATGCTAATTCTTTGGCAGATGAATCCCCAGTATTATTTAGTCCTACTATTAAAATATATTGTAGATGAAGCCAAGCATTCGGAAAATACCATTGTTCTCTGGAAAAGACCATTGTTGCTGGAACAACTCCGGGATATGCTGAAGTTCCTGAGCGCTTGACACCAAGACCAGGGTTCATGAAAGCTGAGGATTTCTCCAAGTACTTCAATATTCTTCCAACAATATGATCTTTCCGGCTCTCTTCATAGCATTTCATCCACAAAGGTGTTATGTTGGATATTGTAAAGTAGTTTCTCCTCTTGTTATTTATTCTATCATAATCAAGCCAAACACCAACTTCATCATCCCACAAAACCGTGTTAACTGCTTCAAGCCAGCCATTAGCGTACTTGTTGAATTCCGCTGCCTTTTCATACATACGAAGTTTTGAAAAGTAGTCTTCTAGAATTTTAGCATTCCAATACAGTATTGCATTTAAGCTCACAGGAATTATGTACCTGGTCTTCAGGTTAGTCAAGTTACCTGTAAGTCAAGTACATTTTATATTATATGTATTATACTCAGAAACATTCATTCGACATAACTTATAAATTCAAAGCTGAGTACATCTAAGAACGTGCAGTAAAAACTCGATATTTGATACAGCCTATTTACTTAAGAAACTTACACATACATAATTCATCATCCAAGTAAACAAATGATCAACATTCTAGCAATGACACGAGAAAATATTTTGTTAGTTATACCTAAAAACACACGCGCGCACAATTTTTTCTGTTGGATCTCAGGAAATGTTTTTGAGTATTTTACTGATTCGTAAATAAAAAAATTTACCCAGCTTTTCCGTTCATATCCTTGTGCGCACAACTGTGGTATCTGTACCAGAGCCCTGCAAACTTAAGCCCAGCCCGGCTGGATCTATATTCTGTGCCCGGCTCGACCCGACCCGGTCCGGTCCGAATCTCGAGCCGGACGTAAACCGGCCTGAGAACAACCAAGTCTGATAAGTCAAGCCAATCCTTCAATATTCAATGGAAAATGAGAAATATGTCGTCATAACATTGCAATGTCTATTTGTCCTTCTCGAATGGGAAAATTGTATGAAAGATTACCCAAGGTTTGCTTTCTATATCCCTATTCTGTCTGTCTATTTTTTATCTGCGCTTGCTCTGTCCGGCCATGTTTATTATATAATACAGCTCATGGACGTAAAGGTTTTATGCTATACTACACTTATTAGTGTGTTACGAGTAACAGAAAAGATAGGTAAAACTGCTACAATGTACGTAGTACTAATACCACAACTGCTACTGCTAATACTACTATTACCATTATGATTAGGAATACTACTATTACCATTAGGATTCTACTATTGCCGCCACTTCTACTACTATTCTACTACTACTACTACTACTACTACTACTCATTACTATACTAATACTATAGCGAATACCACTACTGCTATTACTAGTAATACGAAAACAGTATGACTACTACTATTATTACTTCTACAATTACTATTAATACCACTACTGCTAGTATTACTGCTACTACCACTACTATTACTACTACTATTAACACCACTACTACTGGTACTAACACTGCTACTACTAAACTACCATGAAAAATACTATCACTGACACTATTACTACTATTTTGCGTAACGCTTTTCAATATAACTTCCGCCGAGATGAGCTGCCATCAGTAAAAAACCTTTTTGATTGCGTTAGTAAGGTAATTAATTACATATCTCAAGAGGTTTGGATTGGTAACCCGGCTGCCACACACTGTTAACCAAGACAGTGAGGTAAGAGGGAAGACTAAACTAATCATGTTGAAATCTATGGATTCGCAAGTCGTCGACTCCGGCGGATACTAGAAGAGCACAAAGAAGATCAGCGCTTAGATTGCCTTGATGAATCCTTAATGAAGGAAATTACTGCATTTTTTAGAAGATTTCTACGATGCCATCAAAGCAATGAAGGCAAAGAAAACTGTAACAATGCATTTAAATATTGCCTTGGTTTGAAAGACTAAACAAACTTTGGAAAGTTGAGTGAAGTTGATTCCAATGATATGTCGCAGCGTAAGTTTCGAGTGGAACAGTTTCGCAATGAGAAGGTCGACATTAGTATGGATCATAAAGTGGAGACGTTCAGCCCCAACTACCGTCATCTCCGAGCAATGTCTGCAGATGAGGTACTATCTGTCCACACAGAAGTACGTCGTATCATTTCGTCAGTCATCTACTGCAGTTGGCTTCTTTGATTTCCTTGCTAAGGATCAGGGGCGGCTTGCCTATAAGTGCTGCAGAGCTGCAGAACTACTAGCTATTTTAGTGGCATAAATATATTTTCAATTGAGTTGAATTGTGTTTAATTTAATCAAGGTAATAACATGTAATGATAATATTTGGTCTAATGGTGTCCTGAAATTGTACTGCTGGATATCGTAGTATTACTGGAAACACCTTCTGAAGCTTAATAATATTGCAAGAGCTGTGCACGGATTTCCCTATGCTTTAGCATTGAAACCAAAATCTTCACCAGCCGCACTGTATTACGTTTTCCTTGTTTCTTGGATAGGATTTACTAGAGCTGCACTCTCAGCAGCTCAGAACTCACGAATACTTCCGAAGAAGCCGAAGACACACGACGTGTTGTACATAAGACTCCCTTCTCTTGTTTTTGATAACGGTGTTCAGTGTAATTGTTGTGCGCTTTGAAAGTAATAGTATTCCATGTTCAAGTTTGTGCAAATTTGAACAAACAGAATTTGTGTGACAATTTAAAAAAAAAAAAACATAAACCTTAATTCTTCTATATTCTTCTATAATTCTTCTTTATAACCTTATAATTCTTCTAATTACCACAACGACAATAGCTGAAGTAGAACGTTACTTCTCTAATTTTAAAGTAGTTCAAACATTTTCGAGAAGCACAATATGTCAGGAAAGAATCAATGCTTTGGCTGTCTTATCAATCGAGCGTGATTTCATATCCATCATGCCGAACTTTAATGATAGAGTAATAGGACATTTTGCACAGCAGAAGAAACGTCAGATAGATTTTATTTACAAACGATAAAATATTTATAATTCAGAGTATTAATAAAATTTCTACCTGTATACATTACATGAATCCGAAATTGTTATGGTGTCTGAAAACAGTGTTTCTTACGATATTGATATGGTAGCTATTTTTAAAGTTTGTTACACGAAACAGTGGCGTATTTAGGGAGGAGGTATCGGGCTCAAGATCCCCCGAAATTCATTTAAACTTGTAGGCATCCCAAAGGAAAAATTAAGTGCTTATTCATATGCTGTGTATAGCTCCTCCCGAAACAAAATCCTAAATACGCCACTGACACCCAATAAGCAAAACAATAGTCTTTTGGTTGCGATACAGGAAAGTTGTATATATATTTGTTAATTTCAATTATAATTGTCATTTACGTATAACGATTAGAGTGCTAAAGGATATGCGGTTCGTGTACATTTTATAATTAATTACTGCAAATTTAATTATATACAAAAAAACAAACTGTGCAGAACTACCTCAGATTATGGTATCGAGCCGCTACTGCTAAGGATAGTAGCTCAAGCAGACACGGTTTAGAGCCACCTACCAAGAAGAATAAATTACTGGAATGGGAAGATGGACCTTCAATTTCTGGCGAATTTGACGATGAAGTACACATCTACCTCAACATGTCCAAGAGAATTAGATATATTACAATGGTGGAAGCAACAAGACGAAACATTACCAAAATTACGCAAATTAGCGCGTCAGTATCTGGCCATCCCTGCTTCTAGTGCGTCTACTGGAAGAGCTTTTCGTACTACAGGCAATATAGTTCAGCAATGGAGAAATGCTCTAAAGCCTGAGACTGCTGACTCTATTTCCGTGCTATTCGATGAGTATAAGGACATACAGTAAAGCTATGTTCATTTTGCACTATTAGTTTCGTAGAACTTGTATTTTTATTCTGTTACTATCAACTATCCCTTCTATTTTATGTGACGTTAAGAGGCAATTCCGGTAGCTGCTATTTATACATTTATTTGTCAGGGGACGTTTGTGGTATATTTCGTTCAACAATGTTATGTATTGATTTTGTTTGATTTACTTCCTCACATTCCGCCATAGAGATCTTTTACTTTCTTGTTATATGTCATTGTGTTACAACTGTTCCAGGAACACCTAATCGGCCCTGGCGTCTTGGTGATTTATTTGATCATTATATTTTGTTGTTATATTTGTAGCATCATACTATAAACAATACAGGAACATGTAACACCATTTGCTTTCTGCCTTGCTAATTGAACATTACTACAAATTGCGCTGGTCGTATGAACACGCCAGTTCACGGTTTCGGCCTCTGTAGCCTAATGGTAGCGTACCAAATTCTACTTAGTAGGTCAATAACTTTATTTTATCATACGTTCTTTAGGTAACTACGGCTCAGGCTGTTGATGGGATGAACTGGTGAAATGAAAACAGTGGGAGAAAACGGACTACCCCCGAAACTCCCACGCACTCGGTTGATTATCCACCACAAAGCTCACATAGCACGAGCAGGGATTGATCCGATGACCTCTAGCACCAAATGTCAATGCTTTACCTACTGAGCCATCGTTGTCCCTCGTAGATCAAGCATTGGTTCACATTCTACGCAGAGCGGCCATAATAACTAGCATTTCTCCGATTTTTTTCTGTACTTGGAAGGTAAATTCTGTACCACCAGACATGTCAACTCTGACACGAAGTCGTATCAGTTGTAGTAGTAATAGAAGAAGTAGTAGTAGTAGTAGTAGTCAGAGGGTGCTCTTAACCTATGTCCAGTAGTGATGTGAGGTGGAAAATTTTCCGCGGAAAATTTTCCATTTTGGAAAATTTTCCGGAAAATTTTCCGCTATATTTTTCCGGAAAATTTTCCGTTCTAATAAAATATCAGTAATGAAGTAACAATTCCTCAGCAATCATAAAATTGTTTGAATTCATGTATAGAAATGTTAAAAAGTGAAAGATCGTTTAAAGAATCTGAAAATTTTCATGGCTCAGACAATTTTCAGTACTATGTAAGAACAAATGAAACAGTTTTTCATGAATCGAAATATTTTCTCTTATATGGAAAAATTGAATAACTTCGGTTTTTATGTCGGAAAATTTTCATCATTTTGAAGCAAAAAGTAAAACAGCTTTTTGTGAATCGGAAAGTTTTTTTGCTCTGTAGAAACAAGTGAAAGGAATTTTTATGAATCGGAAAATTTTCATCACGATGTAGAAACAAGTGTGGAAAAAAAACTTTTCATAATCCGGAGAATTATGGATATTGTGTATAGTGATGTTAGGTGGAAAATTTTCCACTATATTTAACTGCACATAGAGTTACAAAATTGAATTACTGTAGAAGAAAGTTAGTCAGCAACAAATTATAATTTTTCGATTAGCTTTCGGGAACAGGAAAATTTTCTAATATTTCAAGTTGAGAAGTAAAATTTTACACAGTGTTTCTCTCTCTCTCTTCCTCTGCGAGCTCCTTCGTTGCTAAGCGGTTAGCATACGCGCCTTTGGCATGCAAGACCTTTCTTTGATTCCTAGCGGGAGCTCATGTAGTTCGGATTCCACGTTAATTAGTTGGTCCCGTCTTATATGGTCTCGCTGCTGAGAAGGACGTTAAACTCAAAATCAACTCAATTCAACTTCTCTCTCTCTCTCTCTCTCTCTCTCTCTCTCTCTCTCTCTCTCACACACACACACAGAGAGAGAGAGAGAGAGAGAGAGAGAAAGAGAGAGAGAGAGAAACACTGTATATTTTTACTTTCCAACTTAAAATAGAAAATTTTCTGGTTTCCGAAAGCTAACTGGAAAATTATAATTTGTTGCTGTCTAACTTTCCTCTACAGGAGTTGAATTTTATAGCTGAATGTGCAGTTAAATATAGTGGAAAATTTTCCACCAAATATCACTATACATAATATCCAAAATTCTCCGGATTATGAAAAGTTTTTTTCACTTGTTTCTACATCGTGATGAAAATTTTCCGATTAATGAAAATTCCTTTCACTTGTTTCTACAGAGAAATAAAATTTTCCAATTCGCAAAAAGTTGATTTAATTTTTGCTTCAAAATTATGAAAATTTTCCGACTCATGAAGAGTTCTTTAATTTTTCCATATAAGACAGAAAATATTTCGATTCATGAAAAATTGTTTCACTTGTTCTTACATAATACTGAAAATTGTCTGAGCCATGAAAATTTTCAGATTCTTTAAACGATCTTTCACTTTTTAACATTTCTATACATGAATTCAATCAATTTTATGAATACTGAGGAATTGTTACTTGATCACTAATATTTGTTAAGGGAAAATTTTCCAGAAAAATATAGAAGAAAATTTTCCACCTCACATCACGGCTAAACAACGATGTAGGAATAAGTGGAGTATGTTTTTATGAATCGGAAAATTTTCCGTTTGAAAATTTTGCGGAAAATTTTCATCACTGTATAGGATAGTCAATTTTTCGATTCATGAAAAATTGTTTCACTTGTTCCTACATAGTACTGAAAATTGTCTGAGCCATGAAAATTTTCAGATTCTTTAAACGATCTTTCACTTTTTAACATTTCTATACATGAATTCAATCAATTTTATGAATACTGAGGAATTGTTACTTGATCACTGATATTTGTTAAGAACGGAAAATTTTCCAGAAAAATATAGAAGAAAATTTTCCTCTTCACACCACGGCTAAACAACGATGTAGGAATAAGTGGAGTGTGTTTTTATGAATCGGAAAATTTTCCCGGAAAATTTTCTGGAAAATTTTCCGGAAAATTTTCCGTTTCAAAATTTTCCGGAAAATTTTCATCACTGATGTCCAGAACCTCTACTTTTACGCTCTCTTCACAGTGACGTTACCAGCGAGGAACTTGAGTTTGTCTGCTTGGCGCGCGAAGATTTGCTTGTAAGACAACACAGAATTCTATATTTAGTTTGGGTTTTTGCCGTGTTGAATTGTGTTACTTTCTTTTCTAGTGGCAAATGTTTGTGGACACAACTTTCTATTATACGTTTTTGAGTACGTGGACGAATATTATTTAATAGAGGAAAAGTCAATATCTCGGAAGATTTCTTTAAGTGGGCTTGGCTGTACAGACATGCAGTATTGCAAGATAGTGTGGTGAACTTCAGTACGTGTGTACATATTTATTTTTACGTGTATTTGTGTTTTTCTTTTCGTGTGATATAGTGATTGTTTTTTGTTTGTGTGTGTGTTTGTGGGTGTAAATAAAAATGCCTTCTTGTGCTGTAGCAACGTGTAGGCATGCAAAGTCCAGTTCCTGCACAAAATGAAGCAAGTTATGTTGAAGGTTGTCTTTCATCTCCACGTGTTTCACATGATAGAACGATAAGATATGAATCGCGAGAAGTCAGAAAACGGACTCTAAAAAACTTGTCTACACTTTCTCCGAAAAAGAGAAAATTAGATAAGGAAACAGAAACAGAATTTAGAGATAATATTGAAATGGAACAACTTAAAACAAAATTAATAACTATGGAACAGTCGAACAAAAATCTTAAAATGCAAATTATTAATCTCGAAGCGAAAAACGCTGTGTTGCGTTGTACCATAAATAAGAAGAGTAAAGAAATCAAATCTCTGAAAAAAACTCCTAATGATAAAGTGAAACATAGTGTTAACCAAATTACAGGAAGCATTTTCACTCCTATGCAAATAGACTATCTTGTAAGTAAAAAGAAAAGAGCGCGTTGGAATAAAGATGACGTAAGTAAAGCTCTGACGATACGCGCTTTATGAAAAAAATGCTATCTATACATCCGAAACACCATGAATTTTCCACTTTCGGGACTATCCACTTTAAGAAAGTGGGTCTCCCATTCATTTGATTGTAGTCCTGGAATTTTGAATGAGGTATTAGAGTTAATGCTCCATCAAGTGCAGCAGTTCAATGACAAAGATTTACTGTATGTGTTAAGTTTTGATGAAATGAACATATATTCACGCATTTGCTATTATCAAAAAAATGGTAGTGTGTTGGGTCCTTATAGCCAAGTATTAGTTTCTATGTTACGTGGACTATGTAAAAACTTTAGACAGCCTATATACTATGATTTTGATGTTCAAATGACAGGGACATTATTATTGAAAATAATTTCAGCGATTCACGAGGCTGGTTTTAAAGTAGTTGCCGTTGTTTCGGGCATGGGGGGAAAAAACGCGAGAGTCTGGAGAGATCTCAAAGTAGATAACAATCCGTGTTTTTCTAATCCCTGTGAGTCCGATAGTAAAGTTTGGGTTTTCGCTGATGTTCCTCATTTGCTGAAGCTACTACGCAATCACTTTTTGGACAATGGCTTTACATTACCAAGTGGGAAAAAATAGGTAGGAATGTTGTAGAGCGTCTGTTGGCGTTAGATGATGGAGAAATAAAAATATGCCCTAAATTGAATTCTCATCTTTTGACCGTATCAGGAAGAAAACGACAACGTGTTCACTTGGCATGTGAGCTCTTTTCGAATCACGTTGCACAGGCCATCGCATACCTACTGCCCGAAGAAAAGGAAACATCTGATTTTTTTTATTTATTTATTTTTTTTTTCAATTGGTCAATGACACATTTGACATATTAAATTCAAGGGTGCCACATAATGAAATGCAACCTATAGCAAGTGCATTTGGAATTTATGCCACAGCACAAGAAAGTGTGCTACTGAAGTTTCATTCTATCTGCGAAAAAATGAGAGTAGGCAATGTACAACATCTTCTTCCCTTCCAATGTGGGTTTTTGATGAGTATTCGATCTATTCTCGGATGTTTCTCTGACATAGAAATGAAATATGACAAAATATTTATTAACTGCAAAGTTCAACCAGGATTGTCTCGAAAATCTTTTTTCTCAGATAAGAGCACTTGGACGAACATATAACAATCCGTTGCCCGTGGAGTTCATAAGCCGCCTGAGACTTTTAATCATCAGCAGGAAAAAAAGCGACTTTCCTTTAAGCTCTGTGACACCTGTTGCAATGGAGAACAAAGAGGAAGATTACGTTACTTCCCATCTTTTTACAGAGCTCACTCCAGATATACGGCAAGCTTTATCCGCAATTGACAGTGATGCTGTAGCACATGAAATAATTCTTCGGGATATGTCCAGAGAGAATAATTCCGCCTCATCGCAATCAGAGAGTTCTGGAGGTCTCCGTTACTTAGCAGGATACATTCCTCATCGTTGTCACTCACTGGACTCATCACTTGGACAACCCACAAGAGAGACCTTAGTTGAACCACCAAATGCTGAAGGTTGGATTGAAAAATTATCAAGAGGTGAATTATTTGTTCGGAAAATTGGTTAGTTACTGTTCGGGAGTCTGAAGAAGTTTTCGCCGGTTTTCATGGGAATAAAATCGATCAGAAAAGAGAAGTGATTAAGACTTTGTGTAATGTTTTATGTGAAAAGTACTCCCATTTGCATCTGACCATAATAAAAACATATGTTCGTACAAGAACATTTATTCGCATAAGACATTTAAATGTACAAGCCAAAGCTAACAGAGAAATGAAATATCAACAGAAGGCGCGGATGTGAATAGCGTTCTCGATTTCAAAGTAAAATACAGTATTTTTCTTATTCATTTTCATAAATTTCTATGTATGCATCAGGGTTGATATGTTTAAAACAAGTGTTTAGAACATGATTAAAACGAGGGCTGTTGTTTTATTCAGTTTGTTTTAAACAAATTGTTTTAAACGTGTTTTTTGTTTTTTCGATGCTGGTTGGACATGTTTAAAACAACTAAAACATCAGATTGAAGAAGCTAATTTAATTTTCTAACAAACAACCCATCCTCCGCAGGATTTGTGCATGGAGCAAATTACAAGCAGAGTAATATTCTTATTATAAAAACAATTACTGAACGAAATTCTGCACATCAGTGTGCGTATAACTAAACCAACAGAAATTCAAGTGAAGTATTTGAGCATTTCTTAATTTCCAAAAATAATGGAGGTTAAACACACTATACACTATTCTAAGATCCAAATTCACAAATTCAAAACTTGGGTATTTTTTAATCACTATCATTTCCATAATAATGAACAGTTCTCACATCATAATCTCGAAGAAATGCTCTGACAAATACAATACAACTCATAGAAAAGAGCAGCGACTAGCCTACAAGAAGCAAATTACATTTTAACTAAACAGTTTTCAAGATACATCTCTATCTGCAACATGGGTAGCTAATAATGATTAGTGTCTACGGCATAACAACACAATTAACTCTAGACATCCGCCAGGGATTTTAACAAAATGGTAGACTCTCACGTTCGAGGCTCTGGTGACCCCCCTAATTATCACAGAGTCATGAGTTATACACCATTGGAAAGCTTATAGACCACAAATTCCAACGAGGTAACATTCGTGAAATTTCCGCCGTATTCATAGAAAAAGAACAGACATAAAACATCATTAAAAATATGAAAATATTGACTTTGCGGGGCCCTGGCAACCCTTGCAGTCACCCTACGCTGACAAAATGATGCTAATGTGTAGGCCACATACTTGTGACAGTAATGTAAGAAATGGTAGCCATTGTTGCCATTCCGTAATGAATTCGTTTTATGTAGGAAATATTTTTTTAAAAAAATATGCGCAGAAAAACATTCATTGAATTAGACATTCTCTCCCCTCCCCCACTATAGTACCACGTTCATATGCAAATCATTTTTGCTGCACACATAATGTATACGAACAAGAATTATGCTTTTAGACCACTCCAGTGAAATATATATCTTGTGTTATATGGGACCGTCCCGAAAATAAATATAAATTAACCAAATTTGACCCCCTCTTCCTCTATAAACAACAAGTACACATACAGGTTACTATCATGTAGGGGACTACTTCATTGCTTCACATACCAATTTTTATGGATGTACCACAAAGGGGGGAGGAATACCCGCCTAAACCTGATGAAAAAAATTTGATGAAAAATTAAAGAAAAAAAAAAACTTCATCCTCCCTCTCTCGGCCGTACATATGTACCCCCTATATACGTAAAATGCAACTGACGGAAAGCTTTATCCCTCAAAAATACTTTGGTACCAAATCATCTTTCTAGCTTAATTAAGGACTGAGCTATTGATGTTTGTTGTAAAAATAAATGTAATTTACGTCAAAAAACTGAAACTCCAAAAATTGGCTAACTCGCCCCCTCCCTGCTCCCCCATATAAGCAAGAAGTACAAATACACGATATTACCATGTAGTGGCCTACTTCATTGCTTCACGTAACAATTTTTATGAATCTATCCCCCAAGAGGGAGAATGGCCCCACAAAAAACTGTTGAAAAACAAACAAACAAAAAGACAAAAAAACGATATTTACCCTCCTCCCACATACATAAAATGCACACCAGCAAAGCTGCATCTTTCAGGAATAAATTGGTACCAAAACTATCTTCCAGCCTTAATTTGAGGTTTAAGACTGAGCCATTGAGGTTTAAAGCCCTGACACAGCAGTTGCGTCAATGGGCGTTTAAAGATTAAGAATGCAAACGACCAGTAGAACGTAACACAAAGAAACTAAACTACATATTCTGTGAACGGAGATCGGGAAAATCCCGATTTCTTTCTCCGGAATTCAACAGATCGATTTGGGCAGATCGAGATTAGGGAAGTTCCCGAAATTTCATCTAGCGGTTGAATATAGATGGTAAGCAATACCTAAGAGTGTAAAAATGTAATATATATGCCTATTTAGATTATTGTTTTAAACAAAATAAGCATTTTAAACTTTTTTTTTGTTTAAAACAAAGTAATTTGTTTTACACGTTAAAAACGTTTTAAACAGAAAAAACATGTTTTAAAAATAAAAAAAACGTTTGTTTTTTTTTTAAAAAAAATCTTTTTTTTTTCAACCCTGGTATGCATGAAGTTCATGATTTAAAATTTTATTTTTCGGTATTTTTTCTGCTTATTGGTCCTCTGTAGATATGTATTTGAGTTGGAAATCAGAGTAAAATTCCGGGAAGTCCTAGGTAGAATGTGTGGGGCTGTTGCCCCACGCCTTGCACCATAAAAAGGAAGATTAGACCGTTCAGGAAAAGTAGCAGGTTTACTAGTTCTAATTCATTGTTGACATTAGTGTTGTCCACGAGACGAGAAGCGTCCTTTAAATTCGAATCTAAAAGCATGGCAGGTCTCATTTTCGCGCAAGACTAGAAATTTCACGAGTCTCATTGGCAACACTAGTTCACCCAAGTATTAGACCTTAAACACTGATTTAGTGTTATATGGTTCATAGTTTAAAGAAAGAAAAAAAAACTATAAATTGATAAAATGATTGTAAGAACACAATGAAGAGCATTCATTTATCAACATTTAAAGATAAACAAGTCATTATACAATATACTCCAATAATAAATATGGTTTAATGTTGTTACATCTCACCCTTCGTGAATCTCTCGTGACTTGGAAGGATTCTCATAACTACTAGTTGAAATTAGGAAGTCAGGATATAAATTTTGTACTTAAATTTACACTTGGGGATAGAAAAACTTCCAGGCGAGACGAAAAAACCTTTTTCCGAAAATCGAGTCGCTACAAAACGAGAAAACCTTTTTTGTCGTCTATTCTCGACTCGTGAACAACACTAGTTAACATACAAAGTATTTAGATATAAACCAATTTCCGGACTGTATACTATTAATGTTACGAAGTGCAATCATAGCGTCAACAATGGATACCTTAAACATAACCTGTCGTGGATAATCGACGTGACGTTTAGCACGGATGGGTTTCATTTTAACATTCACGTGGAGCAGATATGAATTGGCAATTTTAAACTTTAATCCTGAATGCCGTATATTAAACAAAATAAAATGCTAGACATCAAAGGGCTTCCGCAACTGAATACAAAGATAATCTATTATTATTATTATTATTATTATTATTATTATTATTATTACCCATTGTTCTAATATCCTATCAGTAATCACAAAGTAATTATTCATGCCGGGTGTGGAACACACCTTATCATTGATTCCGCAATTACTTTAACTCCAGAGCCCTGAAATTTCAGAGATTGCCTTGGTAGAACACTTATTTATCTGTAACTTTGCATAAATACATTCACAGTAACATTTCAGATATAAATAAATTTAAAATGTAATTATAAATCAAGAATTATCTATCTCCTCAATAAATAAATAATCATGCAATATAGGTACACTGTTAATTTTCCATAATATAAATTGCATGAAAAAGATGTCCTATTTATTTTCGGCTTATTTATTTAATTATTTGTAGTTTGTGCATAGGAGAATGTTACGACAACGAAAATGTTATGCTTAAAGAAAGAAAAAAAGACATATTCTGCCTGCTTCGCACACTTCTATACCTACTTGCTTCTTCTCGCTCGTGACGTCACGCAAAGAGAGGAGCGAAGCGTCTAGGCTTACAGCCCAACCTTTCCTTGTTCTTGTTGTTGTTTTTGTAGTAGTAGTAGTAGTAGTAGTAGTAGTAGTAGTAGTAGTAGTAGTAGTAGTAGTAGTAGTAGTAGTAGTAGTAGTAGTAGTAGTAGTAGTAGTAGTAGTAGTAGTAGTAGTAGTAGTAGTAGTAGTAGTAGTAGTAGTAGTAGTAGTAGTAGTAGTAGTAGTAGTAGTAGTAGTAGTAGTAGTAGTAGTAGTAGTAGTAGTAGTAGTAGTAGTAGTAGTAGTAGTAGTAGTAGTAGTAGTAGTAGTAGTAGTAGTAGTAGTAGTAGTAGAAGTAGTAGTAGAAGTAGTAGTAGTAGTAGTATTAGTTGTAGTAGTAGTAGTAGTAGTAGTTGTAGTAGTAGTAGTAGTAGTGTAGTAGTTGTAGTAGTAGTAGTAGCAGCAGTAGTAGCAGCACTACTACTTTACAGTCTTGAATCAAGAGTCAGTTTCCCAAACACATTACGATTAGCATAGGCTGACAGTATTAGTTTCCGATCCCTGTCCGGACTGAGCAGTGCCCGGTTCGGCCCTATACCATTTGTGTCCGACCCGGAATGTGCCCGGTTCGGTTCGAGCCCGGTCCAGTTTGATATACTTAAAACGGGCAGGGCCGGGTAATCCACCGGACCAAACGGGCGCGCCCGGCCCGTGCAGGGCTCTGATCTGTACCTATTATAAAAGCTCTAAAGAGGGGATAAAGAACACACTATATTCATGCTTAATACAAATCCAAGATATTTGGAGAAAAAAAGATAGATTAATGAAAAAGACGAGATCTGTGAACTATATTTTACATGACTCAATAACTTATCATTTCTTAGATCACAAAGAACTCGATGGGCACGTGTGTAGGCCTGTATATACTTTTTTCTTTACTATTAATTGTTGAAATTACTGTAAACTTTGGGGTGAGAATCACAATGAATTTGAAACCATCTTATTTGGTGTGCCAAGTATCCGAATCATTGATAGAAGACTTGCATAAAACTTCTCATCGGTGGCATGACGTAAATATGTCACACTTCCACACGTGGATTCGCGTCCACAATTGTCCCTGCTAGTAGGTAATGAGACAGCTACTTGTGAAATCTTCTACCACATATAGTGAACAAACTTATTATTTCCAAAACTGATTTTACCTCTCCTACGTTACAGTAGGTGCTCACAAGGCTACACGTATTTCTATTACATGGAATTACAGTATTTTATCACTATACTAAATTATTTCTATGTTATTTGATAGTGCAACACAAATTAGTGAAAATAATAGTAAAAAAAAAGCTCAGGGTCACATTTGCACTTTTAATTTCAATAAAAAATCATGTATTCTACCATGATTACTTCAAATTCTGAGTTTAAAAGAATACTGGGCAAAAGCTTCGTGACTCAATGAATAATAATGTGATGAATGGACTACATTATTCTTCAGTATTCGTACGGTAGTGAGAATTATTTAACCTAACTTAAAGTTTCTTAGTGGAAATATATTGAATTTTTATATGCGCTCCCCCTCAAAAAAAAAAAAAAAAAAAAAAAAAAAAAAAAAATTAGGTAGGTTTTATACTGTAAAGTATATATCGATTAGAGAGCATTACAAGTTCTTCAGCACGTTTGTATGCATATTAAAACGCGAATTTATGGTTGTCGTTACTACAGTTTGTTTCACATGAAGAGACTGAGGGCATTAAAAGTTTTAATCATGTACCCAGCCCAGTAAGTACTGCAACAGGAAATCGCAAACAAAAATTACGTAGAAAATGGATATAGAACCGGTATGAACTTCATTTGTACAGTTCTTTATGTACCATCTGGTAGAATAATCCCACCCTGATTTAGCCCCTGTTCTCAACTCAGAATAGAACTTTTGTTTTTCTTCGTCAATTTGGAAAACTTCTGCATTCTCTGTATCTTCACTAAAGATTTAAAAACAAATAAATAAATAAATACATGTACAATCTTGTTTAAAAAAAATGGACATTCGGCTCTATTTTAATAGTCATACTCTCACAATCGTACGTAGGAGATTTTAATACTTTAACTTAAAATAAAGATAACAATAGATCAAAGATGATTTACTTTTGTTTTTGATTTAATTCCATCTAGGATAAGAGTACATGTTATGTTCTTTAGAAAGAGATGGATTTATTCTTTCTTTAATAGAACTGTATTTTAACATTATTTGAACTTATGTGTAGAAAACAACCAGTAATGTAATTTAGGATCTGGTATCATTGATTACTTACTAAATAAACTACGTGTGTACTAAAAAGGGGAAAAGGTGCTTAAATAAATATTAGAATTTAGCTTATTTACTTCATTAAACGAAAATATAAAAGTGTAGCTATCGTTCAATTTACTTGAGTGAAGAGTTTTGGAAAAGAGAAAGTTGCGAAGATAACTGAACTGTCGGGAAGTCACTGTTCTTTTGTAAAGTAGGTTAAGATTAGGCGTTTTCTAATCCAGTGTAACAACGAAAACATTGATCGGATTTTATTCAGAGGATATAACTTCCGTATTTTGGTGATTAATTTCCACGCCCTAGTTCTAACTTTTAGGAAGTTTTATCGATATTATTTCAAATGTTATATATATATTCATTTTGTCTGTAGAAATACATCACAATAATGTTTGACATTCATCCAATAAATGAAGTCATTGATGATGATAATATAAATAATAGCGAAGGGAATTAAATGAGAATCTGGTTAATCTATCTAACAACTAACCAACAACTCAAAATTTAGTTATTCTTTTGAACACTAAATGCTTAATCATGTACAGCAATTTGATTCGAATTCATGAGGTTAGATTTTTCTGCTTCGTTCAACTACAATAATTTAATATTACATGACACTTTATGTCAGACTTTATCTTATTTTTTTTTATTTTTTTAACGTAATCCTGGAACTACTTCGATGTATATTATCCGTATAGATGAATTATCCTAATAATGCCTTCATGATTCATAAATCACACATAACAACTCATTATAAACCGAAAAATGAAACATATTTGGCATTAAACCTTAAGTATCATGACAAAACGTTATGCATATGTTCATTTATTAATTAATTATTTTCAATCCAGAAACTTAAGATGAACATTAAAGGATCTTTCAACTTACTAATATAAATTATCTAGGATCTTATCACAAAAAAATATAAATGTTTTCTGTTTTGGGATTCACATCGAATATCAACTACGCAAATACATATATTCAATTATAATCATTAAGCGTGCATTTCAGGTAACATTTATTTTGCTAACGACTTTACAGGAAAAGAAAATTTTAAACAATAAATACAATTTTAAAAAGTCTTACCGGTATGATTCTGGTCCTGGGCCAGGTGAAGTTCCGTCGTATATTGGTAGACTGTAACTTTTTCCGTTCATTTCCACTTTCACTGGATAGTTTAGCCAAAATTTGAACTCCTTTTCAAGTGTTGAAATGCTGTCCTTTATAAACTGCTCATCTCCTGTTGCATCAACGTAACTTTTGACCATTGGAGTTAGTAATGGTGGTTGGGATCGTGTCAAAGAATAAATTCTGCCTCCGTTAGGTATAAATCCGTAAGTATCTACTATGGAGAGAAAGTTTTGCAGCATTCCTTTGGCGGTTTTGTGCATTTCTGAAAGAAGTAACCCGCGAATAACCCAGTAGGAGTCCCAGTAATAGAATTCTCGAAACCGACCACCAGGAATAATTATTGGATGGGGAACATAAATTATCGAACACATATCTGGATTATTCTTGACATCATCTTTGATTTTCTTCCCTAGGATTTTCCATTTTTTTTTATTTAGAGCATATCCCCACTCTCTCACCTGTCTATCCTGTACACTTACAAGAAATCTGGGTTTTGATGTCCAATCATCTGGAACCCAGTCTTCAAATTCAGTATCTGTATCACCATAATTTGTCGACACAAACTTCTCGATTTGATCCTTCGTAGGTTGCCCCTGGGTTTGATTCATGAATTTTTTTAAATTTTCTAAAACAACCGCCGGGGGAAATTTCAACTTTCTATCAACAAATGTTTTAGAGTCTTTTGTTAAGTGAGCCATTTGAACTGTGTGAAGAATATCACGACTGCAATACGCATCACTGAAAAAAACAAGTACTGAAAAATTATTTCAAACTACTGGTTTAAACGGATATTACATACAACATTATTTCGTATGGTTCTACTATTACATGCATATACACATACAAAATGGAATAGAACATTCATATCATTCATTTAAACGAGACATTGTCCTCTATACATAGAACTTTTAAAACACACGAGCATTTTTAAGTTTCTTTTCTTTCAAATCTTACTCAATATATAATGTTAAATATATAGAACTAAAATAATGCTAGATATTCATTTATTATTATAAAAATTACACACTGCTTTAAAAACCCAAACTTCGATCTACGTACAATTATGTGATACGAAGATATTTATTTTTCATGTCTCTACCTACCTTTATTATCGAACTATCCTTAGACATGTTTAATGAACTTTCAAAATGCAAACGGAACGGTTTCCTTATCTTTTCTTCGAATCACATTAAACTACTTCTAATGTGGATCTCAGACATAAAGTCAGAACATATTCTACATCATTATCCAATAGTTACTTCTATAATTATGTATTAAGAAAGCGTATTCAAAGTAAATGCAGACAGTTGTCAATTGAAGTACCTTACATGATACAATTAATTATATGAGTCAAAAATTTAGTTGAACGCAACTGATTATAATTGTTTCCAAGTTACTCCTCTATATGCAGCTAGCACGTAGTACTGGTGACTATTGTTGCATTTAAGAAAGCAGCATATTTTCATGGGTCTCTATCAAGTACATCGTATTTACAACTGTTGCAGAGGTGCAGGACATCGAGACTTATTCTTCCTAGCATGAATATAATGGTAGGATTCCATGTTAAGCTGTAAGTCAATGTCCCACAGAGACTCGGTTGTTTGGTTGGAATTTAGTGTCTCCTTCAGCGCCACGGCTATTTGAGAAGTGAACCTGAAGTTCAGGTGGAATCCGAACCATCGTAATGCATTTAAAATTTAAGAATCCTCATTGGGATTGGATTGGATTGGATTTTAGCGTCCCATTCAGCAGCGAGGCTATATGAGACGTGGACCTACTGATTAACGTGGAATCCGAACCACACGAGCTCCCGCCGGGAATCGAACCCAGGTCTCCCACGCCAAAGGCGCGTACGCTAACCGCTTAGCCACGAGGGAGCTCAAATCCCCATCAGCTCACTCGTATCGCTCCAGTGCTGTATTCCTACAATTTTCACAGAGTATACACTACTTTGTGAGCATCTATAATTGGCATAAAAGACAAGTATAACAATACAGAAAGTATGTTTTTAAATGAACAATGTAAAACGTATGTATTAGTAATTCTATTAAAATATAAAGGCTGCGGTATTGTTTTCTGGTCTAAAAGCATTTTATGATATTTTCTTGATAATCATTTGATAAACCACTCCATAAATAACATAAATGGGTGTAGATACTAACAATAAACTAACCCACTGTGAGAAGGAACAGAGAAAATCGCGCCCTATGTACCAAAAGGTCTTCAGAAAATTGTGGTGAGGAGTAGAGTGGAAATGCGAATATCACAGTCAGATAAAGCTTTCGTACTGATATTATTCACGGATCACGTAATCCTTCCATTTTCTTTCTCTTTCTTGTGATCGCAGAGTAGTCAGAAAAAAAAAAAGTTTTTCGCATGATCGATATGTTTGAACAACATTTAAGAATAGGACAGAAATGAAAGTGATATAATCACTTTATCACTGGAGTCATGACCCAGTTAAATAAATAAATAAACGAAACAAAAGTGCTATAGGACTACGCCTTGAAGGAGAAGGTATGTTCTAATGACTAAGGTTAAGCAGAGGTTGTACGGTGTATACCCTCGACTACAGTCCTGACTCCCACCAATTTTAGACCCTTCTATGTAATTACTGTTATTCTACCTTTCTGGTCTAATAGTATTGTGAAGTCTATTATAAATTGTGTATACGACGGCATTTAAAATTTTTAATGAAACGTAATGATGATTTTGCTTTGATTCATCCTTTGATAGGATGAATTCATATCATTGATAGGATAGAAGAGGAGGAAAGAGTGATGGCCTATATGCAGTTGCGTAAGGCTGAATTACCTTCGAGTGCTCGATCCCCCCTTGACGAAATTCTGCGTATGCCACTGATCTACTGCATCTTCAAAAAATTGTTGTGATGAATTAGAACGGCACATTTTGCTTCTTACCAGATCACTGAAGATTTAAGCAAATTTCCAAGTTGGAAGTCTGTGAAAGAAAGCTCGGATGAAGTATATTAAGCAAGAAGAGCACGAGGAACCTACGAGGAAAACAGGTAGATTCTGACGCAAGCAATTCCCCGCTAAAGACACTTCACATATGGAAATCTAGTCACTTTAACAGGGAGAGTTTTCCGTGTAAGCATTGCATTCGTTGCAATTTTAGGATACTTAACAATTCCACGCAGCTACACAAATAAATAAAAACTCTCTGACATGAGATCCTAAAAGGCTTAAACCGACCACAGGGTAGTTTTAAGTTGGTGAGTGTGACCATCCTCCATCGCTAATTTCGTCGCTGTTCTTTTGCTCTTCCTTACAGAAAAATAAAATGCTAAAGTAAATTCCATACTGTTACAATTATGAAGAGTGAAATCGGCAGAACGTTAGACTGAAAGATACATGGTCAGTCGGTCCATCATTTCACGAACCCAATATTATTTGCTTTCTAGCCCGAACTTGCTACTTTTTTAATTCAAGTAACTCCCAAATTGTCTCATGATGCTGGGTCTATACCAAATGCTCCTACCTGTATCGAACACGAGACAAGAGCATTAAAAAGAATACGGCTCGCTGTAAAGAAGCATACACAAACAAAAAAAGGATATTACAGTTTCTAAATCTGTAGCGTTCATTATATTGTCAATTTTCAGGTGATAAAACTATTTTAGCACAATCAACAGCATTTTGAAGAGTAAATTCCTCTTCTCAATCGATGCCGACGCTTAATATCTACTTAGTAGGGCTTCTGAGATCAAGCCTGAAGATCAACAAGTGTTCAATGACGTGAATTCCAAATTCTCATACTCTCAAAGAAAGAAGAAAAAAAAAAAAGAGGAAAGACCAGAAGTAATCAAAAAACACCTTCGAGTTCATATGACCGGTCAAAGCTTATGGCTAAAGAAACCAGGAAGTAGCGGAAGGCCTCAGCTATCTTTGAATCTATTCTGTACAGGTATAACACAATCTGCAAATACATTACTGAACTTAAAAGAAATAGTAGTTAAAATTGATATTTCTTAGTTATATCTCCATTTTATACGATAAATTCATGTTTCCTCCGACCCCTTACGTGAAACTAAGAATTTACATCTACGCACAAAGTATACCATGTATGCTTGAACAACTTTTTTTTTTTTTTTTTTTTTTTTTTACGTTTATGTTTTTCTGTTTGCCGAATAAATATTGTTTATCAACTTATTCTGTGCGCCTTGAGCGTAATTAACTGATGCGTGTAATGTAATAACTAATGCAATTTTGATTGAGTAATATTCTACATGAACATCCTATCAAGGAAATTATATATATATATAAAGTAATCTAATACAGATACGGATACTTCTTGAATGCGAACAGTATAATCCTATCCAGTAACGTTAGCTTATCTTAAATTCTTTGTTGACCCTCAATTTATTTGCGCACAAGGAACTGCTACGAAAGACGTGTTGTGCATTCAAATTGTTTGTGAAGACCTTTAAAATAATAATAATATGTATATCATCGTCTGCTACCAGAAATCCAAAGAACTGGACAATGAATCTTATATTAGTGGAAACATTACGAAATAAATAAATAACACTACAAGGTGAAATAAATAGTACTTACTTTTCACATACTGAAGAAAAAGCCACTGATCCAGCTATGAGCGTTACGCAAAAGATAAAAATGTTTGTGAGATTATACATTGTAAAAAGTTTATATAAATAAATATAAATTTATGTAAATCACTGTTCGAATTTCTTGTTGATGTTAGTAAAGAAAATTAGTACTGTTTTTCACACACGCACACTGCTACTAACACAAAACAAGTTGCAAGATTTCCTTGTTGATAAAGCCTTACTTCTTGGCAGCAGCTCTTTTGCCTTCACCTTTCTTTGGTTTTGCTTTGCCTCTCAGAGCTCGCAATCTTTTCATCTCATCTTTGAAATCCTTGTGTTCACCTCTGTGGAAAAAAAAAAAAAATCTTCTGTCAGTTCCAACTAAAAGCAATCAATTACTACAGGAATAAAAATATCCGTCAACGCAGTACGAATAGCTGCGATCACTTGCCGCTCCAAAGCTTTCTGCAATAGTATGTTTTCATGGAACTCAGCCGCGTTATAAAAGCGAGGGGGCTTGGTATTACATCAGCTTCCACACTGGTTAAATCCCAGCCGAGCCCCTGACGTTGCGCTTTCTGATTGGCTACCAGAGGCACACCTCCAACCGAGGTCATCAAGAACGCCACCTGCTCAGCAACTTACCAGAGACAGACCATGACGTATTGGTATTCACGTACAAAATAATCTTAGTTGATGCAATGTACGTTACAATTATGACAAACAAACCCAAAGGGACATTTTTACTCGCCTAAGGCGGGGAGCATTATTTGTTCCACAAACAGACTACCAGAATATAATTTCCTAGTTCTCTTTCTTTCTTAACAATAAAGTGATTTTTTTAAAGAAAAAAACAACAATTAAAAAGTAAAATGAACATCAAACATGCCCTTTCTTTACTAGAAATTACGCTTTCATATTGTATGTAACATCATGAGAGAAATAAACAATAGTCTTTAATAGAACTAATAACATTTCCCAATGACTCTACTGTCTTTCCCTAATCAACATGCACGGCAGTGCATGGCAGCCAAGTTCCGCGAAGAAAATGAAAACTGGCCTGCACTGCCGTAAGCATATTATACACGAACAAGAGTTTTGGGTAAAATCGCCGATTTCGAGGCTTTGTAAAAACGATTCTATTAAGGGTAGAAACATGAAATTTAGAATTTAAGGAGATATCCGACATATGTACTCATATACCAAATCTCACATTCCTACCTTCAACCACATTCGAGTACTGGACCCCTAAAATATGCAGTTTTCAGGCTCACTGACTCACTCATCAAATTGATTAGGTACTTCCCAATGAGATAGAGACGTGAAACTTTGCATAAGGATAGCCTATAGCAACTTGAGTATGGAAAAAGTCCGAAATTTGAGGAATGTTCTATGGGAATTTTTTATAGGCAAAAAACTGTCCTTAGCCTAGCAAGAAATCGTTTCATTGACTCACTCATCAAATTGATTAGGTACTTTCCAATGAGACAGAGACGTGAAACTTTTCATAAATGTATATTATAATGGCTTAAGTGTGAACAAATTCCGAAATGTGAGGAATGTGCTATGGGAAACTTTTCATGGGCGAAAAACTGTCATTAGCAAAGCAGAAAACGGTTCATTTACTCACTCATCACATTGATTTGCTAGTTCCCAAAGAGATAATGACGTGAAGCTATGCATAAAGGTACCTTATAATGACTTGTGTGTGAGAAAGGACGGTAATGTGAGGAATTTGCTATGGGAAATTTTTCATGGGAAATTTAAGGAATGTGCTATGGAATTTTCTATGGGCGAAAAACTGTCCTTACTCAAACAGAGATCGGTTCATTTACTCACTCACCATAGATTAGGTGCTTCCAAATGAGATAGAGAATTGAAACTCTGCATAATGGTACCTATCTTACTTAATGACTTGAGTAAGTAAAAGATTCCAAATTTAAGGAATGCACTATGGAAATTTTTATAGTCGAAGAACTGTTCATAGCTATTAGGTACTTCTTAATGAGATAAAGATACGAAACTCTCCATGAAGGTACCCTATAACGGCTTGAGAATGAAATTTGGGAAATTTGCTATGGAAAATTTTTCATTGGCAAAAATAAATAAATAAATAAATAAATAAATAAATAAATAAAATAAAATAAAATAAAATAAAAAATAAAAAAAATGTCCTTACAATCAGAAATCGGGAACGATACCGTTATTGAACACATATGTGTATAGTGATAATGTTGTCAATCGTCCGAGTGATCGAGTTGGTGCCCTCCTCGCTGGTCTATTGGCTACCACGTGCACCTTTGGTGTATGGGGTCCTGGGTTCGATTCCCGGTGGAAGAGCCTTTGGAGTCTTAACTCTCCTCGATGTTTCTGTGTTCGTGTCCCTGTCGTTCTAGGTTAATAGAAAAACGAGCTAAGGTCACTGAGAGAAATCCGTTATCTGGACAGCGGTATAGTGTACAAATATACGGGATCCTTATGTTTACTAATGAAATCAATACTTAACATACGTTATCCATATGCTACACACGTACTGCCCTCTTTCCCGCTTAGATGTTACACAATGTCGTTGCAGAATGTCTGACATCTAACAATCTTCCGTATGTTAGGTACGTCAGCTATAAGTTATATATGGCCATCTGTATGTGAGATCATGACCGCCTCCATACAGTTCTTTCGTTCGTGCGGAAAGTACGTTTATTCGGAACACTTATACGGAAAGTATGTTTAAAATATACTTTTTCAGTTATACGTTTAGTGTACGTTAAGTCCAAAAACTACAGGATTTACACATGTAGCCAACGTTTTTACGTACGCCATATACATTTTTCTCAGTGTGCGAGTAAAATAAGTGAAAGCTAGTAATAAGTAGTTAAGCAAGTTAATGAGGCATGTTCTGTGAATCAGTTAACTTTTAAAAACGTGGGCTAAGACACGTACATACTGCCGTAAATTTCGTGGTTGGAAACCCAAACAAGAAAAGCCAATATTTTTTTTTTCTTTCCTTGGTGAAGATTTTTCCTTTATTGCAGTCATTGGTATTAAATAGATATTGAAATTAATTTGATAAGTAAGATAATGTTGAGGTGAGAATATTTGGAATTAATGAAGTTTTCGAAGAAACGAGAAATCCAATTGTTCGGATTTATGTGAGACTAGCAACAAAATGTAACTGATTTCGTAAATATATTGGTACCAGGAATTATATTATGGTTACCACAGTCGTTATGCAAAAGTGTACTTGATGCTTCGTGCCTCTATCTGTGAACAGTGTGCGAATCTCTTTCGTATCAGCCTTTTCATCAACAGTGAATTTCGTGCCTTTGCTCTTCATATTTCCTAAATTTGCCCACCTGGGGGTTCGCCCCCACACCCACGCCTTTGCTCGGCCTACTCCTCACACCTCTTAAGCTCACAATTCTCGATTTTCAAGTTTCTTTTCCTATTTTAACTATCTAAAAGATAAGATTTTGTATTCCAGGAAAACGCTTATTTATATAACATGGGGGTTTCTTCATCTCCCTTTAGACTCCTTAAAAAATAAAAATATTCACTTTTAGCAATTTTCCTGTAGGTTGGTCCCGGAAGGCTACAATCGTGCCAAATTTCATCATTCTAATCCTGCCGGAAGTGCCTAAACATTTTGGGGTGTAGAAGACGTCCAATATAAATAACATGGAAAAGGTTTTTCTGTTCCCCATAAAACCACTCTACAGTTGGAAATTTTTATTTTTACTGACTTACTTAGGTAATACTAACGAAAACGTTCAAGCATACCGAATTTCACGTTTGTACTTCAATTTCAAGTACCTAAAATATGAGATTACACTAGTCCGCAAAATGAAACTTTTTTTCGCTTCCACAAACGAAAATACATGATTCCTATAGGTTTCGAGCTCCTGAGTTCGAATCGGTAACCCGTTTTTCTCCAGGACGTACCAGTTTTCAGGGAGGAGGGGGGTGTTTCAATATCCGCCCAAAGATGCTATTCTCCACCCATAATAATTTGTACGTTATAATTTAAATATCAATATAAATTATGCAGATCAAACTGCATAAAAAGTTAAAGTTTAGCACTTACGTATCACTTGGTTTTCCTACTCCTCTTGTAATTACTACAGGGTGTCTCGCGTGTCACATTCCAACAGAAGTCTGCCAACATATTCACACTCCATTTACCACTGTAGCGCCTCCCCATGGTAGCTATTTGCTGGTGAAACCTTTCCCCGTGTTCGTCAGAGACCTCCCGCAAGCTGTACATTTCAGGGAAGAAGTCCAGGTGACAATGCAGGAAATGTAACTTTAGGGACATATTACATCCCATGTTACGAAATGAAGTAATTAACCTGCCCACAATGTCTTTGTAATCAGGTGACTTATGATTCCCTAGAAAGTTACTGCACACTTCTCGAAAGGCCTCCCAAGCCTCACTGTCCACTTCATTAAGCTTAGAAGAAAATGTAGTATCCTTAAAAACATCTCTGATTTGAGGTCCCGTAAAAACACCTTCTTTTACATTGGCCTCGCTGAGTCTTGGGAATAGTTTTCTGAGATGATTAAATGCTCCCGGTTCAGGGCCTTGACGAAGACCTTTATGAGCCCTAATTTCATATGAAGGGGTGGTAAGAATATTTTCTCCGGATCCACAAGACGTTCATTAGCCACGTTCATCTCCCCTGGGACCAGTTGCTTCCTTGGCGGTCATTTTGTGATGGTATACTGATCTTTGGCTCGACTATCCCAATGACACAAGAAGCTGTGTGTAACCTCCTCTTAAACCGGTGAGGATGGCAATCTTAAGGTCAGCGCATACAGACCACTGGAACTGTTCGTACTTTATTTTCTGCAATAGGTTTCGCATGTTCTCGTATGTTTCTTTCATATGTACAGAATGAGCAATAGGGATGGCTGGCTTTTCATTGCCATTGTGTAGTAACACTGCCTTGAGACTTATCCTAGAGGAATCTACGAATAGCCTAGAATCTTCGGTGTTGTAGTTCAACTTCAGTTGTCCCATAAGCGATGGAATGTCACTGCAATACACCAAATCACCATCCTTTGTAAAATTAGGAACTAGGCTCACCTCTCTTTTCCTATACATTCGATATATTCACATCTTGTTTTAGTAGATTCCATTATTGAAGTCGTGATGCAAGCAACAGGGCCTTAGACTTGGGAAGGTTTAAGTCTCTGATCAGATCATTCAGCTCTTCCTGATTTATCACATGTGGTTCATTAGTGTCAGGCACTGGAGCGTAATTGGGATCTGACTGTGTACTCGAAGATTGTGCAACATCCTCACAAGCAGCAGGTTCTTCATCGGATGAAACACTGCACAGGGTGTATGAGTCTGCTGGTACGGGTACAGGCAGACAAACATCATGTTTCACAGGTCTCCTCGCGGAATCCAAGTTAGGATACTGTATTTTATGCTTAATGTTTTCTGAGAAACCTTTTATATTAGTCAGGCAGAAGTAACAGTCTGAAACATGATCACGGGGCTCGCGCCAAACCATAGGTACGGCGAACGGCATCGATTTATGTATACCTTTCAGCCATCCTGTGAGAGTACGCGCACACGAGTTACAACTTTGTTTCGGAGCCCTAACGCGATCATGGTCGCAGATTTTACACCCGAAGTACAGATGGTAGGCTGTCTTCAGGAACGGTGACAATGGCCTACTTTGTCCTTTGGAAATCACTTCCCCACATATGTAGCAGAATGAATCTGTCGAATTGTTGCAAGTTCTCGGCATGTTCGTTTAACACAAACGTCAATATTTCACGCAAAAATATTTTTCACCTACGGTATACACAGACAGCGTAACACCACCTTCTAACACGAAGATTTGTTTCACACGAAAACGTGATGTATGTCTTGGCGCCTTTGTTTTCAACAATCTGTCTGTCGTCTAGACAAAAGGGAGCCGACGAATGATCGCCAGTTGATTACGAAACCTTTCTCCGTCAATAACGCCTAGGTTTTCGTGTATGCAGTGTGGAACGACAATAAATCTTTGCAACCCAAGGGAAGGGGGTACGTTTCCGGGGGGTCGTGAACTAGAGAAAAGAATGTTCCTGGGATATAGGCTATACAAAAATTCAAGTTAGGATTAGAACGGAAATCGGGGGGGGGGCGGTGGTTCAGTGGTAGAGCGTTCACCTCCGGTGCTTGGGGTCCCTGGTTCGATGCCAGCTCGCGCCGTGTGGACTTTGTGATGGACAAATACCATGCTCGTGGGTTTTCTCGGGTTCTCCCGTTTTCTCCCACTTTCTTTATTCCACCATTTCACTCATTTCTCATAATCACCGTCTCCTTTAGCCTAACCGACATAACTGTGGAACGTAAAACTCAAAGATTTCATTTCATTTAAATGGAATCGGTTTGAATTACAACTGAATTCCTTAGCCCTGAGATAGAGGATCAAGAAAAGTTTCCTTCTTTCCAAATATATCAACCTGAATTGTGAACTGCAACTGACCAGAAAAGCGTGAGAGTTTCAACCTTATGGATATTATTATTATTATTATTATTATTATTATTATTATTATTATTATTATTATTATTATTATTATTATTATTATTGAGCTTCTCTACCATTGGTTGCTGGGCAATTAAGATCGTGCGGCACAAATACTTCTGACAAATGTATAGTAAATAATATGAGAACGTTTCCACTGTAAATTGATTTTATATGGTACTATGGATGCTGATATGTTTTTAACATTAGTGTGACGGGCAAGGGCGTTCGCATAAACTACTTAAAAAAAAAAAAAAAAAAAAAAAAAAAAAAAAAGCGGTGGTTAAGATATTTATAAAGTTGAAAAATAATGTGGAAGATCAGAGGAGCAGGGCTGTCTTCAACATTTGTATTTCATTTTCAGAAATATGTGGGATAAAAAAGAAATGTTTAGTTTTTTAGCTCTTAAATAACATACAAATACATAATTATGTCTTTTTTTTCTGGTATATATTTCACAAACGAAAAAGAAAGCAGCCTCTTCCCCCAGTACTAGACAACGCTAAGTACAAGTTCTCCAAAGATATTAGTGCATGAATATGAGGTTTACAATTTTCACATTCAAGGAATAAAGTTAGCAAAGCCCCCTGAAACAAAACCGTAAATACCCCACTGTCCTAGTAAGGCAATCTCTGATGAATCCCAGAACACCCTTTTAGCCGATTTCTAAGAAGGATGGTCATGCACTAGCAACCATTCATTGACAATGGGGTAGGCCTTGGTAGGGGTGGGTGTCAGTGTTGTCGGATTTCCCGTGTTGCTGTGTGTGATGTATGGCTTTTGAACATTAACCTTAATGCATTCACGCAGTCTTTGCGGAAATCCGACAACAATGACCGGAGACGTTGCCACGGGTTGTCAATTCACTTTGACATTTTGGTGTCTTTGTAGTTATCGAGCGGTTGTGTGCCAAGTGTTTTATCTACATTGTTTTTATATTAGTTTGCGGTAGTGTTTAACATTTTGTTTTGTAGTTTTGTTGTGTTGTGTTGTTATTCTTGATTTTCAATTTGCGAATAAATCGCAATGGCTTCAAAGTCTCCTCAGTGCTACAAACAGCAGAAGAAACAAAATAAACCTCTCACTACAGGAGAGAAAAAAATTTTGTTAAACGTGTATACATATTTTCGTAATCATGGGGAAAAGGGGGCATGGAAACTGTCAGAGAAACTTTAAGAAAAACATCTGAAGCAACTCTCATTTTTCCCTCCACTATTATGACGTGAAGCGGGAATTCTTGAGTAATAATGGTCAAGTGTCCACTCCTAGGAAGAAGAGACCGAATGATAGGAAAGTGACTCGGCTACAGAAATATGATAATATGATACCTTTACACAAGCAGCAATACGGCGCAAAATTCATAACATGTATAGAAAAAACGAACTCCCTACTTTAGCGAATATTCAGCGCGTTATAAATGAAGATAGTGACCTACCGAAGTTTTCTATTCCTACTCTTCGAAGATTCATCATTGATATGGGGTTTAAATTTATAAAACGTGGCCGCAAATCGTTGTTGATTGCGTAAAAAATGTTGAAAAGGAAATGTGGGAAGCAGACGGTCTTATCAAAATAATACACGACAAGGCATTAATAAATCTCGAGAGTAACACGTCTACTACTTCTGAAGAGGAGGGTTATTGTGGTATTTGGGAGGGAACAATTGATAATGCAGTGGACGAAGGAATGGAAGACGAAGAGGATCTCGGAGTTAGTATTCTACAAGATTGACCTTACATGGTAAGTTTTCGACGAATTTATTTCTCTCATTTCATTTCCATGAATTTGCTTTACTTTCTCACAGTATGCAATTAAATTATGAAATTCATAGTTTACGTTAGATAACTTACTACGAAACTAATGTTACAGTGTGAACGTAATTCATATTATTTGACATATATTTTTTTTTAATTTAGTATCTGAAAACAAAACAATGAAACTATTTTCTTCTTTTCCTTCCTGCCTGTTCAGTGCTCGACATTGGAATTCCTTGGTCTGAAGTAGACGACACCATTCCCTCGCGTTAAGCAGCGGCAACGCTGCACTTCCGCTTTGTTCCGAACTAAAGGTGAATTTTAGTATAGTAACAGTTCTTATATTAAGATAAAACTTCAGAATTATGCACTCCAAACACGGAAAACACATATTAAATACGAAAAATACGATTTTTCTGTCAATTATGGAAACAGCACCCCGCCAAAAACTTACGTGCTGCAACTTTCTCGATGAGATATTCGTAATCAGCGTCTCAAAATCTATCCGGTACACCCTTTCAACCTCGTGGGAGGATTTTCATGCCGACCAGTGTTATAAGTCCAAAAAAGGCCCATTTAAATAGCATGGGGGACTTCTTTATCTCCCGTTTAGACTCCCTAAAAATTAAAAATATTCACTTTTGGCAATTTTTCGGTCGGTTAGTTCCGAAAAGCTACATTCATGTCAAATTTAATCATTGTAGCCCTACAGGAAGTGCCCTATAATTTTGGGGTGTAAAAGGTGTCCCATATAAATACCATGGGAAAGATTTTTCATTTCCCCATAAAACAACTCTAAAGTTGGAATTGTTTATTTTTACTGATTTACTTAGGTAATACTAACGAAAACGTACAAGCATACCGAATTTTAATTTTTTATTCCAAGTTCCGAAAACATGAGATTATAGGTCCGAAAAAAGACCCATTTAAATAACATAGGGAAATTCTTCACCCTCTTCATCATTTCAACTTTTCACGTCAACCGGAAGCACCCCATTAATTTTTTGTCAGTTCATGTAGTTTTATATACAGTTAGGATATGTTGGTGGAAAATATAATTAAGATTACAAGCTATTTGAAAGGTGTAAGAAAACCCGAGGCAGTATGAAACTGCGCAACATGCGCGTCATGTAATGAACTACGTAATTTCGCAATGTGGAAAGGTAAAGAACCATTAATTATATTGAAACACCCGCTATGTCTAGTGATGTAGCAGCGAGGATTCAGAATCAAGGGTTTTGGGCCCTGTTGATACTCTTCGTATTTAGGTAATGAAAAATGAGATATTAGCGATCGTGATTTTGTAGTTCCGGTAAATGAATTAGAATCTCGTTTGGACATAACTCTCTGACAGATATTAAATAGAATAAATCCTCTCGCTGTTCTAGTGACTAGCATGTGCGCCTTTCTTGTACAGGGTCTTGGGTTCGATTCCCGGTGGGAGAGCCCTTGGAAACTAATGTTGCATGTGACACATTATGACTACTTTAAAAAAGTACAACTTTAAATTTAAATCCAGCAATATACCACAATTGAGAATCTCAATATACGATATTGACATGGTCAACTACAAAAATAAGTGAAATATGAACAAAAACACCAGAGGTGCAAAAAGTGCAGCCAAGTTCGTCAGCCTCAAAAAGTGTTGAGATGAGGATGGATGAGCTAAGTTCCTTGGCCACTGCATCTGAAACGAACACTGGAACTTGGCAAGAGGTGTCAAGGAACCTTAGGATAATGGTGGTGGGCGTGGTGGGTTTGGGACCACCACCAACCTTAGGAATATCAACTTAGCTAAGACGCTAAGGCATATATACAGTATACTGCAGTAAGATTTGATGGTTCGAAACCCAGACAAGGAAACCTTACATTCCTCCACGAAGTGTCAAGGTAAATGATGTTAACGAGTCTTAGGGATGGTGTTTGTGAGCGTGGTGGATTTGGGAGTCACCATAGCATTAGGGCTGAAATGTCCCGGCCGTGAAACTAGGAACATACATCTTAATATATTCGAATATGTTAGACACCTCGCGCCAAGTTCCAGTGTTCGTTTCAGATGCAGTGGCCAAGGAACTTGGCTCATCCATCCTCATCTCAACACTTTTTGAGGCTGACGAACTTGGCTGCACATTTTGCACCTCTGGTGTTTTTGTTCATATATTTATATTCAAAAAAATGTTTACCATCATGCGTTGGAGCTAATACTGTTTCGACAAGCTATGCAGCGATTTTCTAAGCAAGAATGAAATAATTTAATTAATCTTTGTAATAATTTTCATGCATGACTGGTTCCCCTAGATTTGACATTAGATCTACGCTTTAGTGCAGCAAGATTGAAGTCAGTTAATAGTAATCATCTTGACATCTGACAAAAAAGTTACATAATTCTTTCATGCAAATTTAGAAACAGTGAAACACAAGGCATTTATTTCGGAATTATATGACGTGTTTTCTATACTAGGTCTGCATGTTTCACTCGTTTATTTAATATATATACAGGGTGGCCCATTTTAATCTTTCCACGGAAATATCTCGAAAACGATTGAACATAAATGAACCAAACAAACACTCATATAGGTAATACCATGGGGCAAACCGAATAGTGATGTCGCGGTGCCATCCAGGGCCACCCTTCAAGGAGGCCCGGGGCTCAACTTTAAAATTTTAAATGGAAACATGGGGCGAGTGATACCTCGTTCGATAGATCTTTTAAAACTAAAATGCGTTGTGGAAAAAGATTTTTCAAATCGGTCACCGTATTCAAGATGACCGCAAAGACATGTAGTTTATATCAGATAAAACGTACAGTACCACTGATATGAAAACAGTTGGAGATAAATGAACAGAATAAAACTCGTATAGGAAATCACAGAGGGTATTTATCATTCCACGGCTCGAGAATAATGCAACGGAGAAAAAGATTATTAAAGAATAATTGACATAATGGGAAAGAAGAAATGCAATTCTTAGAAAATTATCTTTCCGATCCAGGGTTTGCCCAAGTGGGCCCAGCCCGAAAAAAACCCGGTGGGATTTTTCGGGTTGGACCCACTTGAAAAAACCCACTTTAAAACCCACCTGGGTTTTTGACCTATTTGTTAGTATATTATTGGTACGACTAAGGTAATTACATTGTAAGTGATTTTTATCAGATTTTAGACTTTCCTTGGGCGAATTAGAGGCTTTCACGCTAAGGTATACAACATTCAACATAAGACCTTTATAAAGCTCTGAATGCACTAAATGAATAAATAATAATAATAATAAAAAAAACTTACCTTAGCTTGAGATAGTTATAGAACAATTTAATGTATGGATTATGCGTATAACCTTTTGAAGTAAAATAAGCAGTTTTGTACTTTAGAAAATATTTTCCGTGAATAGTGTGCTCATCGACTCGGCGACACCGAGGGACGTTATCACTCATACGTCTGACGGGTTTAAGGTCATCCGTGCCGGTACTAATAGTACATATGTAAGTAAAACTATTAGTATTATTTCTTACCTTTGCTCTAAAACACAAGTTTTTTCAACTAAAATCTGGTTGAACAATAACAGTTTAGTTCAGTCATTTGTTGCTACTCTTCAAATAAGCATTCTGTAGAATCAACACCAGCAATAGCGTAAAAATTCTTGTCAAATTTAAGAAGCTTAATGCTCGGGGTTCCGAAGACTATGTAACGCTTACTATTTCAAGTGCTGAGTTCAAGTTTCCGTACTAGTGGAAGTTTTGATGTACACGCCGTGAAAGAAGTGCTCGGTAAATTCCCGAATTAAACGCAGAAGGATCGGAAATAAATATTTCAACAATAAAACTATTTACTTTACGCTTAAGCCAGCCATACGTCCCGTAAAAAACGAAACAGTCCCGTTTTTGGGCCCCGAGTGTCCCGCGTCCCGGTAAATTTAGTCGGGACAGGGAAATGTCCGTATTTTAACTCCGTTACATTTCTGCTATCAATATCAGCTTATTCGAAAAGTGAAAAACCAAAAATTCTGACACTGGCTGGGAATCGTGTAATTAGTGAATGAACAGTACGCTGTTGCATGTAGCAGTTTCGAGAAAGTTATTAAACCACCCTGTTCGACTTGATAGCGAGTGAAATTTGCAATGCTACTTTTTCCATTGCACTTGATGGAAACTCGGATACTCTCCGGAACATTAAAAAAAAAATGGCTTTCAGTGTTTCTACATTTACTAACACAGGGAAGATGGAAATGAAATGAAATCTTTGAGTTTTACGTCCCACGGTTATGCCGGTTAGGCTAAAGGAGACGGTGATGATGAGTAATGAATGAAATGGTGGAATGAAGAAAGTGGGAGGAAACGGGAGAACCCCGAGAAAACCCACGCACACGGTGTTTGTCCACCACAAAGTTCACTTGGCGGGGGCGGGGATCGAACCCGGGACCCCAAGCACCAGAGGTGAACGCTCTACCACTGAACAGGGAAGATGGCTGACCTGTTCTCCAGCAACACATTAGATAAGTTAACAAGAATTATAATCTTTTTCAGAGGCTAGGGGCACAGAATTGTGCTTTGGTCCAGGTCTTAGAAAAATGTAAATCTGGTCCTGACAATTACACACGACACAGGGAGAAAAATAAGCTTTTCATCAGATTAAACTGACGAACGTAATTTTGGCAAATACAGCCATGTAAATAAATATTGCTAAACGCGCGAATAATATTGAAGGTAGAGTGTACCACTGATTTAAATAATTTGCATATTGTTTTCCTGAAAAGCATTTTTATAGCACATCTGAAGTTTTTAGGCATCTTTATCTATACAATTAATTGCAGGGTACGAAGAGAGAAAAGCAGCTGCTGCTTAGTGAACTTTCGCCAATTATATTCTTGAAAAACAATTAAAATTAAATAAAATGAAATCTTTTACTTTTAGTCTCACGGTTATGCCAGCTATGCTCAAGGTAACGGTGATGATGAGAAATGAATGAAATGACGGAATGAAGAAAGTGGGAGGAAACGTGATAATCCCGAGAAAATCCACGCACAAGGTGTTTGTCCACCACAAAGCTCACTTGGCGCGAGCTGGGATCGAACTAGGAACCCCATGCACTAGAGGTGAACGCTCTACCACTGAGCTACCGCGGCCTATTATACTTTTGTTCATAACCAGACTACAGTTCATTGCATTGTGTTGGAAAGTTGAGGGGAAGGGGGGGGGGAAACTGAGGTGTTCCGTATTCTCATGGAGAAAATATGGCAGGTTTATTTACGCTGGAAGATGTTAATTTCATGTAAGACATTTTGAAACATTTATTTATTTCATACAACATTATTTGTATCTTTGTTTTAAATTAATAGACCCTTTTGGTATTCATATTTGGCGAACGTTAGTCAGGCTTCTGGATGACTTAATCTACATTTGTTCATTTGTCTGCCGAGGTCCTTCATGGCTAAGCGGTTAGTGTACGCGTTTTCGGCTTGAGTGACCTGGGTTTGCTTCCCAGAGGGAGCTCATGTGGTTCGGATTCCACTTTAATCAGTAGGTCCCCTCATATAGCCTCACTGCTGAAAGGGACGTTAAACTCAAAATCAACTCAATTCGTTTGTCTGCCTCTACCACACACACTACAGGGTACAACTTTCGGCCTTTTAAGTTAAAATTTTCAGAGTACACGCACGAGACACACTAAATTTTCTGTATAGATTTTGGCTGCATACCATATAGATTTTGGCTGCATACCATAAAATGTCAAAATAGCGAGTATCTACGCTACGAAGCGCAATTTTCAGTCTTTTAAGCTGAAATTTTGACAGTGGAAGCACAAGATATGCTAAATTTGCTGTATATATTTTCTCGGCGATCGAATGTAAAACTTCAAAATGGCGGCCCTTTTTTCAAAACGGCAGTGAGTAGAAAATTGTTGCAAGTTGTGACAATGACAATCTTGAAATATAAATCACATTTTAACACTTTTACCCCAAAGACATTGAAATATTTCGAAAACACCCGATTAAATCCGAAAAAAAACAATTATACCCGAAAAAACCCATATGGGCCCAGGTGGGTTGGGCTTTTTCAAAAAAGCCCGGGTTTTTTCAAACCATGTTCCGATCTCCCTCCGTAAATGGGTGAAGCGGAAATGAATGGGAAAATCTCAAATGAGAACCCCACTTTTACTTGCAATATGTATGGTATGTGTGAAATATTGTTGTGTACAAGTGACTAGTTCTGTAATTAATAAAAATAAGGTGAAACTCAAGTTTAACACCCATTTGCATTGCGAGGTGTGATTGGATAGGAAAAAAAAGAGCAACTGAAATGAGAAGCAAAGGTTTGAATAATACAGTTTTGGAACTTGCAAACATTTTGCCCGCCCCTGATAATTTAACACAATGTGCAAGAAGTTTGCTCGGCACGTGCATCAGTATGTACCGTTTTGTTACTGAGGATCACAACTGAGATTACCGCTGAAAGCTATTCGGAATGCAAGTGTGGACAACATTTCAGTGAAGCTCATATTCAATCACATGCAAAAAGACGTAGAAGAGAAATAATCGAAAAAAATACCGTGCAGACGACTGTTGAACAAAACCAACGTTTGTACACATTGTTCGACAAATTTGTTTCGCATTTCAGTTGATTCATTTTTGCATCAAATCATTGCCTGCAATCAAAATGGAAGGTATCATTTAACAAGAATTTTACATACTTTATCTATTCTTTATACAAACACATTTCAGGTACCTTTGTTTCGTAAATACAATTTGCAAAAACTAAGGTTCTCATATGAACAATCTTTTGTCACAATGCTTTTTAGGTTTTAAAGATCTATCAAACGAGGTATCACTCGCCACATGTTTCCATTTAAAATTTGGGCCCTGGGCCCCCATGAAAGGCGGCCCTGGGACCATGAAAAGCGGCCCTGGGCCCCATGAAAGGCGGCCCTAGCTGGCACCACATCATCATCATTCGATTTGCTTTGTGACATTTCCTATTTGAGTTTTTGTTTGGTTCATTTATGTTCAACCATTTTCATATTAGTGGTACTGGACGTTTTGCGTGATACAGCAACATATCTTGGCGGCTATTTTGAATACGATGATATATGAAAAATCTTTTCCCACAACGCTTTTTAGTTTTTAAAGTTCTATCGAATGAGATATCACTCGCCCCTTGTTTCCATTTAAAATTTTAAAGTTGGGCCCCGGGCCCCCATGAAGGACGACCCTGGGTGGCACCACATCATCACCATTCGATCTGCCCCATATTATTTCCTATTTGAGTCTTTGTTTGGTTCATTTATGTTCAACTGTTTTCGATATTTCTGTGGAAAGATTAAAATGGGCCATCCTGTATATATATATATATATATATATATCTTAACTATATATAAAATTACATGAGCTGACAAATTATTGAACACTTCCTCTAGGGCTACAATGATTAAATTTGGCATGATTGTAGTTTTCCGGAACTAATCCACAGGAAAATTGCCAAAAGTGAATATTTTTAATTTTTAGGGGGTCTAAAGAGAGGGTGAAAAAAACTCCCATGTTATTTAAATGTTTTTTTTTTTTTTTTAACCTACAATCTCATGTTTTAGGTACTTAGAATTGGAATAAAAACTTGAAATTCGGTATACTTGTACGTTTTCGTTAGCGTTACTTAAGTGAATCATCAGAAATAAAAATCTCTAACCGTAGAGTGGTTTTATGGGGAACTGAAAAATCTTTCCCATGTTATTTATATGGAACACCTTTCACATCCCCAAATTATTGAGCACTTGCTGTTGGGCTACAATAATTACATTTGACATGATTGTAGCTTTTGAGACTAACCCACAGGAAAATTGCCAAAAGTGAATAGTTTTAACTTTTTGGGGGTCTAAAGAGAGGATGAAGAATTTCCCCATGTTATTTAAATGGGCCTTTTTTGGGGCCTATAACCTCATGTTTTAGGTACTTAGAATTGGAATAAAAACTTGAAATTCGGTATCCTTGCACGTTTTCGTTAGCGTTACTTAAGAGAATCATCAGAAATAAAAAATTCTAACCGTAGAATGGTTTTATGGGAAACTGAAAAATCTTTCCCATGTTATTTATATGGGGCGTCTTCTACACCCCAAAATGTTTAGGCACTTCCGGCAGGATTAGAAGGATGAAATTTGGTATGATTGTAGCCTTCCAAGACTAACCGACAGGAAAATTGCACAAAGTGAATATTTTTAATTTTTATGGGTCTAAGGGGGGATGAAGAAATTCCCATGCTATTTAAATGGGCGTTTCCTTGTGAAACAAAATCCTATCTTTAGATAGTTGAAATCGGAAAAGAAACGACAGAATTGTGAGTTCAAGAGATGCGAGGCCGTAGGCCGAGTGAAGACATTGTGTGGTGGGGCGTAGCCCCCGGATGGGCAGATTCAGGAAATATGAAGAGCAAGTTCACGAAATTCACTGTTGATGCAAAGGCCGATATATAAGAAATGCGAGGCCGTAGGCCGAGTAGTCTCGGTGGTCTGGGGGCAAAGCCCCCAGCTAGCCAAAGCTAGCATATATATATATATATATATACATAAAATCTACAAGATATTTCAAATGAAACAACAGCTATCAATGAACATCGATACTTATTGGGCATATCGATGAAGGGTAATGTTCGTAGAAAGAATTTAGGAAGGAATGTAAGTGGGATCATGTGTATAATGAAGTCTACAAAAGACATTTATGTCAGTTTTCTATAGCAATTAATTTGTAAACACAGAACACAAAGTAGCATGGACACAGTGGTAGCTAATGCTAGTGTTGGAACGTTGTGTGACAACAAGTTTTTCAAGTAAAATTATTAGCAGTCGCAGTGAGAAAGGGAATAATTTTGCTTTCTACCACTGTCATATATATATATCTTAAATATACTTCTTGACATACTTCTGTATTTCTATAATTGTAAAATCCATTAACTTGTTTGAAAACGAAAAAAACAATCCTTCAAAGAGTCACTAATTTCTGTTGCGTTGTAACGAACTTACAATTAACAGATTTCTATTGCACGGACTCTTGGGGCGAATGTCCGATCTGCTTTCCCCTAGCCCTGAAATTTAATAAAAGCTTTGGTCGTTCAAATGCTCGTACAACGTGACAAGGTTACCAGTGAACGAGAAAGCTTTTGGCCTAGACAAAATTTCTGAAATGTATAATACTAAAATCAGCACATGGAATTCACTTTATATATATTATTATTATTTTCTTAAGAGAAGAGTGGTAGCCACATGACTGTGCTGAAGTCTTAACCAATACATTAAAATTATTATTTAAAAAAGTAATCGCAGAATTACAAATTAAGAATAATTGTTGCAGACTATTAAAAGAAATGAAAGTAAACACTCATTTATGAGTTAATTATGGTGAGCACAGCGGCTCAGTGGTAGAGCGCTTACTTCTAGTTCGATCACCAGCCAAGTAAGTTTGTGATGGACATCATCATGTCCATGGTTTTCTCGGGTACTCCCGTTTCCTCCCTCATTTTTATTCCACCCAATTCTTCCATCATCGTGCACTTGCCTAAATCATCCGTCTGCCTTAGTCTAAGGGCATAAAAGTAAGATGTTAAACTGAGATTTAATTTTATTTCGTATGAATTAACTAAAGTCATGAGAATATTCTGTGGAAACGCCCTTACGGATCAGGGTAGAACAGAGAGTACTCGAAGAGGTTGACCATTTCAAATATCTGGGAAGTATTTTGACGAAAGACGCGTACTGCACCAGAGAGATCAGGTCAAGAATTGCCATAGCTAAAGAAGCATTCAACAAGAAAAGATCACTCTTAACTAGCAGGCTTAATGTTGGACTGAAGAAGTTGGTCAAGTGCTATATATGGAGCATTGGACTGTATGGTTCAGAGACTTGGATATTACGGAAGTTAGAGAAGAAATATTTAGAGAGCTTCGAAATGTGGTGATAGAGAAAGATGGAGAAGATAAAATGGACAGAAAGAGTAACAAACGAAGACGTTTTAAAACGGATAATAGAGAAGAGGACGCTTCTAGCCGCCATCCTTCGTAGAAAGGCCAATTGGATTGGGCACATCTTGCGAAGAAATTGTCTTCTTCATATCGTCATAAAATGAAAGATGGAAGGAAAGCGAGGAGTAGGGAGAAGAATACAACTGATAGACGATTTGAAAATAGAAGAAAATATTGGGAGTTAAAAGAGGAAGCTGAAAATCGAGAAACATGGAGGAAAGATTTCCAGGCCCAAACTGAAAATTAAGAAGAAGAAGAAGAAAACAAAAACCTCATTAGTCCCAGGACCTACCAAAAGGCAGAATACTTATTATTATTATTATTATTATTATTATTATTATTATTATTATTATTATTATTATTAATAATAATAATAATAATAATAATAATAATAATAATAATAATAATAATAATAATAAGTTAATTATTCGCTTATATAGATAGTGTAGGCTTCCTTTACAATACCTTGAAAACCGAATATTAATAAACCAGTATTTAGAATAATGTTACAAGAACTACTAACAGACTATCTTTATGACTAATCTTCATTCAACAGAATAATGCCACTTGTGGAAACTTTGTTTGGGCAGCTTCAAAAGAGAAACATTGCTCTTTCTTCTGCACAGCAAGAGAGTTCAAACAAAGAACATTAACCCTTAGCGCTAAAGTGTCAACTATGAGCCGGCACTACAATTTTCCATTGTTCCGGACTTCGACGTCTTATCTCGGCTGGTTTGTGTTAATTCTTCTCGTAGTTGTTTGTTTCCACAATCCCTGACAAGAGCCTATGTACTTGGAACACTCTACAGTTACAATTTTCAAATAATAATAATAATAATAATAATAATAATAATAATAATAATAATAATAATAATAATTTAAAACAGTTTATTGGCAGCAATAGCTTAACAGCCACAAGTGCGCCAAGAATAATACAGAATACAATAAAACGCATTACATCATAATTATAAAATAAAGAGTTTATACACAAAATAATAATAAAAAACATGCTAAATACATCCAAGATAAATGCATATAAAGTAAAAAGAAAAGTTATTTCAGACGAGTCAGATGTTTTCCCGCCCCGAAAACTATGAATTCGACAAAAATTTTAGTTATTTTTCACCTACCCTCTTACGATGGGGATGAACTTGGACTTAAACGACATTGGAAGCCTCCTTGCATATTTCAGTTACCCCGAAAAATATAGATTGCACATTAATATCAGTCGTTTTGCATCATTCTTGCATGTTACTCCTTCCAACTCCCACATTTGGTGTGCCTCATTCCCAAAGTATTTTTTTCTCTCCTATATTGAACATATGTCTACGATGTTTGGTTAAAATTGTTCCAGCATTTCGGAGTTACACTAAAATATACATTCATACACACACACGCAAATATATAAATGTGAGAGCAACGCTTTTCTCGTTGCCTCAGTATATTCCCAATCCAGCTGACATACTCGTTCATGTCTGAACTTGGGATTGCGTCATCGCGATTGTTACCTAATAGCTTGATAAACTCAAACTATGGATTCGACACTAATCTCACTCATCTGAGAGATTTTGTTTTTCACCTCTTCTCATTGCATGCCGAGGGGCTGAACTTAGACTTTAACGCTATCGGAAGTATAATTATTAATCTTAGCGACATCGAGAACTATAGATTCGAGATTAATATCGGTCGTTTTTATCATTTAAACATGTCAACCCCTTTTCATCACCATAAGGGTGCTAATGAGGATTAAAGCTACACTTAAATGCTATAGGGAATACTAGCAATCAACTTAAGGGCCTCGAAAATTATGGATACGATACTAACATCGGTCTTTTTCAATTATTTTTGCATGTCACAATTTCCACCAAGGATGCTATAAAATAGAGGATCTGCCCTTACAAGAAAATCTTAAAGCCATACGTCACAGTTTCCCCCACCCCTACTCTGCCCACTCCGCCAATAAGATCGCAATGTTTTGAGCCAACAATCATGGCGGAAACGAAAGTAGCCAATCAGACTTGCCGATGCTCGGTTGTTTTTTGGCTTCATTGATTTAATAGGATGAAGATACATATGGGCAGATCCTCTATTTTATAACCTCCTTGATTTCCTTGATTTCCACCCCCAGGGAGCTAATGGGGGCTCAACTTCAACTTAAGTGGCAACTGGAGTGTCACTCTTCATCTAAGCAAAACCAAAAACTATGGATTCGATACTAATATCGGTCATTTTTATTATTTTTATGTCTGCCTTACTTGTTAGAAATTTGGAAGTAAGTATAAGGGAAAGGGGAGGGTTAGGCGGAAATTTTAAAATTGTTATTGCTCTCTCTAATAATTTACGTGCTTAGAACTTGAGAAGTGTCTTCCATGTACGATGAGCAAAGTTTGATTACTAATAAGTAGACTTCGGATTTTTGCATATTTGCATGTTTTTGTCCTGACGTGATATTGGTATGCTTTTGACACAGAAATTCGTTTGAGCTGTTTTGGGATAAAATAGCAGAGTTTTAAAGTGCATATATTTGCATATTTCGGAGGATAGTGCATGTTTATGTCGTTATTGCATATAAATGCATATTTAAAGGAATGGTCAAATTGATAATTTTTAAAAAAAACTTTCCTAATAAATGGAATTTCAAGTTTCTAATACAAATAGACTCAAGAACTTGAAATGGGTCATTGTTGTCAGTTTAGAATATCTTTCAAGGTCGCGTGAAGGAAGAATAAGAAAAGGGTGAGTGATTCATTCTCCCGGCATTGATGCATGACTGTCACCTTTTCGGAAGATATAAATAATAATGTCAAATCACATACAACCAACTTTCCACGTCACCCATCTCGGAAGTTAAAGTTGCTACTGTTCTGTGTGTATGGATTTGAAATTGTGTGGTCCTGTGGCTTCCTCCTTAAAGAAAAATCTTCTAGAAGTTACGTTCTAAAACAATGGATTGAAGAAGAAAATATATTTTGCAAAATGTATGTTAACAAGTAATATTTTCAAAGTAAACAAGCTTGTTCTTAGAGAAGGACATTTCCATTTTGTTCGACAGTAAAAGCTCAAACTTCAGCACCGCCCTATCTTTTGGCCTTCTTATATTTTCATAACACTTTCAAGTCTGGTAAGGGGTTTATACAACTATGAAGTAACCCAGATGTGGCGTTTTTTGCATACTCGACAGAGTTCATCCCAAAGCTCTGAAAAATGTATTTCGGGAAGAAATGAACAACCTTTTTGAAAATGAGCTCTACAATTAATTAAAATATTTGCGTTACAAAATCTAAAACTTGTCGCAGTAGTTCCTGTCTGAGATAAGGAGGTAATTTCCCGAGTTTTCCTTTAAGGAGTTTATGAGAGTATTTAAATGTAAGCTTGTGTTGTTTTGATACGCATCTAGGCCTTTCAAAACTTAACTTTCCTACTAAATTTTCTGTTATGTTTTCGATAAATTTACCTTCATCCCATTCATGTTCCATGTCTCCCTCAAATCAACTTATTCCATTTAAAGTATCAATACTATACATTGTAAATTATTGCTGTTTGATGCGGACAGTATTACGGTAGAAGAAAATATTCTAGTATCTACACATAATTGAATACAAAAAGTAATTTCAAATGGATTTATTTTCTTTTAAACAAGAACATACGGTTTTGAATACAGGTTTTAATACAGTAAAAACTGCCTTCAACAAGTCCTTTATAAAACGGAAATATTTCACGGTCCCGTGAACTTAAAAAAAAAAAAAAAAAAAAAAAAAAAAGACTTAAATTATCTTGATTAGGCGGAATCAGTGTTGTGAACAACAGATGTTAAAATATACTTTTTAACGGAAATTTTCACGTTACAGAACGCACCATTTAGAAAAAATTTTAGACATTCTGTGATAGGTTAGGGATATGAACTACGTTGCCTGTAAAGGTCTTCGTTTTCTTGTTACTCTACTTACACATTTAACCTTTAGTCCACCGCCATTAAGGCCCTAGATACCGTGCGAGTTTTTGAACGAAGTGCAATTTCCATAGTTATTTTAAATACCAATTACTCGTTCTCTAGCTGGTCTAGAGACATGGAACCAGGAGCATAATATACAAAATAGATCAAAAGGGAGCCAAAAGTAGAGGAAGGAGCGCCGAAAAGGCGTTAGCCTTGGAAATAGTGTGTAGTTTTTTTTTTTTTTTTTTTTTCACTAAGTTTTATGCGTATTAATTCGTAGCATAAACAAATACTGTAATTGAATACGGTATGTACATTTTATTTTGCCTCACTATGTTCATTATATGTATGTATATTATTTCTTTTATTAAGCATAGATCTATCTTCTTTAACTTTAAAATCTTTAATGGAAAGGACCCACACCATCCTTATGGAAATTAGATTTCGGTGGAATTGCTTGAAACCGTGATATGTTGTAGATTTTGTGATCCTGAGAAAAAGTCTCAGTGGGCTCAACCACCAACCACAGACTGTTTGGTCACTTTTTTGAAAACAGCAGAATGTAAAAGTATTCTGGATTTCGGTGGAAATGCTTGGAACCATGATACTTTGTAGATATTGTGAGTCTGAGAAAAAGTCTCAATGGGCACAACCACCAATCACTGACCGTTTGGCCACTACAGGGCTACTTTTAACGAAATATTTCACAAAACAGCAGGAGGTAACGGTGTTCTGGATTTCAGTGGAACTGCTTGAAACCACTACGAGGCCTTAAAAAAACACGAGAAGGTAACGATATTCTGGGATTTTGGTGGAATTGTATGAAAGCGTGAAACTGTTTAGATCTTCTCATCCGATCACACAACCCGGTAAAGGGAGGTGGTGAGTAGCAGCTAACACCATTTAAGCACTGGTAATATACCGATATTCATCTTGCAAGACAAAGGAAAACCCCGGAAGTCATAAAGAATATGATCGGCCTGGGTCGAACCTTTCGAATGTGACTAAACGCTCTACTAACTGATCTAACGTTACTCAGTAGCCATAAATTAACACCTTTTCTCAGGAATACGACATCTACTACACATCACAGTTTCATTCATTTTCACTGAAATCTAAAATATCGTTATACTTGGCTGTTCTTAAAAATGTGGACCAGTCAGTAGTGCCCAAAGAGTCAATGATTGGTGATTATGCCCATTAAGACTTTTTCTAACGATGACAAGATCTACAACATATCAGTTTCATTCATTTTCACTGAAATCCAGAACGTCATTGTACTCGGCCAGTTTTTAAATGACCCTATAGTGAACAAATGGTCAGTGATTGGACTTGTGCCCATTGAGACTTTTTGTCAGGATAACAATATCTACGATATATGGTTTCAAGCAATTCCATCAAAATCCAGAATACTGTAACATTCTGCTATTTCAAAAAGGTCGCCCTGTAGCCAAACGGTCAGTGATTGGTAGTTGTGCACATTGAGACTTTTTCTTAGGATCACAATATCTACATGTCACGGTTTCAAGCTATTCCACAGAAATCCAGAATACTGTTACCTTCTGCTGCTTCCAAAAAAAGTGGCCCTGTAGTGAGCAAACGGTCAGTGATTGGTGGTTGTGTCGATTGAGACTTTTTCTCAAGATGATAATATCTACAACATATCACGGTTTCAAGTAATTCCACCGAAATCCAGAATACTGTTACCTTCTGCTGCTTCCAAAAAAAGTTGCCCTGTAATGAGCAAACGGTCAGTGATTGGTGGTTGTGTCGATTGAGACTTTTTCTCAGGATAACAATATCTACAACATATCACAGTTTCAAGTAATTCCACCGAAATCCAGAATACTGTTAACTTCTGCTATTTTGAAAAAAGTGGATTGGAGTGGCCAAATGGTCGGTGATTGTTTTTTGTGACCATCGATACTTTTTCTCAAAATCACAGTATTTACAACATATCGCGGTTTCGAGCAATTCCACCGAAATCCAATTTCCATAAGGATTGTGCGGGGTTCTTTTTTGCGAGTCCTGTTCAATTTCTATATGCAGGTTTTACTATATGCTTATGCCAGAAATATTTATTTACTTCTCTGAGTATGTTTATTCTTTATTCACAGACAATTGTCGCATTCTAATCTTTTTTATTTGTAAATTACTATATACATGTATTTTAGTTTCACATACTGAGCTGTTTGAACCGGAAGAAACCAAATGCATTCAAGAAGCCGTAGACGCTTGCGGAGCTGAAAACATTAAAAGCGAACTTGTGTTTATCAATACTCATTTCAGTTCAATTTCAAAGATCATAACGAGGTTAGAAGAGCGATGATTAGGACTTTGTATTGCATTTGAGCTGTTTGATTCAATAATGAAACAGACTCCGCCATGTCCAATTTGACAAGCATTTTTTCGAAAAGCACAGTCAATTGACACAGAATTTCAGATTTATCGGCAGTAGCAATGCTTCTTTGAAATACTATCCCTTAACAACCCGTGACACGGAAGTAACATTTTCCACGTACAGTAATGTTTTGACTGACAAATACAGGTTTTTGTCAGAAAATACCGGAAACTACATAGCTGTGTATTGTAGCATGAATGCATCATAGTTATACACCAAGTATATGTAGTTCATGCAATACACCTTTTTTTCTCTACAGAAAATAATATTCCTCATTTAACTTTACTTTTGAATGGTGCATATTTATTCTTTTTAGTGAATATTTGCATATTTTCAGTGCATATTTTCGTGATTTTTAGCGCATATTTGCATGCACATTTTGCCGTTTTTTAGTGCATATCGATCCGAAGTCAACTAATAAGCCACGAGCTATTCGTACTATTGTGAGGCAAATGGTGAGTACATCACTTAAGCTGACTCAACAAACAAGCATACTGGCTTGTGCAGCCCTACTTTAGTTCTCACATTCGTAGAAATAGTACAAATTTCTAAGATTCTCGCATCTGCATCATGTAAGAAGTCAATTTTAAAAGTTGAAAACTCGGTACTTGTTTCTAAAAATCAATGACTTTAATATCAGCAGAACAATCAGAAGGCATTTTCTAAATGCTTGTTCAGAATTTCTATTAACTTCATTTAAGTAACTTCCAGCATTTAGAGATCAGGGATAATGAAAATCATAAAAGCAATTTTGTAACTAAAAATCACAATATCATCAAACTAAACAAACTAAAAAAAAAATTAAAAAAATTGTGTTCTATAATGAAAGAAATCAAGGAAAACCTTAGTATTTTGACTGATACCAACAGTGTAAAAAAAAAAGGGGGGGGGGAACATTGAATCATGACCATTACTGAGAACACATGGGAGTAGTTTTGGGTTGAAAGTGCCTAGTACTTGGCTTTTTTTCTTTTTCTTTTTTTTTCTTTTTTTTTTTTTTTTTTGCAATAAATAAAGAATTTGAATTTTAAACTACCATGCCTAAATTGAACTTGCATTTATGGCTATTAATAAAGAATATCTTTTGAATTTCTCTCTTCCTGTCTTACTCTTTCTACCCCCTCCCCATTGTAAGACACAGTAACGCGACTGACCTCGTAGATAGTTCTTTGGAAGCGTTCTGATAAACTAGAAGTAAGAGTTTTGCTTTTAGTATAACGATGTATTCTTTTAACCTAGTTTTGACATTTTTTTCGTCATACTTACGTAACTTTCATCGCAGCTGCCTGCAAAAGGAGTCAGATTCTACAAAGTAGTTTCTATTTTATTTATTTAAAGAAGAAACATTAAAATAGTACTTATGCAGGAGCTGTTTGAGTGATGGAAATAATACAATTTCTTTATTTTTCCTTTTTTGTACAAATGAATTTCCTTCAGTATCACTTGCTATTTATTTATTTATTTATTTATTTATTTATTTTTTATTTTTATTATTATTATTATTATTATTATTATTATTATTATTATTATTATTATTATTATTATTGCTATATCCAACCTAACAATTTGTATAATGTTTCGATCTTGTAACCTTCATTTGGCCGAAGCAAAGAAAGTACTCTATTCTGCCTTGTAACTCATGATTAAATAATGTGAACTTGATTTCTCTTATAAAGAAATTCCTCAAGCTTTTGAATTTTACCTCAACAGTGTGTGCTGAAAGACATGTTTCTATAAACTAGTGATTTATTTGTCACTAAGTCTAGAAATCGTAAGGTTAAAAAAAATCAAATTGAAACAAATAAATTCTCACTTGTTTCATGTTCAATTGTGAACCACAGTGGATGCAGTGTAGTTTGCTGAAGTTGTAGTTCTGCATTTTACTGATATAAGATCAGAATGTTGTCGACATACAGCGAATGTATTGTAACTCTGGCAATTCTAGAAATTACGATTCAAAACCATTTCAAACAATATTCACTATAAAGGGGGAACCGTTTTTCTTGATAATGCTGGTTTAAAAAAAAAAAAAAGTAAATCAAAAGACGACTTCTCAAACAAATGCTACGGATGTATACAAATCACTGGCGCCTATGGCCAGTTTTACATGGTTCACACAAAATCAATCCTGGTGCTATTATCAACGGCATACTGAATGACGTACTGTCAGTAAATGAACATTTTGTTAACCATTTTCCTAACAGATAAACACGGTGATTGCGATCATAAACGTTGGGTGAACATGGACACTAGAATTATGTATCTTGGGCAGATCACAGACAATTGGTAAAGATGGGATGGAAACCAAAAACCGTATTTTCCTTCTTCGTTAGTCAATCAACAATGGATCGATAATAATGTATTGTACTTATTTGCTAGTTTCCTACGATGGATATTTGGCGCTAATATAATTTATTTCTTTTTTAATTTGCTTCAGTTATTTTCCGGTACTGTTCTTTGCTTAGGATAACTGTCATACACTTCTCCGTTTGATTGAACCATAAATCACAACCGTCTAACATTTTTAAGCAGTAAGATTAGGACTGTTTTAGCGACTATCATTTTTAACAATTTCTAATCTGAAATCCTGAAGTTACCGAATTATAATATATTTTCTAGATAAGTACACCGATGACACTGATTATATATCAGGAAGATACTCAATCTAAATTCCCGACCAACAAATTATGCTTTTTTTTTTCAATATTAAATGAACTGAATAGTTTGGACCTAATCATCTCTAAGTTTAATAACAACTTTAAGGGGGGCGCGGTGGATCATTGGTAGAGCGGTTACCTCTAGTGCGTGGGGTCCTGGTCCGATCCTCCCCCAAGTAACTTTGTAATGGACAACATCGTGTCCGTGGGTTCTCTCGGTATACTGCGGTTTCCTTCCACATTCTTATTCCATCAATTCTTCCATCATCATTCTCTTGCTTTAGTCATCCGTCTTCTTTGCCTAAAGGACATAATCGTGTCACGTTAAACTGAAAGATTTAATTTTATTTCAACAATACATTTATCAAAATAGTGTAAACACCTGAAAAGCACCTCAAACTACCAGATGAATATGGTGTGGGAACGCGAGATTTTATCATGTCATTTTCATTAAAATGTGTATCTTAAGGGAAGGGGAAGTTAAACATGCACGCCAACAATTGAGTATCTGATGAGACTTTCATGTTAGGGAGATGAAACTAGGTATTCAAACTCTTTTAGTAAGTGGTCACGTGCTCCAGTATTCTCGAACATTCTGCTTGTAAAGGAGGTTAGGAGCCAATTATTTAATATATTTTTATTTCATATTTTGTATTCATAAGATGACCAAAATGAGGAAACGTTTGAACAATTAAAAATTAATTTTTGAACATAATTAAAATTTGGTTGATTTGGACTTCTATAAATTGACTGATTGAAATAAGTATGTTAAGAGGGGAAAAATGTTTAATTTTTTCGAGAAAAAAAAGTAACTGTGCAGTATGAAATGCATTTTTGAACATTGTTAGCACTTGGGTCAAGCTGAGCTTTATTTTATTTAACTTTAATTCAAATAAATACCGTTAGGAAGGGGGGAGAAGTGTTTGCAAATATACTTTTAAAATATTTTCCATAGAGTTATTGTAATATTTTCCATTGTACAGTCCGCAGCAAAAAACCTGCAACATGAGCATGTAAGTTCATTGTGAAACGACGAAGTCTTTTGCTCCAAAATAAATGTGCAGGGGAGGACGCCGAGGTTTCTCCTGGCGTGATTCGTGACACTTGGACGTTATGATGATTCCCTGCGCTGTTAGGCGTAGTTTCACAATAAACTTACATGCTCATGTTGCAGGTTTTTTTTTTTTTTTTTTTTTTTTTGCTGCGGATCGTACAAACTTTACTTTCAGTAGACTTAAATATGATTTAAGCTTCTCGTTCAGCAAAACAATTCGTTTATTGTAAAAATTATTAACGTGTAACAGTTTCGATAACTATCCTCTTGGCTGCACCAGACAATTATCTTCATATTCATGTCATAACTTGGCTTCATATCAGACACTATCATTAGATAGTGTCTGATGAAGCCAAGTGGATAGTTGACGAAACTATTATACGTTAATAATTTTTACAATAAACGTATTGTTTTGCTCAGTGAGTAGATTAAATCATATTTAAAGAAACTTATTCCTCTCATGCGAAGAACCGACGTTTCAAGTAGTTACTAATATAACAATAGTACTAATAAAGGAGCACAACTACCTTCTCTAAAAGTCCACACAAAGACACTCATTAGATTCATACCTCGACACTTTCTTGCGATTCTCAAGTTCTGCTTTGGCCGTGGATTTCTTGGTGCCCCTCTGCTTTTTACCACGCACTTTGGAAGCTAGAAAAGAAAACAAAACACTGTACGCATTAGAAATCAGGTATGTACACACATGTCCAAAATAATTGTCGCATATCTATAACTGTCTTCTTGTAAGAATATAATTTGATAATGATTTTGCAGGGTACTTCTAATACTGATACTATGTCTATAATCGGGAAATGTATGTCTGTGGTAAATTTCATAGGAAAATAATTATAAATACGAAAATTAGAATGAGTAACACAAAATGTTGCTAAGTGGACAAGAAAATATTTTTTCGTTATATTGTTCTTATTTACTGCTCTTTTGACATGAAATCTGCCACATACATGCCTTTGCCGATTATACACATACTAACATTGTAAGAAATACCGAGCGAAATCGTTATCAAATTATTTTTCTACAACAACATATTTATAGACATGCGACAATAATTTTGGACATGAGTGTACGTGAAGTTCTATAAACTCTTTATCTGTAACTTTGTGTCGGCATTAGACGGATTAGTTCGACCATATGCCCTACGTGATCCAATAGAAAACCGAAGTATATAACCCTTCTATATTATTTAGCTAATTGCTTTAACTAGTCTTTTGCTCGCTAAATTGGCACTTTTTTTAGAATCAAACTTTCTATACCTTTACGTGAATTTTTGTCTGTTGTATCATGACATATTTGTGGTTCATAACCCGTGCGAGTGACCCACCGAAGCACAACGGAATTATATTATTATAATCTGTGAAGGATATAAATTACTGTATTAATGAGGAATGGTATCTTCTATTGAGAAAACATTGTTGTATTTATGCTTGTAGTTGGATTTTTATTTTTGTATCGTTAATTTTTGTAGAAACGTTTATACACATATATAGTAAAATATACACAAATTTTCTCTCACAATAATTAATTCCTGAAATTATCCTTTAAACGAAAATTGTATTAACTCCAACTCATTAAATTTCGAATAATAATGAACTAACAGGTGTAATATTTTTCATTAGACAGACCTGATTCATTGTAATTGGTACAGGGGGAAACCTTAATAATAATTGAGTATCCCTCTTCCGGATGTATCTGTGTTGTTATTTAATAACACAACACACAAATACAATACAGGTTGGGGTGAGATTTTATCAGGTGATTTTTTCAAGAACTGCTCGGTCGAGTTTATTCATATTTCGTAAACAAATACTTCATAAACAACTGTATAAATATTAGTAAGCTATTTCTCCTGGAAAAAACTTACAAGTAGTAGTTTATTCTTCGGAATGAGTTTATTTCGGTCAGTTTTCTCAAAAATCGCTCAAGCTGTTTTCTTCATATTAGCAAATTATTCTCATTAACACCACTATGATGTCGTGTAAGCTATGTCTCCTGAAACGTATCCATTTGGGGTAGTTTGTTCTTGAGGCTTCGCTTTTTCAGAAGATCTCAATGATTGTTCAGGCAATTTTATTAATATCTCAGTAACAGTTCAAAAATATGGCATATATCATTTCTCACTAGAAATCCACAAGAAGTATTCGGGGGGGGCGGGGGGGGAGTCCTTTTTAGTATTCTAAAATAGCCTATTATAATTTGATCATGTTTCATAAAGGTGTAAGTAGTCACTGCAGCAGGACTTAATTTAAGAAATTAGAGCGAAAAATTTAGTACTGTGGTCCGAATTAAAGATTAATTGACTGCTAATTTATAAGTCGTCTTCTGTGCACTATACCACTAAAATGATGCTTGAATGTCACGTTTTCATGAGATTTATAGAATTAAAATATAATTATAGGTGCTAAATTTATGTATAACTTACAGGATGCGTGTTATGACATAAGAAACGAGTTATGTCATATATGAGAGTAATTTTATTAAAATATACCCAAAAGAATATATTTAACCAACATCATCATAAATTTACATAAACGATACAGTACAAACAATATCATGCAGAATTACAACAAGATGTGCGTAGTATAGTGGTACGGAGTTCATATCACAAGGAAACAGTCCTTGAGTTCTCTCGAGCGTTCACTTGATTAAGTGCTCTCTTTAACACAGCTTAAGTCATGTAATATGATGTGCACCAAGCATACTCACAGTCTGTTTAGTCCTCCCATAGTTGCTGGCTGGAACACGCTACAAAGCTTAGCGTCCTGACGTCCAGAGAAGGTTAGATCGTTGAATGACGAGCGATCATTGATGTTCGATGTTTTTTGATACCAAGTGTGTAAAACTGTTGGTTTATATACTATCTTGAAGTCTATTTTAGAGTTTCGAAAACACATTCTACATTTGTCTTTTTTGGCTTAAAGGAAATTGTGTTTTTCTTTTCTTTAAATAATAATCTTGGAATTGTTTTAAGTAACTATTTTTGACTTATACTTAAAATACCATCTTGCATACTGTTCCTTATCTTGCGTACTGTTCCTTTCACAAGGTCAGACAAGCTGTTTTTCGTTCTCGGTTTTAGTTTAAAAAAATTATATTCAGATGAGAAATATCACAATATTCACGTAATTACAGGAACTTTTAATAAAAAACTTTTCTTTACATGATACCACCGAGCTACTTAAATCTGTCTTTACATATCCCTTAAAGGGGAAAAAAAGGAAATCTTGCAAAAGCTATTATTAAATAAAGCGAAACCATCACCTCAAAAACACATGCTATTCTACGAAACCAAAACACAATGCATGCCCAAAGCATCACAACAACAGAGACTTTGTAACTTACGGTCATAGGGTCCTTGATTGAAATTATGCCTGTAGATAAAAATGGACGTGGGCACACACTGCAAATAAATTGCAAAAAACATCTTCACTGATTAAGAAACAGTGTTATCACATTAAGTGATCCCAATCTTCAATATCGAAATACTAAGATTACACAGCAGTAATTGCTACATTTTGAAGCTTACAATTAATGTAGCTTACTCCTTACTTGATATTGTGTAATAGGCTCAACATAAAGGCCTGGTCTTAAGTAAAGTTAGTTCAATAAATTCAGATAGTATATAATCAATATTCAGATCCCGAGAACACAGATAGAAAGAACTGAGCAAAAAATAACTTGATCATTTGAAACTTTTTTTTTTTTTTTTTTTTTTTGTGCTATGCTAACTTTATATTACATGTTTCAAACCGCAGGATCATAACTGCATGTTTTCACTTCTTTAAGATACTAAATTTAACTTGCACCATTAATCTGTCATATTCATTAGCTTATGCCTGTGGTTGAAGTTTCTAAAGAAGAAGAAGAAGAAGAAGAAAAAGAATGAAATATCTAGTAACTTATGGTATCAAGTGTGTGAAACAGCAGAATATTGTTAAATTTTACGAAACCAATTATTGTAAATAAGCATCCCATGGAGCTGTCATGTGGCAGGGTTTGCCCAAGTGGGCCCAGCCCGAAAAAAAGCCGACGGACTTTTTCGGGTTGGACCTACCTGGAAAAAAAAAAATCTTAAAACCCACCTGCGCTTTTGAGCTTTTTGTTAACCTGAAAGCGATATTTATCAGATTTTGGACTTTCCTTGAGCGAATTAGATGCTTTTACGTCAAGGCATACAACATTCAACATAAGACCTTTATAAAGATCTGAATGAACTGAATGAATAATAATAATAAAACTTACCTTAGCTTGAGATAATTACAGAACAAATTAATGTATGGATTATGCTTATTGCCTATTTGAAGTAAAATATGCAATTTTATATTTTAGAAAATACTTTCAGTGAATAGTGTGCTCGCCGACACTAAAGGACGTTATCCTTCACACGTTTGACGGGTTTAAGGCCATAGGTTCCGTACTACCAGTAAACATGTAAATACATTAGTAAAACTATTAGTATTATTTCTTACCTTTGATGGTAACACAAGCATTCTTCAGTAAAATTTGGTTTTCCAACAACAATTTAGTTCAGTCATTTGTTGCTACTTTTCAAATAAGCATTCTGTAGAATCAACCCAGAAATAGCGTAAAAATTCTTGTCAAATTTAAGAAGCTTAACGTTCGGAGTTCCGAAGACTACGTAACGCTTACTATTTCAAGTGATCAATTCAAACTTTCGTACTAGTTGAAGTTTCGATATGCAGTAAAGAAAGTTGCATTTTTCAAGAAAGAAAAAAAAAAAGTCGTGAAAGAAGTGCTCGGGAAATTCCAGCAATTGAACACACAAAGATCAGAAGTGAATACTTCAACAATAAAACTATTTATTTTACGCTTGCAGATATTTAATTTCATTTAAGACTTTTAAAACACTTACTTTATAAAATATGAACTTTATAAAATATGAATTATATCTTTGTTAATTATTTTAAATTAATTTCGAGAAAGAACCGTCTTTCAACAAGTGCTCGCGAAATTCCAGCAATTGAACGCACAAAGTATCGGAAGTGAACTTGAACAATAAAACATTTATTTTACGCTTGAAAATATTTATTTGACATAAGACATTTTCAAAATTTATTTTATGAAACATGAATTATATCTTTGTTTTAAAAATTAATATATATTTGGTATTCATATTTGATGAACATCACTGAGGCTTCAGGAATGATTCGATCTAAATTTGTTCATTTGTCTGCCTGCATCATACATACTACAGGGTACAACTTTCGGTCTTTTAAATTTAAATTTTCAGGGTACAAACACAAGACACACTAAATTTCTGTACAGATTTTGGCGGCATATCAATGTAAAATTTAAAAACGGGGGCCATTATTTTTTCAAAGTAGCTGGTATCCACGCTGCAAAGCGCAATTTTAGGTCTTTTAAGTTGAAATTTTCAAAGTAGCACGAGACACACTAAATTAGCTGGGTATATTTTGGCTGCGATCCAACGAAAACATTTCAAAATGGCGGGCATTTTTCAAAACAGCGAATATCCACGATACAGGGTGCAATTTTCGGACTTTTAAGTTGAAAATTTAAGGGTAGAAGCGCGAGAGATTCTAAATTTGCTGTATAGATTTTCTCGAGGACCCAATGTAAAATTTCAAAATGGCGGCCACTTTTTTTGAAAAAATCAGCAGTGAATAGAAAATTGTTGCGAGTTGTAACAATGACAATCTTGAAATATAAACCACACTTTTACCCCAAAGACATTAAAATATATCAAAAAACCCAATTAAACCCGAAAAACCCATATGAGCCCAGGTGATTCAGTTTCTTTTAGAAAAACCCGGGTTATTTCAAACATTTTCGTGTGGGCGAAAATTGGATAACGTAAATCTGAAAGTATTCGGTACTGGTTTATGTGCACGTACCAAACATTCTCAAAAGAACCTTGATGATAAAAAAGTCTTTGGAAAAATAGTTAGATGCACTAACGAATCAGACGGATACAAAGTTTAAGCACCAAAATTTAAGATAAAGAACTCACACGATGTTCATATCAAACAAGAAAATGGTTGTAGTAATTTCTAAGAATGTACTAAAAGGAATTGTAAGAAGAAATGAATCAGCTTGGCTGCTGGGCACATTTTCTTATGTGGAGAAGTGGTCGCAGTTCAGTAAGCACTCAGTGTAAATATAAACATTTTGAAGTTTTCAATGAAATGAAACGCAAAGTGCAGGGGAAAAAAAATAAAACTAGAGCCAATTAACGCGAATATTTTCAGTTTTGTAACTGACCTAATACTGATTAAACCTAAAGTGAAAAAACATGTAAATAGGAAATTCTTACCCTGGACGAGCCACCTGAGCCTCCTTCCTGCCGGAGTTATCAGTTTGTTGACCCTCCACATCTTTCGGAGACCTAAGAACATAAAAAATTACATATGTAATAAAATGCTTGTAATACTGCAACACTCTTGGCAACACTGAAAACTAAATGTGACATTACATGTTTTTGTCTCTACGAAAGTCGGTAAATACATTTCTTAATTAAGAATAGTGAAACAAATGTTTCTAAAAATTCCGCTCTTACGGTTGGAAAGGATCATTTCTGTAATATTCAAATTGCTCTTCCTTTATTCAGAAAATGCCCAATCGGAAAATTAGCTTAAGGTGGAGGTGTATAAAATCTAAATTAAAAGTAAGAAGATACATGTTTCAGCGATTTTGAGAACTCCGCACCTTAAAAAAAATAAATAAATAAATAAATAAATAAATAAAAACTAAATTATTTAAATTTCTCTTTCTTTTATCAGAAAGCACTCAATATGGGAATTTAAGTTGGGCGTATGCTCCTCGGTACACAAAATATTCATTAAAAATACGTGATACAGTTTTTAGTCGGGAGGCAGAACACGTGGTTATTAAGTTTCGTTCAACCCGAGAGAGTAACAGCAACCGGTGGTCCTAAATCATCAAGTCCACTATCCTGATCATTTCTAGACCGCCGGTCGCTTGATGCAAGCGGAAGGTTTCCCCGTACACCAAACATCTACAGACCTGCACGGGCCGGGCTCGGCCCGAAGCCCGGCAGACTCTGTTATTACTTTGGGCGGGACCGAGCTTGGGAGGGCCGACACTGATTTCTCTTCAGGTCGGGCCGGGCTGGAGCCGATTAATTGCAATTATTTAACAATCATTGACTTTCGTTAAACGATAATTGGAATAAAGCCAAACGTTGAAGAAGTATGCCCGTGAAAAATGTTACAAAGAATGCAATAGCTATTTATAGTTTATGTTGCTTAGCGGTTCCAACTTCACTATAGAGGATTGCAGGCATTGCGCGGTAAATTGAGCTCCGACCTTGACCTTCACTCAACACAAAATATGACAAGAAGGGATGGGAAAGTTTTGCCTGTCGCTAAACAATATTGCCATCTTCACTTTATGCTAAAAATGAATTAAGTTAGATTTTTGTTACAGGAAATGGAGTTTTTGTTCTCTCGATGACAGGCAAAGTTCTAGGAGGCAATGGTATCATTCGGGAGGCAAGCGTCAGGTTGTGAACCAGAGTTTAGAAACTGTTTCTGATGGTTAGGTCAAGTTTAATATTAAATCTTGAGAAAGATTGGGGCTCGAGCTAAATTTAAAAAGAAATATATATATATATATATATATATATATCGGTCCAAAAACTTTTAAAAAATTTATGGGGCCAGGGCCGGGCCAAGAATTTTAAAACTTATCGGGCTGGATTGGGCTCGGGCCGAAAAATTCGGCCCGTGCAGGTCTCTACCCCCTCCACCTCTACTGAAGCTAAAAAATGAGCGTTTCAAATAAAAGGCCATACCTACGAAACTAATCAAGATATTAATGAATTTCTTTTTCCGGTTTTATCTCTAAGGTGTGCTTTACAAATTTGTTTATTCCTGCTTTAGATAGACCCAAAAGGTTTTCGGAAAATTTAACTTAAACATTAAAAACTGACATATTTTGTCCTTAATATTTTTCTTTTTGACCTGTATCTCTCCAATGAGTTGAATATGGAAAGAACACCCCTAATTAAATTTGTAGAGCATTAAATTATCTTTCCAATATTGTTAGGTTTACTTCCAAAAATAGCCGTACAGCGAGGTAAGTTTGAAGGAAAGTGCACTTTGATTCGAATGCTGATGCTCCGAATAGTACCATTGAATTTCAGCTCACGTCAGTCAATAAAGGTTTTCTTTCCGAGATAAAAGCTGATTTTTTCCCAATATTTGAAGAACAGTTCTCACCCTTCTTGCTTGAGCACTGTCATGATCATGTCTAGATCTCCGGTCACTTGATACGACCGTGCGTTAAAGATCACAACATTTTGAGATAAGTAGAGATGTCTTTTATAGTATTAAAATCCATTTATAGTTGATATTCAGGTTGATTCAGATTTTTCAACTCTATTTGTGTGCAGTATTTCCACCGGTCGTTGAAAATGATTCCTTATTTCTTTAAAAAAAAATGTTTATCTTGCCATAATGAAAAAGCAGAAAATATAAATAAGGTAAGAACATATGTAAAGATGTCTTAAGTGAGGGCAAACACCATTTATAGGTGTCATATAGGGTGATTGATATCATCATTGTACACCTAAATGGTATTTCTAAAGTCACAAATGGTCTGTATTTTCTCAATAATCACTTTAAAAAATGTTTTTGCAGAAACCTCAATAACTCTATTTGTATGTAATTTATGAGAATATTACATCGAACTTCATTAAACACTTACTAATTACTGGAAACAAGCATAACTATAATAATATTCTACATTATCATATCAAATCTGCGCAAAATTACATATTTCTTTAGTCTTTTGAATCCTCATGAGATGAATCATTTTCCGGTACATTAGTATTTATAAGTAAGTTATAAAACTTGTTACCATTACAGCTACAGGTTTTCATGCACTCCACTGAAGCTCGCACACACTTGCAATTGTTTGTGTCCCACATATGTATACATGTACAAGACTTTAACTCTCGGCAACTTTTAGCCATAGACTCGTGAGTGGTCCATTTGAGTACCAATTTTACATTCGTAGTTTGCCAGTTAAAATGTCTATGGCTAAAAGTTGTCCAGAGTTAAAGTCTTGTACACTCATGTCCAAAATGATTGTCGCATATCTATAACTGTCTTCTTGTAAGAATATAGTTTGATAATGATTTTGGAGGGCACTTTTAATACTGATACTATGTATATAATCGGGAAATGTATATTTGTGGTAAATTTCATAGGAAAAGAATTATAAATACGAAAATTAAAATGAGTGAAAAAAAATGTTGCTAAATGGACAAGAAAGTTTTATTTTCGTTTTATTGTTCATATTTACTGCTCTTTTGACATGAAATTTACCACATACATGTCTTTTCCCAACATACACATACTAACATCATAAGAAATCCCGGGCGAATTCGTTACTAAATTATATTCCTACAACAACATATTTATAGATATGCGACAATAATTTTGGACATGAGTGTACATGTAAACATATGTGGGACACAAACAATTGCAAGTGTGTGCGAGCTTCAGTGGAGTGCACGAAAACCTGTAGCTTTAATAACTTACTTATAAACACTTATGTACAGTCCGCGGCATAAAATTTGTTACAAAAATTCTAAGTCCAAATGAATAACAAACTCTTGCCCAGTTTTCTTATGCATTCCCGCAATACATGTATCAATCGATTAGTTGCTTCTAGTATTTATTCCAACTCCTCCCCGTCCTCCACCTCTCCTTGTCTAAAGCAGTGTGTATGACGTAGTACACTCTTTCCATTCAGCTGAAAAAGAAACAGGAATCAAGTTTACAAGGTTATAGCTTTAAAACAATCTTTTCCATTCGTTTGTTCTGAAATATTTTTAAGAGCCTAAATTAAAGGAAAGTCACACAATCTTCCCAGAGCTTCATAAATATCTTTAGTTTCATTCTTTTCTTTCTTTAAAGAGTGCAAGCTAGTAAGATGCTCCCTAAGAAATCTATGGAAATTGCCAAGAGCTCTAAAATATCTACGGACAGAAACGAGTTTTATTCAATGATTCATTGAATTTCTTTTCAGTAAGTGCAAGCAAATGTTTCAGGGGCGTCATTTGGGCAGGACAGGAAGGTGTAATTCCCCCTCTCTTGAGCTTCATAAATACGTATTTTTTGATCAAATGTATAGTAATACACTAATAAAAAGTGAAAATCTTATGTCGCCGGAGAATCTCTTCCTTCCCCCCCCCCGCCCCCCGAATAAAGTCTAAAAGACACCGGTTTTAACAACAAACCTATAGAGCTATGGTCTAGGAATTAATTCGTGCGGTTGGTACGCACACATTGAAGCTGTAGTACAAACACAAAATACATAAATACCTTAAGAAAAATATTGTCCATCGCTAGCCACCACTTTCGCCCATCTGTCAGGCAATGTACGGATTCCGTGGCGAAAGAAGTCCTCATCCTTGGAAGCGATCCAGTCAGAGACCCATGTTTCGATATCTTCTGAAGAAGTAAACCGCTGTCCAATCAAATCGTTGTTCATGCAATCGAACAAGTAGTAGTCCGAAGGAGCAACGTCTGGTGAATACGGCGGGTGGGGTAAAACTTCCCATCCGACATTTTCTAAATAGGTTTTGACCGGTTTTGCGACATGTGGGCGAGCGTTATCATGTTGAACAATAAATTTATCATGTCTGTTCTCCCATTCTGGTCGTGTTCTGGCCAGAGCTTGCTTCAAACGCATTAATTGTCGTCGATAACGTTCTCCATTCATAGTTTCACCCGGTTGCAGCAGCTCATAGTACACCACACCTTTCATATCCCACCATATGCACAGCATAACCTTTGCACAGTGAATATCTCGTTTTGGTTGTGATGGACCTGGTTCACCTGGTTTCACCCAGGCCTTTTTTCGTTTAGGGTTCTCGTAATGGATCCACTTCTCATCACCCGTAATAATTCGATGCAGAAACCCCTTTCTGCTCTGTCGTTGAAGCAGCAATTCGCAAATGGTTTTTCGTCTTTCAACGTCTCTGTCTTTCAATTCATGTGGAACCCAATGTGACATCTTTTGAATCATTCCCATGGCTTTCAAGCGTTTGGAGACTGTTGTTTGATCAACGCCTAATGCTGCTGCAAGTTGTTCCTGCGTTTGACACGAATCCTGCTCGAGCAATGCTGTCAATTCTTCGTCTTGAAATTTTTTTGGCTGTCCAGCTCGCTCTTGGTCTGCCAAGCCGAAATCACCACTTCTAAACCGTGCAAACCACTTCTGACACGTTCGCTCATCTAGAGCATGGTCACCATACACTTCCACCAAAATACGATGACTTTCAGTCGCACTTTTCTGCATGTTAAAGTAATGCAGCAGGACACCCCGCAAAAACACTTTATCAGGCACAAATTGCGCCATGTTCACTTAACTACAAACTGGTGTTGTTGACGCTTTAATCCACTGCCCTATACTACGAACGATACGCGATGACAGGGGTTTGCAACACATGTGTGGATACACGGAACTGTGGGACGCTCCGTTCGTTGCGCCATCTCTTGTCCACCCGCACGAATTAATTCCTAGACCAAATATGATAGCACATTGCTAAAGAGCTTACATTTGGTTTCAAGAGTCGAAGGTTTGATCTCAAGCCAGATGACTTCCTGGGTGACATTGAGAGAGAGATAGAGAGAGGGATTCAAGTATGGAGACAGAGAGGGATGATTTGTATACACAGATTTAGAATTGGGGAAAAAATGATCGGACAGCATTCGTATTATGACGAAAATTCTGATTTTGTGAAAGATAAGAAGGGAAGTTTTCGAACTGCGAGGATCACATTAGGCAGTTGTCGAATTAATGTGGAGAACTCTTTTTAGAGCATCAGATGATTACGAAAGGAGAGAAAGATCTTCAGAACTGCGGAATTAAGATTTTAAAAAATCTGATTTCGGCGACGGGTTTCGAACCACGAACCTTGTGGTTATCGAACCATGACTTTATCCATTCTGCTACGGAGAATTCTATTACTCGTTCACATATGTTTCCCTTAGCTGCGTTGAAAGCTACCTTAAGGGGATAGTCCAAAAGTTGACTCAGTGGATGCGCCGTTCAGATAGGACGTAAACCTGTTGTAACTTAGTTACAATGTGCGAAATGAACTTCCTCTTCTTCACGACACTTTTTAAAGCTTTAAAATTTGTTACTATTGTTTTAATTAAGTTACATTTGATAGAACCATCTGATAAAGTAGTGCCAAGCCGTGTGCGTCATTGTCGGTTAGGTGAATGGTTAATGTAAGTTACTCCTACGTGGATCGTCCGAGCTTCCAATCAAGACCATTCTTATTGATTATTTTATTTGAGCTACGCTCATACTGTATATTCCACAAGTTCAATTTTGAAGTAATGTAGTCACAGCTAGTTTAATTCGAAATAATTTTCCAATATTATATTTGTTACTAAATTTACATGGCACTCCTCACTGTTTGTAGCCCTGCATAAATGCAAAATTGTTTTAAAAGTATATTTTACTTTCAAGTTTTATTGTTTTTTTTAATTGTTCTTCAACTTTATTTTATAATTATTTTCTATTTCTTAATTATAACATATTTTCTATTTATATTGTATTCTATGTTACACGTTTATTATTTATATTTTGTCTTACCTTTGAAGAGGAGCTTTTGACAATTCAGAGCAGCAGGGACATACACAGGATGCAGGCCTTTGCAATCAAGAGCTTTTGCCCCACGAAATCACTACTTTTTTTTTTTTTTTTTTTTTTTGTAAATTATATCTAATTTTAGAGATGATGATAGCAGGGGCGGATTCAGGGGAGTGCGTTCGGGCGATCACATCCCACAGAATAGGGAACTTTTTATACTTTTTATTTTAAAAATAAAACATATCTTAAGTATTTTTCATCTTTGTATTATAAACTTAAATTAAAACCTAAAGTAGATAGGCCTTATTTTCTTAAGAAAGTTAATTCTGCAGAAGAGCTACTTCTCCTTTTCTATTTTTTTTTTTTTTTTTAACCCGCTCTTACCTTGATTTGACTTCGAACGACCGCCCCTCCCAAACAATCATCCTAGATCCGCCCCTGGATGATAGACATTTTAGTAAAATATGCCCTCAATCGCTGAAATAAATTCCTGTCAAGCTTTCGATCGCTGAAATAAATTTCTGTCTACGGCCCTGCAAAACAGTGACGATTTTAGGGAGTGATCAGTTAGTAATGCCTCCCTGGAGCAACGACACTTCCCCAGAAGTCATATCTCCGATAATTCAGAATGTGATTTGTGCATTATCACTTTTCACTCTCAGTGTCTTGAAACGCACCAAAAAGGAACTGTTCTGAAGTATTTACTGGTTGTCCCTATGACCCCATTTCAATATGGCCAACCTTGGACATATACACATCTGAAATATCACCTTTTATGTCAGTGATCCCGAAAACTATCCATTCGACACAAATATAGGATATTTTCGATTCTTTATTCCAGTCACCCTCCCATTGTCAACTCGAAGCCAACCAAGGCTTATTTTGGACTTACGCAGCATCCACAGTGTCACTTTTCATCTTTGCACATGAATTCGACACTAATTTCGTTCGTATTTGACTACTTTTACATGTCACCTTCACCTCTTGGTAGGGATTTTTTCAGTATCTCGCCCCCACAACTATGGAGAAATTTCAACCAACTAAGTATAATTATAAATTATCATCTGAAACACAACAGTACGGGTGATCTTTTTCGCAGAGGAATTCGTTAACTACTGTTTCAATATCAATGTATTGGCTTTTTTTGCTCTGCATGCTGGAGATTGCCAAAGAGGTAAACTTCATTCTGTACTATTGTGCTATGAATATAGTGGTTTAATTCACTGAATACTCGCTTAGATGTTGCTCTCGTCACAGGAAAAGTGAGATACAGTTATAAAAGAAAAACGAAACGAAATATTTAAGTTTTACGTCCCACGTTATGCCGACTACGCTAATGGAGACAGTGATGGTGAGAAACGAATGAAATCGTTTAATGAAGAAAGTGGGAGGAAACTGGAGAAACCCGAGAAAACTCATGCACACGGTGTTTGTCCATAATAAAGTTCATTCAGCGCGAGCTGGGATCTAACCAACAACTCCATGCACCATAGGTAAAGTTATAAAAGAATAGGCGTCTAAACAAATACAGAACACTACTAGCAATGAGAGTTGTATAAGATTAGATTTTTATTTATTTCATTCTAAGTTGAAATTTCAATTAATCTTGATCTTCAATACTGTTCGAAATCCGGACCAACCAGTATTCCCTACTAGGGTAAAGATTAATTGATCGCCAACAGAAATCCAAAATCCTCTGTATAGCCCCACGTTCCATTATTTCATATACACAATTAAGAGTCCAGCGTAACCTATCAGTTAATAAGTTTTCTTATTATTATTATTATTTTTAACACCTCAAAAATATAAGCTCATAATTGAACCACTGATTGGAAAAAGGGAATAAGTACATAAACATATTTTTTCCACTTTTAAGCTTTGCTCACCAATTGCAGTGCTACAATACAAGATTCTTCTTCTTGTCTTAAGAGTTTGTCAGTTCTTTTGCTACAATTAATCAGTTATACACGTGTTGAAACAAATACAAATACGCCTCGGGAAGGTTTTTTAGCGTTTCTGAAAACTTAGGTCTGATGTACTTATTCCCTTTTGCTGGAAATAGTTGCTGCAAGGACGTGATAAATCTTTTCGGTAGACTTCACAGTCTATAGCTCCTTCACAACTTCCTTTTCATCTAAGGCTAAGTAGTTACATTTTAGACATTGAGGAAAAAGTGCGAAATTAATTAAAACCCCTCAAAGTGGAGTTACGAATCTTCAATATACCCCATTTTGCTGTTGGCCTCGCTCAACGCACTCCCGTCACTGTTCAGGGTGCACGATGGAGTTTCTCCCTTTTAGGAATACTTTCTAAGACAGTACTAGTTTTTTTTTTTTTTTTTTTTACAGCTGTTTCAATTGAGTTGTATTTGATAGAACTGTCGGTTAAAGGAAACAAAAGATCCTATACTCAAACACAAATCATCTCTCTAGAAGCTCTAATGGAAAACGAAACGAATCGTCGTAAACATGTTACGTTCTTGAAGAGGAAAACAGCAAAACATTGATTGCACAAACGTATAATGGTATAATTTGCTTGCAAACTTATAGAAGTTGATGGCTTGTTAGGTGAGGAGTTAGTGAACAGGATTTTTGTACTGGTGGTCGAGGGTTCGAATCTCGTCCGTTCTTCTTACGTTTTGTTTCTTTAAGCTACACTGAGTTTGTTCATTCCAATTCTTTAAGCTTGAATTAAATCTAATAGCAGTTAGTGAATTAAAAGTAGCTAACATTATTTTCAAATACGAGACGTTATTACATGCTTGTCACTAGCTCACAATACTCAACTTTGATATAAACTCTTGCAGCCTTCATTTAACTCATTTCTTGACGTGTTTTGTTACAAAACTCATGAATCGTGGCGAACAAAATTGCTTTACCAGATAATGGTGACTGCTTTGAAACCAAATGACAAGTATGAGAATTAAACGTATCATATCTGTAGTTTGGTGTGGAGAAGAAACCAAATAGCGAACGAAAGGTTTAAGAACAACCACGTTATTAATATAAACTATGCCAAAGATTATTGACTTATATGATTAAAAAAAATCGAAAGAAATTTTGAAAGAACGAAAAATACTAACTTAGAATTTTGTAACTGGAGGCAAGGAAATCTAATTTAAACATACTAAAACATACCATTTAGCGCATATAGAACGTGGATCTGTGCTCAAGGCGCTAGCTAATAATCTGGAGGTTCTCAAGTCGGAACCATGTGTGAATATTTTGTTTAAATTTAGAATTTTTGGTGATCATTAGTCGGCGATGACACACGTTTAATTGTCTTTAGGTACTTGAATATTTTGATCTTTCAATATTTGAATGGTCAAATCTTCAATAATAATAATAATACTAATAATAATAATAATAATTAGTTATTATTATTATTATTATTAGCAAAGTAATTCAATAACACGTTAATATCTTTAATTATTTCTCGATAACTACTCGAACTTAAGACGTCCTCGAATCTAAGTCGCACCCCGATTTCGCTGGGCTAAATTAAAGAAAAATAGTAATATGTTATGGTTTTACTATTACTAAAGCACTCTTTGATATTGGTCATTTTCGATGATTTTATGTATCCCTCTCCCCTCTCCATGTTGGGGGCACGGTATGACAAAAATTATCCCAGGCCCGAATGTCATGTTCGTTGAAAATTTGATCGAAATCTGTTGGATGGTTCAAGAGTTGTTCTATTTAATTTTATATATTAATCTCCCCTTCTCTTATCCTCTCCTATGTTCTACCGTCAAAGTGAAAATATTAAAACAAAAGTTTCTAGGCCCGAACGTCGTCTATGTTGAAAATTAGATCGAGATCGGTCAGGTGGTTCCAGAGTTAAGTTTTATTCATTTTTATAGATATCTCCCCTCCCCTCCTCCTACCCTACGTTCTACCATCAAAGGGATATGATAAAAACCACTCCAGGTCCGAACCTCATCTATGTTGATAATTTGATTAAGATCAGTTGGGTGGTTTAAGCGTGATGAAGTCACCAAGACAGCATTTTTATTTTTATTTTTTTGCATAGCCCCCCCCTTCCCCTCCCCTACATTGTGCCGTCAAGTCAAAAAATGAAAACATCCCAGGTCCGAACCTTATCTATATTGAATGTTTGATTGATTGGGATCAGTCGGATTGTTCAAGAGTTAATAAGTTTTATTCATTTTCATATATTTACCCTCCCCTCCTCTTCCGCAAGTTCTAATATCAAAATGAAATAACAAAAAGCTTCCCAGGTTCGAATTTCATCTATGTTCAAAATGTGATTGAGAACGACTGGGTAGTTTAAGAGTTATTCACCACCGAACATTGTCACTTTTATTTTTATATTTATAGCTGTTATGTATCTTCCCCCTCCTCTCCATCCTCTACGTTATTCCGTCAAAGTGAAATGGTAAAATCCATCCCTCGCGTTAATCGAGACGGGGACCTATAGCCTCATTGCTGACGTTCCCATTAATCCCCCTACTCATACTCTTTAGTGTGCTTAAGTTAGTTTTTTTTTTTTTCAGTTGCAAATTTCTAAGTTATTTTTCTTTGTTTCAAAATTCTCGCATTTCTTGTATGATAATACAAGTTAATAATCTTTGACTCGTTTTATATTAATAATCTGAGTTGTTCTTAAACCTTTGGTTTCCAATTTTGTTTTGTCTCTACACCAAACTACAGATTTGACAAATTTAATTCTCATACTTTACATTTGCTTTCAAAGCGGTCGCCATGAACTGCTTAAAAGCACTTTTTCCGTCACGAAACACCCAGCAGAGGGCGTACGATATCGTCTACAGCAATGAGAGGAAACTCCGCCTTGTTACGTGACGTCACATGAAGCACGTTCCGTTCAAACACCTAAGCAAAGCTATCATTTTGCTTCTGGTGTGAAAATGGCTCACTACGAAGCTTCTGTTAAAAGCAGCGTGATTGCTTTAATTGAGCATGCGGGCATGAACTATAGCGAGGCAGGCGAGAGATATGGCGTTAACCGTGCTACAGCACGGAGGTGGTGGAGGAGATATGAGGAAACAGGAGATGTAAGACGTAAAAGAGGAAGTGGGCGACAAAGAGTTTCCTCTGCCGAAGAAGACCAGAGTGTAATTGCCCAATGCCGTGAGCACCCTTTCATGTCTGCCCGACAGTTACGAGAGAAACCAATTTCCCAGGCGATGTTACGACTGTCCGTCGTAGACTCAAATCCTTTGGTTTGAGATCATACAGGGCAGCTGTTAAGGAGCGACTAACAGAAGACCACATGGTTGACCGACTGGTGTTTGCACAGTTAAATATTGCACGTGTGTGGGACGAGGTCGTTTTCACAGACGAAAAAATATTTTCCAGTGCAAACTTCGGGCCGAAGCGTGTTTACCGCCCCCCTGGAAAAAGGTATGCCTCTGAATACGTTTCCCGTTCTGGTCGAATGGGACATGTAACTGTCCACTGTTGGGCATGGATATGCAAGGCTGCAAATTTCGGAGGAATCTACAGGATTCCTGGTCGCCTAAACGCCCACAAGTATGTGGAACATCTGGATGAAACGCTTCCGGAAATAAAAGCTCATGTAGGTGACGGCATATTATATTTGCAACAGGACAATAGCTCGATACATAATTCAAATGTGGTTCAGACGTGGTTGCAGAGGCAACCTGATGTCGAAATAGTTGACTGGGTTCCTCATGGAGCAGATCTGAACCCTATTGAAAATATGTGGGCCTCTGTTGCAAGAACATTGCGGGAAACCTGGTCTAACAAACCTCCATGAACATCTAATGATCTTTGGGAGCGTGTTGAAGATGCGTGGTCGATCTGTTGCACCCAACGCTATATCTCTCGCCTGGTGGATTCAATGCTACGGCGTATGGCAGCTGTAATCGAGTTCCAAGGGGACTATACACACTATTAATAAATGCTCGCCCACAACACCATCAGCCCTTTCGAGGGCTACCTAATTCGACTCACTTATTAACAAAATTTTATGAAATACATTACGTGACACCAGTGAATGTAAGTGTCTCAGTATGTTCTGCATTAATAAAGAGGCTAACGTGCGAGACTTGGTGGCCTGGTATTATGCTTGCTATGTAAACCAAAACCGCCTGTAACAGTGGTTCGAATCTAGTGAAGAAGACCCCTACTTTTTATCACCAGGGATATTTGCAATACGCCTTCTGCTATGTCCGCCTTCGTACGGTCTATTATATGACACATAATGTGGACCGCCATAAGTTTTTACTTAGTAAACAATTTATAAATATATGAACAAATACCTAGGTATATTAGAGTAACAATGGAATATAGTACTTTCGTCCGACTGACGTCGCTCTGCAAATGTTCATTGTATTACACCGGAAGATGAATTAAATAAAGACTGGAAAATTTGATATAAAAATTGATACGATAATAAGTTAAAGACAAAATATGTAATTATAATCTCATATTTGAAACTAATTTCGACTACAATTAATTCTCTACCTGCTTTCATAAATAATCCAAACCAAACTTCGAGGTTTGGAATGCACAAACTAAGTGTAGCTAAGAGAAAAAAGTAACAAGAAGAGCAGAGATTCGAACCCACGACCACCAGCGTAAGAATTCCTTTTACTAACCTTTCATCTATCAAACCATGACGTGAACATGACTTTTGTAAGTTATAAATTTGTATCCAAGAAACACCATTAAGCGTATGTGCAACTACTGCTTTGCTCTTTTTCTCTTCAAAAGCGTAACATGTTTAGGACGATTCGTTTCGTTTTCCATTAGAGTTTCGAAAGAGATTATTTGTGTTTGAGTGTAGGATCTTTAGTTTCCTTTAACCGACACTTCTAGCAAATACAACTTAATTCACACAGCAGTTAAAAAAAAACTCGTACTGCCTTAGAAAGTATTCCTAAAAGCAGAAGCTGCATCATGCATCCTGAACAGTGACGTAACTAACGGCAGTGCGTTGAGGGAGCCCAGAGTAAAACGGGGCCCATTGAAAATTCGTAATTCCACTATTTTTCCTCGATGTCTAAAATGAGACTACTTTAGCCTTACATGAAAAAGAAGCTGTGGAGGGGACTGCGAAGTCTACTGAAAAGATTTATCACGTCCTTGCAGCAACAACTTTAAGTTTTCGAACAGTAATGAAGAACAAGATTGATTGAAATTTTAACTTAGAATGAAATAACTAAAAATCTAATCTTATATAACTCTCATTGATAGTAGTGTTCCTTATTTGTTTAGACGCCTATTCTTTTATAACTTTACCTATGGTGCATGGGATCCTTGGTTCGATCCCAGCTCACGCCGAATGAACTTTATTATGGACAAACACCGTGTGCATGAGTGTCCTCGGGTTTCTCCCATTTCCTCCCACTTTTTCATTAAACAATTTCATTTATTTCTCACCATTACTCTCTCCATTAGCATAGTCGGCATAACGTGGGACGTAAAAATTAGATATTTCATTTCGTTTTTCTTTTATAACTGTATATCACTTTTTCTGTGACGAGAGCAACATCTAAGCGAGTATTCAGTAAATTAAACCACTAAAACCTATATTCATTGCACAATAGTGCAGATGAAGTTTAGCCCTTTGGCAATCTTCAGCATGGACAGCAAAAAAAGCCAATACATTGATATTGAAACAGTAGTTAACGAATTCCTCTGCGAAAAAGATCACCCGTACTGTTGTGTTTCAGATGATAATTTATAATTATACTTAGTTGGTTGAAATTTCTCCATAGTTGTGGGGGCGAGATACTGAAAAAATCCCTACCAAGAGGTGAAGGTGACATGTAAAAGTAGTCAAATACGAACGAAATTAGTGTCGAATTCATGTGCAAAGATGAAAAGTGACACTGTGGATGCTGCGTAAGTCCAAAATAAGCCTTGGTTGGCTTCGAGTTGACAATGGGAGGGTGACTGGAATAAAGAATCGAAAATATCCTATATTTGTGTCGAATGGATAGTTTTCGGGATCACTGACATAAAAGGTGATATTTCAGATGTGTATATGTCCAAGGTTGGCCATATTGAAATGGGGTCATAGGGACAACCAGTAAATACTTCAGAACAGTTCCTTTTTGGTGCGTTTCAAGACACTGAGAGTGAAAAGTGATAATGCACAAATCACATTCTGAATTATCGGAGATATGACTTCTGGGGAAGTGTCGTTGCTCCAGGGAGGCATTACTAACTGATCACTCCCTAAAATCGTCACTGTTTTGCAGGGCCGTAGACAGAAATTTATTTCAGCGATCGAAAGCTTGACAGGAATTTATTTCAGCGATTGAGGGCATATTTTACTAAAATGTCTATCATCCAGGGGCGGATCCAGGATGATTGTTTGGGAGGGGTGGTCGTTCGAAGTCAAATCAAGGTAAGAGCGGATTGCAAAAAAAGAAAAGAAAAAAGAAAGAACGAAAGAATGAAAAGAAAGAAAATAAAAAAATAGAAAATGAGAAAGAGCTCTTCTTTAGAATTAACTTTCTTAAGAAAGTAAGGCCTATCTAGTTTAGGTTTTAATTTACGTTTATAAAACAAAGATGAAAAATACTTAGGATATGTTTTATTTTTAAAATAAACAGTATAAAAAGTTCCCTATTCTGGGGGATGCGATCACCCCAAACACACTCCCCTGGATCCGCCCCTGCTATCACCATCTATAAAATTAGATATATATATACAAACAAAAAAGTAGTGATTTCGTGGGGCAAAAGCTCTGGATTGCCAAGGCCTGCATCCTGTGTATGTCCCTGCTGCTCTGAATTGTCAAAAGCTCCTCTTCAAAGGGAAGACATAAAATGTAAATAATAAACGTATAACATAGAATACAATGTAAATAGAAAATATGTTACAATTAAGAAATAGAAAATAATTATAAAATAAAGTTGAAGGACAATTTAAAAAAAAATCAATAATACTTGAAAGTAAAATATACTTTTAAAACAATTTTGCATTTATGCAGGGCTACAAACAAGTGAGGAGTGCCATGTAAATTTAGTAACAAATATAATATTGGAAAATTATTTCGAATTAAACTAGCTGTGACTACATTACTTCAAAATTGAACTTGTGGAATATACAGTATGACCGTAGCTCAAATAAAATAATCAATAAGAATGGTCTTGATTGGAAGTTCGGACCATCCACGTAAAAGTAACTTACATTAACCATTCACCTAACCGACAATGACGCACACGGCTTGGCACTACTTTATCAGATGGTTCTATCAAATGTAACTTAATTAAAACAATAGTAACAAATTTTAAAGCTTTAAAAAGTGTCGTGAAGAAGAGGAAGAACATTTTGCACATTGTAACTAAGTTACAACAGGTTTACGTCCTATCTGAACGGCGCATCTACCGAGTCAACTTTTGGAATATCCCCTTAAGGTAGCTTTCAACGCAGCTAAGGGAAACACACATGAACGAGTAATAGAATTTTTCGTAGCAGAATGGATAAAGTCATGGTTCGATGACCACAAGGTTCGTGGTTCGAAACCCGTCGCCGAAATCAGATCTTTTAAAATCTTAATTCCGCAGTTCTGAAGATCTTTCTCTCCTTTCGTAATCATCTGATGTTCTAAAAAGAGTTCTCCACATTAATTCGACAACTGCCTAATGTGATCCTCGCAGTTCGAAAACTTCCCTTCTTATCTTTCACAAAATCAGAATTTTCGTCATAATACGAATGCTGTCCGATCATTTTTTTCCCAATTCTAAATCTGTGTATACAAATCATCCCTCTCTGTCTCCATACTGGAATCTCTCTCTCTCTCTCTCTGAATATCACCCAGGAAGTCATCTGGCTTGAGATCAAACCTTCGACTCTTGAAACCAAATGTAAGCTCTTTAGTAATGTGCTATCGTAGCTCTAGGTTTGTTGTTAAAACCGGTGTCTTTTAGACTTTATTCGGGGGGGGGGGGGGGGGGAAGGAAGAGATTCTCCGGCGACATAAGATTTTCACTTTTTATTAGTGTATTACTATACATTTGATCAAAAAATACGTATTTATGAAGCTCAAGAGAGGGGGAATTACACCTTCCTGTCCTGCCCAAATGACGCCCCTGAAACATTTGCTTGCACTTACTGAAAAGAAATTCAATGAATCATTGAATAAAACTCGTTTCTGTCCGTAGATATTTTAGAGCTCTTGGCAATTTCCATAGATTTCTTAGGGAGCATCTTACTAGCTTGCACTCTTTAAAGAAAGAAAAGAATGAAACTAAAGATATTTATGAAGCTCTGGGAAGATTGTGTGACTTTCCTTTAATTTAGGCTCTTAAAAATATTTCAGAACAAACGAATGGAAAAGATTGTTTTAAAGCTATAACCTTGTAAACTTGATTCCTGTTTCTTTTTCAGCTGAATGGAAAGAGTGTACTACGTCACACACACTGCTTTAGACAAGGAGAGGTGGAGGACGGGGAGGAGTTGGAATAAATACTAGAAGCAACTAATCGATTTATACATGTATTGCGGGAATGCATAAGAAAACTGGGCAAGAGTTTGTTATTCATTTGGACTTAGAATTTTTGTAACAAATTTTATGCCGCGGACTGTACCAGAAAATGATTCATCTCATAAGGATTCAAAAGACTAAAGAAACGTAAAACGTAATATTTCGCAGATTTTATACGATAATGTAGATTATTATTATAGTTATGCATGTTTCTAGTAATTAGTAAGTGTTTAATGAAGTTCGATGTAATATTCTCATAAATTACATACAAATAGAATTATTGAGGTTTCTGCAAAAATATTTTTAAAGTGACTATTAAGAAAATACAGCCCATTCATTACTTTAGAAATACCATTTAGGTGTACAATGATAATATCAATCACCCTATATATCACCTGTAAATGGTGTTTGCCCTCACTTAAGACATCTTTACATATGTTCTTACCATATTTATGTTTTCGGCTTTTTCACTATGACAAGATAGACATTTTTGTTAAAGAAATAAGGAATTAGTTTCAACGTCCGGTGGAAATACTGCACACAAATAGAGTTGAAAAATCTGAATCAACCTGAATATCAACTATAAATGGATTTTAATACTATAGAAGACATCTCTACTTATCTCAAAATGTTGTGATCTTTAACGCACGGTCGTATCAAGTGACCGGAGATCTAGAAATGATCATGACAGCGTAGGAGAGCTCAAGCAAGAAGGGTGAGAACTGTTCTTCAAATATTGGGAAAAAATCAGCTTTCATCTCGGAAAGAAAACCTTTATTGACTGACGTGAGCTGAAATTCAATGGTACCATTCGGAACATCAGCATTCGAATCAAAGTGCACTTTCCTTCAAACTTACCTTGCCGTACGGCTAGTTTTGGAAGTAAATCTAATAATATTGGAAAGATAATTTAATGCTCTACAAATTTAATTAGGGATGTTCTCTCCATATCTCAACTCATTTGGGAGGTACAGAGCAAAAAAGAAAGTATTAAGGAAAAAATATGTCAGTTTTTAATGTTTAAGTTAAATTTTCCGAAAACTTTTTGGGTCTATCTAAAGCATGAGTAAACAAAATCGTAAAGTACACCTTAGAGATAAAACCGGAAAAAGAAATTCATTAATATCTTGATTAGTTTCGTAGGTATAGCCTTTTATTTGAAACGCTCATTTTTTAGCTTCAGTAGAGGGGGAGGGGATGTATGAGGGACCTTCCGCTGCATCAAGCGACCGGCGGTTTAGAAATGATCAGGATAGTGGACTTGATGGTTTAGGACCACCGGTTGCTGTTACTCTCTCGGGTTGATCCAACTTCTTATTTTGGAGACTTTTCCAGATTCTGCCTCTCGACTATTTGGAAAATTTCGATTTCTAAGGGGAAACAATGGACAATTCCTTTAACATTCAAAGTCCCGGTACCGGTTTTATATTTATTACATGTTATTCTTTTCGTGTTCCGAACGGAAACTTCTGCTAGTATCGATATAATTTAATGGCAATCTTCTACAATGATTTCATATGTGCGAAATACTAACGAATTAGTGTCTCGGATGAACATACTTCCACATTACTTGTTAAATGCATGCTTCAGAGACAAAATGGGACGAAGCTGTGATTTTAAAGGAGTATAAATCTGTAAAATCTATGGAAGAAATATGCGAATTGATTCACAACAGAATTGTATAAGAAATCACATTATATCGAGATCTTAATACTCATACGTATAACAAGGTTGATATACGAAATGGACAGTATGCTCCTTACTAAGTACTACTCCATAATAAAGATGATGATGAAGCGAACTCCTATGTGAAGGCAGTGTACAAATTGATCATGGAAGTGCCGCAAGCAAGGCAAGTGTTTTATGTCATATGAAATGTTTTTCCACTATTCTCGTTTATGCGTATACCGACAGTCTCTATCGCATCTGTTTCCTACGGACACACCTCTGTGCGGGACCCACGCTGCGCTTCTGCCCTGACTCGGTTACATAGCATTCGTGCCTTCGAGTGGCTACCTAATGCAAGTTGGTTTGCCTTGTTATGTTGATTTATGTATTATATGTCCACATGCTACATTTATACTTAGCCTTTCTAAAGCCAATTGCAGCTCCTTCCTCACTGTGGTAAGGTAAGGAAACAAGTGCATTATTCCATTGAAAATTGTTTTCGTTATTTGTGAACATACGGGAGTTTGAAACACTTCGAAAGTTTCTACTTTTGCACAGTAATACAATAAGTATGCATACTTAGTGAAGAATAATAAAATCAGTAAATTAACAAACATTTGCGGAATATAACTAGAAACGAAGTAGAGAAATGAAACAAGAGTATTTGTGCGCAAGGTATACGAACAGAACGACTGAAATTAGGTAAATAACGTTGAAAGAGTTTTATGTTCCACTGATCACGGGGAGTCATCAGCGGAACCTTAGCCGCAAGAAGGCTATCTAACCGAGTCAGGACGGGAGAGTAGTAGGGGGGTGGGGCGACAGCACGTCCGTAGGGAGCAGTCGCGTTAGTGATAGAAGTACGCACTTAAAGGAGAATAGTGCAAAATAACATTTTATATCGCGTAACATTAGGTACGTTATTGCACTTGTAAAGGTTTTACATTTGTAAAACACTACTTGCAAACGTTAACTACCGCAGATGGCGGCCACGAAACACAAATGGCATTACTCGAGCAGACGGCTCTACCAAATTGATACATAATTCTTACATTTTCAGGTTAGGGCAGAGCTTCGTATATCTTTTAACAGAGTATGCACTAAGTAAGGAGCTTCATTACTACTTTCAGATTGACTTCAGGAGGGCTCAGTATCAATACAGCGCACACATATGGCATAAAAACTACAATGCGTAAAACACGAACCAGCTTGTGCTAGGTGGCACTAAAAAAAAAAAAAAAGCACGAATGCTATTTAATCGAGTCAGAGCAGGAGCGCAGCAGGGGGCCCAAGTGCAGCGAGGGGATGCGTCCTAGGGAGCAGGCGAGTCAACGCCGGGGGAGATACATAAACGAGGACAGTGGAAGAACATACTGACACATGCGATACTTTCACTATCAGTCAAATTTCAGTTTGATATGTTGTGCACTGACATTAACTACTCATATTCACACTCTCATTTTTTTTTTTACGAAAAACGTTTCACATCGTATTTGTCTTTGTGTTGAATTTTTACTTCCTTTCCGCACTTTGCACTGTTAATTTTACACTTGATCATACCATGACGCTGCACAAATTTTATAATTCTATTCTCTTTATCACACAATTCTTTGTAAAAAAAAAATACATAAAAAATAAAATAAAAGGTATGTTTGTATTACATCCATTGCTAACACGAACAGAACATTCCAGCTGTTTTATTTCCCCCTTTTTCGCATTCTTGTATCCTTCCGCTTCAGTAAATAGTTACACTTATAATACTTTCATTACCATTTAAAATTTATTTTAATACGCTACGCACTGGGAAGGTTCTAGATTACTGGTCCCCCATGTAGGTTAGTAGCTGGGTTGGTTTCTTTCTGTACTAAAGTATATACATTTAATTGACATAGTATAGCCGAGCGAGCGTTAGTGAGTGAAGGCGGGTTAGAGCCCCGCAGGGCACGTTGTTTTCTGTCTTTATTACTGCTCAATGGGAAAGGGGACCAGCAATCTAGAACCTTGCCCTATGCATTGACAAAAATTATTTATATTTACACTCTTACGAAAAATTTTTCACGGTGAATGGAGCTTGATAGTATTCGTATGCTTGTAGGGCTGTAAAGAATAAACCTTAAAAGGATTATGATCGTATTTTACCTATAAATTTTGTTTTTGGTAGAACTTCTGCTCTAGTGAACCCATGCAAATTTACGGAGAAATGAATAGAATGAGATGATATGTCAGCATGAGAATAACAATATATATATATATATATAATAAAGGTAATCAGTGTAGAATGATTAATTAAGGGGAAAGTGAATGGACATTTCCAGTTTTTTCTTAATTTCATTATAAAAATACTTCAGAGCCAGCTGATTACAGGAACATGGTAATTTGCTGATGAGTTTCGGTCTGTTACTACATTATGTAGAAAAGAACATTTTTCAGTACTGTGAACTGAAGTGATGGATAAGTGATGTTGCTGTTCTATTTTTTCATGTGTGGGATCAGTAATTATGATATTGTTATTCGAGTTTTCTACTGTAGCGACGACGTTACATAGAGGTTGGCTAACGTTTTGTCGGGAGGTTTGCTTAGAAACTCTAGAATTAAATATCGTAGTTGTAGATTACATAGTTCGGAAGATTTGTATTGGATTAGATTAGGTTCATCGGTGGTTTTCTGATGCACAATTTGCTAACATTCCTAATTACACTTAAGAATTGATTTATCTGAACCGGTTCCCGGAGCATTTTATGAGGCATTTGCTAAAGACGTTTTTCTTATTCGATGTAGTGTGAGAGTGAGTTCCTCGTAACAGGTCATCTGTTTAGAGGAACTAATTGTTAAAATGCTCTGTTGAATTATGCATGGGAAATGATTTCTTAACTGCTCCCGGAGCCGGGTCAGATGAATCGGTTCCAATGAATGTTCTAGTCAAGTTCAAACTTGCCCAAATGCGCATCTATTAATGCCACTCCTCCCATAAGAAACATTTTCTAAGGTAGTAAGAGTGAACTTTCTAGTAAGAGATATTCATACTACATGACTATAATCATCCCTTTGTGTGACAACATAGCACACGGAAGACGTATTTTTTATGCGCTTTATCATTACAGAAGTTTCTGCTACTTCTTTTAGTTCTGCCCCCTGAACTTTTGATTACCTATCTGGTAAGACGGACATAATAAAACATCATGTCCAGGTATATGAGTGCATATATTGACTCAATTTATAACAAATTTAAATAACATAATAAATCTAAATTAATATTAGGTTCTAAAAATTGTTCGAAGCTACACCTTTCCAAACTTACTACTATTTACTGTTTGTCTGAGCCTCCGCTGCGAGTATTGCATTGTGGGAAGGCGTTGCCAGATCCAAAATATGAGAAGACCGTAAGTAACAGGTGGGTCATTCCGTAGCAAACTTCGCAAATTTCTGCGTATAAAAACGACACACAAAAATGTAATTATAACTGGTATTCCGATCACCACTAACTAAAATGCTAATTTTCGCTGTATTGACGCAAACTGTTAAACAGTGTACGATGGGCTATATTTCATAATAATTTGTATCAAAACAATGCCAATTTTGCAATTTGCGTTAGTTTGCGATAGATGACATAACTTTTATAACTACTTATTGCATTATTTGTATTGCGTCACGATTGGGAAATTTAATCGATTAAAACGCAGTGAAGTCCCTCGTGCCTTATTCTGTAACTGTTAGTTACAAAGCAATGGGAAAATAGCTTTTTAGTTTTTTTTTTTTTCATTATGCAATTAATGAAAGTTGAGTTTAGCTTAGCAGTGGTAATATATGTATGAGATATGGATTTACAATTTGGTATACGAACCGCATGAGCTTCTTCCGGGAATAGAACCCGGGTTATGTGAAAAGCGTTTATTCTATCCGCATAGCCAATAGCAATCTCAACTTTGCGCTCACAGGTACGAGTGTTGTAATAGCTTTTCGCATGTTTTGCGTTGGTTCGTGCTGGACAGATTTAGCGAAGGCTTAAACGAAATGACGTCCTTGGTTTACATCAATTCAACGCAAAATTTGTTTTTCGCGTTCTGATTGTCGTCTTCCGTTTTCTGCAACATACAGCTCGTTTACAGAATTATTCCAAAAACTATTAACTAAACTAAAATGGTGGCTATTTAAAGCGCATATCCCATAAATGCAAGTGAATTTTTGAATTCTGGATTTTGCAATAAATAGCTAGAGGGATAATTTCGGCCTAGTTCGTTAACAAAATTAATTATTGCACGAACTAACGGATAATGGCGACTTTACAAACCGATTTTACAATATTAGTAATGACACTTTTCTGGTGGCTATCTATAGTAATTTCCTATACAGGTAAGCGAATTATTTAATTGTATATTTCGCCATAGATATCTAGAACGATTATCTTGGACGAATTTGTTAATGAGTCAATACATTAATGGTTAGCGGCGACTTTAACGGTAGCTATCTATAGCCCATATGGAATAAATATAACGAATTTTTGAGTTAATTTTATTGCAATATATACTACAGGGTGTCCAATAAATAATGCAACCCGGAGCTTAACTTTTGAACCTGAAGCGATACACAAATAGTGGTTATACCCAGTGGCGGCTCCTGGAACAAAAGGTAGGGTGGGCCAAGCCTCAAGACAAATACTTTATGGTTACTACTACTACTACTATTACCACTACCAAGATATTATTATTGTTGTTATTACTATTTGATTATTAAGTGAATTGCTTAGAAAAGTCAAAATTGCAATCAAAAACTTATCATACTAACACGTTAAGTATGATCATAGGGCAACAACGTAACATAAAATATTTTCTGTAATACATAGGGATGGGCACGAGCGAGTTCGAGCGAGTTTTCTTTGAAACTCCACTCCACTCGAAACAGACATCTTTGAGCTCGAATCGAGAACTCGGCTCGAAAAATTTCCTCCAGCTCGACTCGAAACTCGACTCGAATTTGGGTCGAGTTTCGAGTCGAGTCGAGCCGAATCGAGCCATACCCTGAGTGGAGTTTCAAATACTCTCTTCAAGTGTCCTACATAACAAAATATAATTATTATCAATGATACTATTACTACTACTACTACTGATTATTATTATTATTATTATTATTATTATTATTATTATTATTATTATTATTATTATTATTATTATTATTATTATTATTATTATTAGAGGCAAGGATATCGTTCAGGAGGTTCCGGGTTGTTCCGGATTTATATTTCGGAGGAGCATCAGACCCGTTGCCAGACGGGGTCAAGGGGGTGAACTCTCCCTCAAGGTTAACTGACCCCCGGGAACTGTGAGTGGTGATAACCTGTGTTTGAGAATTTAATTAAAACATGAATTTGCTATAGAAATTAATTTTGCTTTCAAGATTGACATATATCCAAAACTAAGCAAATCCTTGAGTTGCTCTTAAGTTTAGCGTCCTTTTCAGTGGCGATGTTATATGAGATACTGGCTAACGTGGAATCCGAACCACTAGAGCTCCCGCCGGGAATCGAACCTGCGTCTCCCACGCTAACTGCTTAGCCACGAAGCAGCCCCGAAGCAAATTTGTATGTAGTTTTAATTACTATACAGAGAATAGTAGAAAGAGGTCCCAATTCCTTTACGGACCCCTCGCGTTGAGTCGAGTTGTTTTCGAAGTATGTTCTTGTTGAATATTAACTTATTACATAATGTAATGTTTGCCATGACGTCAAGGCTAGGAGACTTAGTAGTGGCTAAAATTCCGCTCAAGTTGTTTTTCCTCAGATGCAAGTAGATGTGGGATGGTACCTTTACAGCAGGCCAAACGGTTGTTTCTAATTCATTATGTTCTATTGAGTGTAAGGAATGTAATCTCTCTCTTGACTTCGGATAGTATATTTAGGGCGCAGAGTCTATCACGCAAAAATAAATAGGGAAATAATTGACAAAAGTGAGACTGGATTATGCTGCAAATTATTTTAGAAATTATTGTAAATAAAGCATAAATTCAAATATATATGTACTACGTATTAAAATAAAGATGAAAACGACGTCTTTTTAAATTAGCCCTAATGCGAAATGAATTTCTCTACCCTCCTCACGTATTAAATCTATGTCATATACAAAATATTAAGTTAATAAAGTATCAGAACTCGATACACTCCATGTAGGTATAATAAACTTACAATTTCTGTTTTAAAAAATGACAATTTTCCAATTTAAAAAATGTTGACAAAATTATTGACACACAAGCATGTATCCTATAGCATAGCGGAATAGATCAAGGATACGAACATATGAAAAGTGCTGTTACTATCACATTTTCTATTGTCTGACGAAGCCATGAATTCAGAGTTCTTAAGGTAGAAAATAAATAAATGAAAATTTTCTAGCTTTACATACCATAATTATGAACTTTGGACTAAAAGGAACGACTGAATGAAGAAAGTGAATTATTATGAAAAGTGCTGGGATTAGAGTATAGGAGCGCGCTGAGTAAACCCATGGACACTGTATTCTCCGCCATAAATTCACATCGTCTGGGCTCGAACAAGGCTCCTTTCGCACCAGAAGTGAATACTTTACCACAGAGCCATCTTATCCCATTCCTCAGAAATCAATATCAATCATTATATGATATGTAGATAATATGATGAGTACAGAGGAGGTGTTTACACCACTTACGCAAAACTATTCGTGGGTACCCTATTGATAATAAAGCATGCAAGCAAATGAAAGTATTTTTAAGAGTAACAAAAAAATTAATCGTTCTGAGGGGAATTTTCAGGCCACTTGTCCCACCAAACAGCAGAATACAACGTATTTCTTTTTTCGTTTGCCTTGACCTCATATACAGTCATCTATTTATATTTCTGTTTGAATCATTCTACGGAAGTGGTGGAAGGTAATTTTCTTTCGAACGATCGAGTCAAAGGCAAGGTCAATGGTCTTTGGGGATGTTGGTTTATTACACATGTCCACCGCCCGCTCCTAAACGAACTCGTACAATTGAAGATGCCCACAATACCGACTATTCAAAGAGAAAGAAAAATAAAAAAATGGCTACCTGACTTGTCATAAACATGTCGGAGTATTTTAGGGTACTTCTGACTGTGCAGAAAAGGCGCCCAGATGAATTTGATATATCAACTCTGGGTGAACACTCGTTTGTCCTCTTGGCTAAGAAAGGGAATATTTGTTTCTCTCTTTTTCACCTATACGGTATGAAACGATTTTTAAAGTTTTTCTCTACATAATGTCATTACTATCCAATATACAAATAATAATAATATTAGAACATGTATAAACATATCTGAATACTACAGGGTGCGGCACGTAAAGTGAACACATAAAATGAAATGTAATGTATTGAATATGATTAACTACAACACATAAATGAAATGTAATGTATTGAATATGACTACTCACCTTCACAGCAGCCTTCACAGCAGGTGCTGAAAGTGTCCTCCGCCCACTTCAACACACATGTGAGCACGATTGAGGAGATTCATATATACCCTTGTCAGTTCTTGTGTTGTAATGCTATTGGTGACATCCTGGATCCTGGTCTTGAGTTCTTCAATTGTGTGTGGATTTGTTTCGTATACTCTTCCCTTTAACAGTCCCCATAAGTAAAAGTCACACGTGGACAAGTCTGTTGACCGAGGAGGCCACAATCCTTTGCTGATTGTCCTCTCTGGTGTAAACATCTCGTGCACAAGGGACAATGATGCAGCTGATGTGTGGCGTGTTGCACCGTTCTGCTGAAAGTAACATAACTGACGCTCCTCTTCGGTCAAGTGTGTATAACACTCCTCCAGGATTCCCATATACACGTCACTGTTCACTGTCGTCTCAAAGAATATGGGCCCAATAACGCGTGTGGCGGAAATGGCACACCAAACACCAATCTTCTTATCATGCAAGGGTACCTGGTGGATTGCGTGTGGATTTTCTGTCGACCAATACCGGTTGTTTTGGGAATTTACGTACCCAGACAGGTGGAACCACGCCTCGTCACTCATGATGAGCATTAGTGGATCCAAGAAACCACTGGCAACATTGCTCAACAGCCATGAACAGAAATGCACCCTCTTCTGCAGGTCAGGCTCCTTCAGTTCTTGCACAACACTTATCCGGTACGGTTTTAACTTCAGTCCCCTTAAAACACGTCTGCAACTTCTCTCACTAGCATGAACCTGTTGACTCAATCTCCTGGTTGACTTTCGAGGACTTCTTGTCATTATCTCCTCCACCTGCATCTTTAATTCAGGTGTGCAGACAGATGGTCGTCTGTTCCTGGGAGCATTTTGAACCGATCCTGTACGCCGCCATTTTTCAATCAATCCCTGAATGGTGCTTTTTTCTGGCACAGAACGTCCTGGAAATTTCTCCCGAAACAAATTCTTTGTTTTCACAAAAGATCCAGTGAGAATGAACCCTTCAACAATGACAACACGCTCGGGTATCGAATACGGCATTATCACACACTGACACTCACCCGGCTTGACACAGCGATGCCTTTTTCTCAACTGGTTTCGACAAGTTTCACTTTCTGCGGCTGCACGTGACTGCTGCAGGTCACGTAAGTCGACCCGACCTCGACACACCATCTCTTGGTAGGAAGGTAGATTATTTAAGTGTTGCCAAAAACACAATATACCAGAATATTACGACGGGCCGGTTTTACGTGCCGCACCCTGTATATATATATATATATATATATATATATATATATATATATATATATATATATATATATATATATATATATATTATTTGTTTACTGGTTAACTGCCGGTTTCGGTCGTCCAGAAGTCTAGGAGGCAAGGAAGGACATCGTTCACGAGCTTCTGGGTTTGAGTTCCGGAGGAGCAACTATTTGGGCTCGAGCCAAAAATTGTTATAAGGTGCCAGCCAAACATGTTCAAAACTGATCGTCCCGGGTTTAAGGTTGTCAATGACTCGAGCGGCTCGGCTCACTTTTTAGCCGGAGCGAGAAGTGAGCCGAACCAACAACTCACCCAACCGAGTCAGCTCGAGCCCTCAGAAGCTGATCTGAAAAGTTCGGTTTCAAAAGCTTTTAATATTCTTTTTTTTATATTAACGTACACAGCACTACAGGCAAAATATTTTTTTATATAATTTTAGTCTTTAAATCCTTAGATAATGCCTTGATTTGTTAACATTTTTATTGGAGAAAATATGTACGAATAACAATTAACCCACATTTTCTCCACTCTTATTGAACTCTGCTGGTCTGTTGGATTTATGAGTAAAAGCGTTTAATCAGTATCACTAGTAGAAAATGGATCGATCTGGCTCACATTAAAACATATGAGGCCAACTCAGAAGCCCCTGGGAAATCGAGCACCTTCAACCGTCCAGCCACAGTCCTTTACGACCTAGATTTAGGGATGTATTTGTTCCCTTTTATGAGCACTTTTTAGGGGGTGTACTCGTTCTCTTTTATGAATACATTTTAAGAGGTGGACTCGTTCCCTTTTATGAGCATATTTTCCAACCGCTATTTGAACATAGCAGTTCCACCCCTTATTTTACCATAACAGAGAATACGAACACATAGCAGAGCAGATAATACATAAAACTACGTAACATAGCAGGGATGTATTCGTTCCTACCCCTATTTGAACATAGCAGAAATTACATAAGACTACGAACACATAGCAGAGCAGACAACACATAAGACTACGTAACATAGCAGGGAAGGATTCATTCTCTTTTATGACCACTTTTTCCACCTCATAGCAGATAATACATAAGACTAAGAAACATAGCAGGGGTATACTCGTTCCCTTTTTCAGCCCCTATTTTAACTATAAACATAGCGGACAATGAACACCTATGTACCATAGCACACAACTATTTAACATAGCAGATAATACATAAGACTACGTACTTTTTCCACCCCTTATTTTACCAAAGCAGAGAATACATGGAGACTACGAACACATAGTAGAGCAGATAATCTTTTATGAACACTTTTAAGGAGTGTACTCGTTCCCTTTTATGAGCTTATTTTCCAACCCCTATTTTTATCATAGCAGATAATACATAAGACTACGTAACATAGCAGGGTGTGCTCGTTCCAACCCCTATTTTAACATAGACAATGAGCACATTATAGCAAAGATTACTGAACCGTCCAACCACGGTCTACAGATAGTCATTTTAAGGGGTGTATTCATTCTCTTTCATGATCACTTTTTCCACCCTTAAGAAAAGACTAAGAACATAGCAAATTCAATTTACCCCTAATTGAACATAGCAGAGATGTATTCGTTTAGGGTGTATTCATTCTCTTCTATGAGCATCGTTTCCAACCCCTATTCGAACACAGCAAAAAACAAGAGAATAATGGGGATGTACTTGTTCCCTTTTTAACCCCTATTGTGGACACCCCTATTTCCCACAGAGGCTACGGACATAGCAGATTACATAGCAAAGGGGGTGTACCCGTTCCAACATAGCAAAGAATTCTTTTTACCTGGGTCGTATAGTATATGTGGGATACGCACTTTCTATGACAATTTTAACCGATTTGGATGAAACTTGGCATATGGGGGTTTTCGGACATGCTAATCACGAATATCATATCTATTTTTTACCTGGGTCTTCTAGTATATGTGGGATACGCCCTTTCTATGACAATTTTAACCAATTTGGATGAAATTCGGCATATGGGGGTTTTCGGATATGCTGATCACGAATATCATATCTATTTTTACCTGGGTCTTATAGTTTATGTGGGATACGCCCTTTGTATGACACTTAAAACCCAATCACTCGTAAATGAAGCAACATACTGAGGTGGTGTTTCCACATTTAGTAATTGGTCACCAGCAACTACATGTTCCAAAAATACTGACCATCGAGGTCAAAGGCCAAAACTCGAAATCGGATCCACATATTGAGGTGGTGTTTCCACATTTAGTAATTGGTCATCAACTACTACAAGTTCCAAAAATAATGACCATCGAGGTCAGAGGTCAAAACTCGAAAACGGAGCCACATATTGAAGTGCTGTTTCCGACTACTACATGATCAAAAGTAGTGATCATCGAGGTCAAAGGTCAAATATTTAAAAGCGAATAACTCTTAAACAAAGCCTTGTAACCTATTCACTTTTGTACCAAGCAGAGAGAAGTAAAGCATGAATAAATATGACTGGCTTACTTCGAGAAAGAAAGCAAAGATATGCCATTTTAACTAGCTGAGAATTTTAAATCTTGTACAATTTAAACAAACGAAAGGATAAATTTGAATGACCTATTCAATTTTGTTCCAACGAGAAATGCCATTTTATCTAGCTCAGAATTTTATATATAATTTTGTACTACTCAAATAAACAGAAAACCGAAGAAGGATCATTTTAACTAACTCAGACTTTTATACGATTTTGTGCTACTCCAATAAACGAAGGAATAAATTTGTACTAACCAGAAAAAGCGAAGATGGACCATTTTAACTAACTCAGATCTTTATACCATTTTGTACTACTTTAATAAACGAAGGAATAGAGTAATTAGTTTTGTACGAACCAGAAAAAAAGAAGTGAAGAATGAATAAAATTTAGGTGGATTATTTTCTTTTGTACCAACTGGCAAAGAGAAGAAGAGCTACTTTAACTAGCTCATTATGTACTGTTTAAACAAACGAAAATTGACCATTTTAACTAGCTCAGAATTTATGTAACTTTTGAACTACTGAAATATTCTATTTTTGTATCAATCAGGAAAAACCGAAGAAGGATCATTTTAACAAGTTCATAATTTCTGTAACGAAAGAATAATTTCGATGTTCTACTTTTTATACCAACGAGAAAAATGAACTAGCTGAATATACGAAAGGATAAATTTGAATGAGCTATTCAATTTTGTACCAATGAGAAATGCCATTTTAACTAGCTCAGAATTTTATATCATCTTGTACTACCCTATAAACGAAAGAATAAATTTGGATAATCTATTTTATTTTGTATCAATCAGAAGAATATCAAAGAAGGGCCATTTTATACTTTCTTGTACCATTAAAAAAGCTTAGGATAATTTGAGTAGTCTAAGTTTTTGTACTCATTCAAAGAAAAGCAAAGAAGAACCATTTTATACCTAATGTTGCCATGACTATAAGGAAAGGAATAAATAAATGTGGGTGTCCTATTTTCTTTTGTACCAACGAGAACCATTCATAACAGGCTTAGATTTTTATGCCTTTTTGTAATATTTATACCAAACAGAAAAAAGCTACACAAATAAACAACGGAATAAATTTGTAATAACCACTAAAAGCGATGAAAGACCATTTTAACTGGACTATTGAATTTTGAACCAACGAGAAATCTCATTTCTAGGCCATGTTTTACTATTTAAACAAACCAAGGGCTAAATTTGAGAAAGCGAACATTGACTCATAATTTTATATCATTTTGTAATACTCAAATAAACGAAGTAATATATTTGGATGGATTATTTAGTTTTGTACCAAGCAGAAAAAGGAAACAAAGGTATAAATTTGTACTGACCAGAAAAGCGAAGGAGGATCAGCATTCTATACTTTTTGTGTCATTTAAAAAAATAAATTCATTGAGGTGTCATATTTCCTTTTGTAGCAACGAGAACCATTTTTAACTGGCTTAGAATTTTATACCTTTTTGTAAAATTTGTACCAAACCGAAAAAAGCAAGGAAATGCCATTTAACTAACTAATAATTTTTTTGCTAACCAAAAAAGCGAAGAAAGGCCATTTTAACTAGCTCAGCATGTTATAACTTTTTGTGCTACACATTTGAGTGGTCTACCCAATTTCTTGACCATGTTGTACTATTTAAACAAAGGAATAAATTTGTACTAACCAGACTCAAAATTTTATATCATTTTGTAATACTCAAATGGACAAGGAATAAATTTGTGTGGCCTATTTAGTTTTGTAGCAAGCAGAAAAAGGAAAGAACTAATATTTTGTTGAGTTGAGTTGAATTTTAGTTTAGCGTCCCTTTCAGCAGCGAGGCTACGTGAAACGTGGACCTACTGATTAACGTGGAATCCAAACCACATGATTTCCCGCAGGGAATCGAACCCGGGTCTCCCGCGCTTAGCCACGGAGGAGCTCAACTAATATTTTGTACTAATCAAATAAGCGAAGGAATAAATTTGGGTGGCTTAAGCAAAGAAGGTCAATTTTTACCTTTTTGTGCTATTAAAATAAACGAAGGGTTAAATTTGAGTGACCTATTCAATTTTGTACCAAATAGAAAAAATTGAAGAATGAATAAATTTTGTTTGCAATTAAAAAAAGCGGAGAAGGTCTATTTTTAAATAGTTCAGTATTTCTGTACATTTTGTACTACTCAAATTCTACTTTCTGTACGAACCAGAAAAAAAAACAAAGAAAGACCACATTCTGCTACTCAAACAAACGAAGGAATAAACTCAGAATTTCTATACCTTTTTGTGCTATTCAAATAAACGAAGGAACGAAGACGATAATTTTATATTGTGTGACCTATTCAATTTTATAGCAAGCGGAAAAAGCCCCTTTTAGTTTTGTACCAACCACGATGGCCCATTATAACATGCTCGGTATTTTTATTCCATTTTGCATTACTCTAATAAATTTGGGTGGTCTATTTCATTTTTGTAACAATCAGAAGAAAAGTAAAGATGATACTTTTTAACTAGCTCAGAATTTTATACCTTTGTGAGGAATTAAAATAAACGAGTGGTTCATTTAGTTGTGGTGCTACATTTTGTATATTTTTTGTGTCATCCAGATCAGTTTATTTATTTCTTTTAAAGAAAAAAATACATTACTCTTACTGACAATTCAGTTGCCAGTAATTCAGTATTTTAGCTCTAACTATTATTTACATGTGTTAGTCCAATGTTTGTAATCTATTAAATTCTTAATATTACAATACTACAAATTGATCCGTTTATAAAATAATATAGTTAACAGTTCAATTCTCTGTAACCCTTTCTAATTTCTCAACTTACATCAAAGTATTTAGCCCTAATATGTTCTTCTATTCATACACAATCAAATGCATATGCTACAGTGTCTCAGTGTTCATTTACAAAATTAAATAATTGTTTATCTTTCTCTAAAACATTTCTACTATTTATTTGATATAACAATTACACTCTGTGGTGTATTCATATACCAGATTAATTTTTCTCACCAAAGTATAAGTGTTCTTAATATTACAACCTTTAAAATGCTTCTTTAAATAAAGTTTATAGATTTTCTCTCTCATTTCACGTTTAATTAAGATCGTCCACACCTTTTGTAATAATTCGTAATCATACTGCAGCAAACAGTTGTGATCTTTTTCATTTTCATTATGTTCAGAACATGCTTCACATAATAATACTGAATTTGGTGTGTACTCATTAAATAATTGTATAACACATGTATCACTAATACTTTCACTAGTACACTGGCACTCATTAACTTCCACTTCAAAACAGTTAATATTTGAAGCACTGTCATCATCACTTTTAGGGAGTATTTCATAATTATATCTATTATAGCGTCTAAAATAATGCACTTCTTCTATTTCTTGTGATGGATATATGATTCTCACTTTATCACGTAATTCATCTGGCAAATCGGGGTCAGACGGGTGAATTAACAGTATAGGTTTTTCGTTTCCACGCCGAATTTCTTTTTCTCTAGGTGAAACATAAACAATCTCCATGCTAGTCATTTTTCTGCTCCTCAGCAAAAACAAATCTATTTATCTACCTACAATAAAAGCATTCTATGCAATTCTCCATCTTATATTACACTCAAATAATATTTTATTTGAATTCTCTGTTTAATGATATGTTCCAAGGGAATATAAAGAAACAATTCGTTAATATAACAGCATGATGTATGTTCTATTATTTTCCAAATATACTCCATAAACTTATATTCCATTCTAATAAAATACATAAATGCAAAAATATATATTTGTCTTTTTGGACTTGATAAGTTTCATATAATTTAGCTTAGACGAGTAAAGAAAGTTTAAATAATAATTCCATTAATCAAATATAATTGAATTGTTGAGCAATAGGCAGTACCTTAGGACCCTCACTATACTAGCAATACAAATATTAGGTAACGCATTCGTTACGTTCCTTTTTTATTTTAGTTAAAGTGCATTTATATTGAGAAGCTTAAATATCTTATAGATGGTATGCAAGATGGAACTTTCAAAACTTTCTTTTCCTTGGTGAGCTGATTTTTACTTTGATATGATCTCTTCTTCGTCTAGTTTTCCTTCTGCTGTGATTCAAAATGGCCAAGTATGCTGTTTTTCTTTCTTTATTAATTGCCATGATTCGTCGTCATTCATCAGTATTCTTTAGAACGCTAATTGCTATGTAGTCTGTTCTACACAATTAAGTTATAATTGTATTATGACGCAACTCTGGTTTGTTAAATCTCACGTTCAAATATTTTATGAGCCTTACTTAGTGACTGGAGAGGCAATTTAAAATTTATTTAGCAATACTACTTTAAAGTGGCCCTTTCTCTGGATGACACAAAAATATACAAAATGTAGCACCACAACTATTTTAATCCCTCACAAAGGTATAAAATTCTGAGCTAGATAAAATGTATCATCTTTACTTTTTCTTCTGATTGTTACAAAAATGAAATAGACCACCCAAATTTATTAGAGTAATACAAAATGGTATAAAAATACCGAACATGTTATAATGGGCCTTCGTGCTTGGTACAAAACTAAAAGGAGCTTTTTCTGCTTGCTATAAAAGTGAATAGGTCACACAAATTTATTCCTTCGTTTATTTGATTAGTACGAAAGGATATAAAATTACTCTTCTTCGTTCCTTCGTTTGTTTGAGTAGCAGAATATAGTGTTTGTTTGTTTTTCTCTGGTTGATACAGAAAATAGAACATCAAAATTTATTCCTTCGTTTATTTGAGTAGTACAAAATGTATATAAATACTGAAATATTTAAAATAGACCTTCTCCGCTTTTTTAATTGCTAATACAAAAGTAAAGAAGCCAACAAAATTTATTCATTCTTCATTTTTGTCTACTTGGTACAAAATTAAATAGGTCACACAAATTGAACCCTTCGTTTATTTGAGTATTACAAAATGATATAAAATTTTGTCTGGTTAGTACAAATTTGTTCCTTTGTTTGTTTAAACAGTATATGATGAGCTAGTTAAAGTAGCTCTTCTTCTCTTTTCCAGTTGGTACAAAAGAAAATAATCCACCTAAATTTTATTCATTCTTCACTTCTTTTTTCTGGTATTCCTTCGTTTATTGGAGTAGCACAAAAAGTTATAACATGCTGAGCTAATTAAAATGGTCTTTCTTCGCTTTTTGGTTAGCATAAAAATTATTAGTTAGTTAAATGGTATTCCCTTGCTTTTTTCGGTTTGGTACAAATTTTACAAAAAGGTATAAATTCTAAGCCAGTTAAAATGATCCTTCTTGGCTTTTTTCTCGTTGGTACAAAAGGTAATAGAACACCCAATAAATTTATTATTTTTTAAATGACACAAAAAGTATAGAATGCTGATCCTTCTTCGCTTTTCTGGTCAGTACAAACTTATACCTTTGTTTACTTGATTAGTACAAAAAGTGTTAATTCTTTCCTTTTTTCTGCTTGGTACAAAACTAAATAATCCATCCAAATTTGAGTATTACAAAATGATATAAAATTCTGAGTCCATGTTCGCTTTCTCAAATTTATCCCTTCGTTTGTATAAATAGTAAAACATGGTCTGGAAATGAGATTTCTCGTTGGTACAAAATTCAATAGGAAACTCAAATGTGTTGCTTCAAGTAGCTCAAATGGTATATCAAGCTGAGCCAGTTAAAATGGTCTTTCTTCGCTTTTTGTGCTTATTACAAAGTTATTCCTTTGTTTATTTGTGTAGCTTTTTTCTGTTTGGTAGAAATATTACAAAAAGGCATAAAAATCTAAGCCTGTTACAAATGGTTCTCGTTGGTACAAAAGGAATTAGGACACCCACATTTATTTATTCCTCTCCTTAAATGGCAAAAAAATATAAAATGGTTCTTCTTCGCTTTTCTTCGAATGAGTACAAAAACTTAGACTACTCGAGTTATCTTCAGTTTTTTTAATGGTACAAAAAAGTATAAAATGCTAATCTAGTTAAAATGGCCCTTCTGAATGGTACAAAAATAAAATAGACCACTGAAATTTGTTCCCTCTATTATTTGAATAGCACAGAAAGGTATAAAATGCTGAGTTAATTAAAATGAGCCATCTTCGCCTTTCTGGTAAGTAAAACTTTATTCCTTCTTTTAGTTGAATAATGCAAAAGCTATAATGGCCCTTCACTTTTTCCAGTTGGTGCATAAGGAAATAGTCAACTCAAATTTTATTCATTCTTCACTTTCTTCTTGTTTGTACAAAACTAAATGCTCCATCCAAATTTATTTCTTCGTTTATTGGAGTAGTACAAAAGGATATAAAATTCTGAGTTTGTTAAAATGGTCCTCCGCTTTTTTCTTCTTGCTACAAAATTGACTAGCTCACTCAAAAAAATTATCCCATCTTTGGTTTAAATAGTACAAAATGGTATAAAACTTCTGAGCCAGATAAATGGTCTTGTTTCTTTTTTTCTGGTTAGTACAAATTTATTTCTCTGTTTATGTAAATAGTGCAAAATACTCAGCTAGCTAAAATGGACGTTCATTTTTTTCGTGGGTATAAAACGTACAACACCTAAATTTATTCTTTGTATTAGTAGAATATTACAAAATAGTATAAAACTCTGAGTTAGCTAAAATGGTCCTTCTTCGCTTTTTCTGCTTAATACATATTTCTTTTTTATTTGAGTAGTACAAAATGATATAAATGTTTGATACAGAAGTAAATACGACACCCAAATTTATTCGTTGTTCACTTTCTTATGCTTGATAAAAACTGAAAACGTCATACAAATTTATTCGTCACTCCGTTTAAAAGTTATTTACGTTTAAATGTTTTTGTTTTGACCTCGATGGCCAGTACTTTTGGGACTTGCAGTAGTTGATGACCTATTACTAAATGTTGAAACACCACCTCAATACTTTGTTCCGTTTACGAGTTATTTGTGTTTAAGTATTTGATCTTTGACCTCAATGGCCAGTACTTTTGGGACATGTAGTAGTTGATGACATTACTAAATATGGAAACAGCACCTCAATATGTCGCTCCGTTTTCGAGTTATTAGGTTTTAAGTATTTTGACCTTTGACCTCGATGGCCACTAATTTTAGGACATGTACTACCTGATGATCTTTTACCAAATGTGGAAAGAGCATCTCAATACTTAGCTCCGTTTACGAACTATTCTGGTTTAAATATTTGACCTTTGACCTCGATGGTCAGTACTTTTGATTCATGTGGTAGTTGATGACCCATTAATAAATATGGAAACAACATCTCAATACGATGTTCCGTTTACGAGTTATTCGGGTTGAAATATTTGACTTTTGACCTCGATGGTCAGTACTTTTGGGACATGTAGTACTAGATGAGTGCTTGTGTAATTTCTGCTATGGTACATAGGGGTTGATAAAAGGGAACTAGTACGCTCCTGCTATTGGTTCGTATTCTCTGCTGTGTTAAATAAAGGCTGTAATCTGTGCTATGTTAAATAGTGGTTAAAAATAGGTCATACTCTTTTATACATAGGGAGTTGCGAAAATAGGTGTCCGTAGGTGGAAACACCACCTCAATATGTGAATCCGTTTTCGAGTTTTGACATTTGACCTCGACAGTCAGTATTTTTGGAATTTGTAGTAGTTGATGATCAATTACTAAATGTCGAAACACCACCTCAATATGTGGCTCCGTTTTCGAGTTTGACCTTCGACCTCGATGGTCATTATTTTTTGGAACTTGTAGTAGTTGATGACCAATTACTAAATGTGGAAACACCACCTCAATATGTGGATCCGTTTTCGTGTTTTGATCTTTTACCTCAATGGTCATTATTTTTGGAACTTGTAGTAGTTGATGATCAATTACTAAATGTGGAAACACCACCTCAATATGTGGCTCCGTTTTCGAGTTTTGAACTTTGACCTCGATGGCCACTAATTTTGGGACATGTAGCACCTGATGACCTTTTACCAAATGTGGAAAGAGCATCTCAATACTTAGCTCCGTTTACGAACTATTAGGTTTTAAGTATTTTGACCTTTGACCTCGATGGTCAGTATTTTTGGAACATGTAGTTGCTGGTGACCAATTACTAAATGTGGAAACACCACCTCAGTATGTTGTTGGGTTTTAAGTGTCATACAAAGGGCGTATCCCACATAAACTATAAGACCCAGGTAAAAATAGATATGATATTCGTGATCAGCATGTCCGAAAACCCCCATATGACGAGTTTCGTCCAAATCGGTTAAAATTGTCATAGAAAGTGCGTATCCCACATAAACTATAAGACCCAGGTAAAAAAATCTTTGCTATGTTGGAACGAGTACACCCCCTTTGCTATGTAATCTGCTATGTCCGTAGCCTCTGTGGGAAATAGGGGTGTCCACAATAGGGGTTAAAAAGGGAACAAGTACATCGCCAATCCTCTAGTTTTTTGCTGTGTTCGAATAGGGGTTGGAAACGATGCTCATAAAAGAGAATGAATACACCCTAAACGAATACATCTCTGCTATGTTCAATTAGGGATAAAATGAATTTGCTATGTTCGTAGTCTTTTCTTAAGGGTGGAAAAAGTGATCATGAAAGAGAATGAATACACCCCTTAAAATGACTATCTGTAGACCGTGGTTGGACGGTTCAGTAATCTTTGCTATAATGTGCTCATTGTCTATGTTAAAATAGGGGTTGGAACGAGTACACCCCTGCTATGTTACGTAGTCTTATGTATTATCTGCTATGGTAAAAATAGAGGTTGGAAAATAAGCTCATAAAAGACAACGAGTACACCCCTTAAAAAGTGTTCATAAAAGATTATCTGCTCTACTATGTGTTCGTAGTCTCCATGTATTCTCTGCTATGGTAAAATAAGGGGTGGAAAAAGTACGTAGTCTTATGTATTATCTGCTATGTTAAATAGTTGTGTGCTATGGTACATAGGTGTTCATTGTCCGCTATGTTTATAGTTAAAATAGGGGCTGAAAAAGGGAACGAGTATACCCCTGCTATGTTTCTTAGTCTTATGTATTATCTGCTATGAGGTGGAAAAAGTGGTCATAAAAGAGAATGAATCCTTCCCTGCTATGTTACGTAGTCTTATGTGTTGTCTGCTCTGCTATGTGTTCGTAGTCTTATGTAATTTCTGCTATGTTCAAATAGGGGTAGGAACGAATACATCCCTGCTATGTTACGTAGTTTTATGTATTATCTGCTCTGCTATGTGTTCGTATTCTCTGTTATGGTAAAATAAGGGGTGGAACTGCTATGTTCAAATAGGGGTTGGAAAATATGCTCATAAAAGGGAACGAGTCCACCCTTAAAATGTACTCATAAAAGAGAACGAGTACACCCCCTAAAAAGTGCCCATAAAATGGAACAAATGCACCCCTAAAATGGAGGTTGTAAAAGACCGTGGCTGGACGGTTCAAGGTGCTCGATTTCCCAGAGGCTCCTGAGTTGGCCTCATATGTTTTAATGTGAGCCAGATTGATCAATTTTCTACTACTAGTATCTATTTCGGAAACAACAACACTGTTTTCTTAGGCTTCACAGCGTAAGCTTGAACATTCATAAATGATCATAAATGTAATTGACTAGAAATTGGGTAATTTTGAATAAGATGGGCACATTAAAAACAAAATGATAAAATATTTCATTGATATCAAAGCATAATTTGACAGAAACATGAAATATCTTGTCTAGAGTTCAATCAGTTGGTTAAGTTACTTTTAAAATGTAACGTGTTACTTTGTCATCAACTTTTCCTTATATACAGTATATGACGCAAATTACACAGGTTGATGCTTGTTACTAATATCATTCACACTCGAGTAATGCTGCCTCTTCGCTGCCAAATGACGAATATACTTGCCTTCTATATGTGCGGTCCCGGGTCTATTCTGGGCGAATTTGCTTGCCTCAGTTTTAACAAGCAGTTGGACCAAATTTAATATTCTTTTAGTCGATTTTCTGTATGTATAGAAAGCTTTTAAAGTTAAGGAGACGATTTAGGGTACCAGGATCATATCCAAAGGAGCGGCAAGGGACACATCACCCCACCCATCTGAACCAATGAAAACTACTAAACACTGGTCCAATCCGTTTATTTTTCAAGATAGTTATACAAGAAATTTATCGAGTTGGAAATTTACACCTTACTGTAGAAGAACTTAGTTTGTAATAGTCTTCTTTACAATCAAACCAAGGATTTCTCTAAACGAGAATCCAGATACAAGAAACCTACTGAGCCGGATATACAGTAATTTCCTAAAACCGATATCTGACCTCTAGCGAACAAAATTCGATCCATTTGATCGTGTTGTATGATCTGTGCCGACCCTAATGGCGCAATTGTTCACGACAGACCTGATATCAGAATGACCGCTCACATGTCTCACCTACCGAGCCGATGCTTCACCTCAAGCGAGTCGGCTCGATCTGATGGCTCATTCCAATCTAGCCAGCTCGAGCCGAACCGAATCGAGCTGGTTGCTCACCCAAGCCAAGCCGGCTCGAGTCGATGGCTCATTCAACCGAGCCGGCTCATGCTGTTCCCTCAGTTGAACTCGATCGAGCCAGTTGATATCACTACTCGGGTTGGGCTTCTATTTGGGTTCAAAAATTCGACTGTGTGAGTTTCAGCCTTGATGGTAAGAATTTCAGAGTGGAACAAAAGTAGGTATACAGACCAGTATCGATCAAATATGACATTTTTATTTATTAAGATAATGCATTTATTTACTTCGGTCTGTTCAAAGCTTCAGGTATAAGTGAAAAGACATTGAGAACAAACAATGAAGAAACTAAGTTAATACCAGTGTGGAAAATAAGAAAATGATATAAAATGCCATGAGCCGATCAGTACTGAACTGTATACCTACTTTTGGACCACCCTGTATTGTCATTGTGCTCGCGACATTTGAGGCTGTCTCATTATAAAAATCTGTTTTGGTCTAGCAGTGTCCTCTCTCATGAGCAACACTAAAAGTATTCCACATTACTGCTTACATTTCTCAAGGCTTTCGCCTTCCAGTCTAATTAGGCCATAATTTCAAAAAGGAGTTAAAACGAGCTCAATGAGCGAGCCATTTATCAAACTCGACTCGACTCGACTCGAAACTCGACCTCAAAAACAGTGACTCGACTCGGAACTCGACTCGAGAAAATTACCTTTGACTCGACTCGAATTTGAGTCGAGTTTGAGCTCGACTCGTTCCCATCCCTAGTAATAAATGGTACTCACCTAATTATCTGTACATATACTCTGCTCTTCTATGCTTAAGATTGGATAATTTTTCGATCACTTTTGTTTTGAATTCTTTTATTGTGCTATTATAGTCTTTGTGTGCAGACAACATTGTTAGTGCATTGAGTCTGTCTTGGGTCATCGAATTCCTTAGACAAGTCTTCACCCTTTTTAATGTACTGAAACAACGTTCTGATTCTGCTGCAGCTAAAGGCGTTGTGAACAATATATCCACCAGTTTTGACACCTCAGAGAATGTATCTGTTAAGTCGTTGTCACGCAGAAATAGTAATAAATCATTGATATTATTAATTGTGCAAAGAATATCATTGCTGTATGCGGCCGATAGTTCGGATTTGAGTTTTTCTTTGTTCAGCATCGGTTAAGAACGGGATACAACTGTTAAGTCATTTTCCGCGAAGGAATGTTTCAAAATGGAAAAGTTCTGAGGAATCACTATTGAAAACGCGCGTAATATTTCATTTGATTCAAATCTATCTCTTATTTGTGTACTTATTATGTCGCATGCTTCCTTTGCATCTGTTCAACTGTAGGATCTATGTCTAGACTTGTTCTTTTTTGTAGTCGTGATGATTCATTTTCACACGAATACTGAACATATTTATCAGTATTTCCTCGAATGTCCGAAATAGATGTAGTAAATGCCTTCAAAGCTTTTCCACTACTTACAGCATTTGTATTTTTTGATTGTAAAATGTTGTAAAATACATTTATGTGTAAGAACACGTCAAAATCTGGAAAAAAACTCAATAAATACAAGCATTCTTCATTCCTCATCAGCTTCTGATAAGTGTCTGCTTCACTTATACTTTTGTAGTTCCCCTGAACTGAACTACTGCTACTATCACGAAACGAGTTATCAGCTTTACAGCGATGCTGGAAGTACCCCCTGTTTTGATTCAAACACTGGTTCACACGTTTCACCATTATGCCAGTAACTTTACGAAGAGTAGAAGTGTTAATGTTCAAAATGACACTGTGAATGTTCGTTTCCATATCTTGTAAGTTCAAGAATACGTTCTTCTGTACCTCTTGCTTATAGTAGCCCCATAGAAATGAATAGCAGTATTGCCGGGTGCATGGAAGTAAAAGTTTATCATGATAATTTCACAGTTTCTTTTTCGTTGTTTTCAGGAATTGCATAAAGTAGACAGATCCTTAACACACCTTTTGATGCACTGAAACATCGGCAACGTTGCCAATTCAGAGTGTTAATTTATGAAAACCACCATTTCCCTAGTTCCCACTTACAGAGGCCTCATCCGATTACTTATCGGTGGAAATGAAAAATTCTTCTTTCTGCTCGATAGATTACAAGCTACTCCGACTATACAAACTGAAAATTAACGATAGAACATCCATACGTATGAATAACGAGTCAATTTACATGCTTTGCAAAAAAAAAAAAAAAAATACACCTTCGGGTACATCTGGCAACACTGTGTGGTTCCTATTGTACTTCAATCGTTGCTTTCTACTTTAAAAATATATGCATGAACAATGCTTCATTTTGGTATAACCGTTATTTGTGTATCGCTTCAGGTTCAAAAGTTCTACTATCCCAAACTCCGGGTTGCACTGTATATTGTACACCCTGCACATCGATTATCTCGGCCAACTTTGTTAACGTAGTAAATCCGTTAACAGATTAATGGATAACGGCTACTTTAACGGTGGTTATCTATAGAAACCATTCCATGCATGAAAATATTTTTTATTCTGTTCTTGCAACAAACAGTTAGAGGAGAGAGGGTTACTCCTTGTACTATTCTATTTATTCTTATATTATAGACGTATTATTTCGGTCTCTTCCGGGGGACACTTTCGGAGCTCTGGGGGCAGTGCTCTCCAAAAGCATGTCTGGAAGAAACACTATCTTTGTGCGTTTGTGAAAAGAGTCAACCCAATAACGGAATAACAGATAACGGCAAATTTAAAGATGAATATTTATAACCCACATCCCGCATATGAGGAAAAGTAAGCGATTTATTTAATTCTGTTATTTGCAGCATAAAGCTAGAACAATTATTTCTAACGTGTTTGTTAACATGGTTAATTCGTTAACAGATTAACGGATAACGGCGACTATAGCGTTGGTTTTCTATAGCCTATATCCCGTACATGAGAGCAAATTTTCGAATTATCTTTTTTACAACAAGCAGGTAGAGCGTTTATCTTTGCGAAGTTCGTTAATGTAGTCAATCCATAAACAGATAAAGGCAACTTTAACAGTGGCTACCTAGAGTCTATATTCTATACATGAGACACGAGTAACGGTGACTAACGATGGCTCTCCATATATCACACATGTAAATACAGAATTCTGTATTTCGTGATCTTTTCTACTGTCTATACCAAAGCTTATTTTTGGTTAAATTAGGGATTTATATACTGACCCCATCACGGTTAAACTTTAGTATAAGAACCAACCTTCTATTTGAAATCGTAAAATATCCTACATGTATGTGCTATAAATAGCCAGGTTAAAAACAGCATTACCCGTTAAGAAGTTAAGGACCTGACTTCATTAACGAACTTGGCCAAGCTGATCGTCCTAGTTTTCCAATGCAAAGAAAAAAGTTAAAATTCGCTTACATCTATGAGATATGAGCTATAGTTAAGCACCGTTGAAGTAGCCGTTACCAATTAACATGTTACCAGATTTACTTAAATGATAAATCAAAATAAGATAATCCCTTTGGTTATCTACTGTTCCAAGCAGAACACAAAAGTTCACTTTCATGTATGTAATAGTGCTGTCGAATTTTTGTGACATTTGCTGTTTTCGGTTTTTGAGAAAACCGGCTTTTCTGAAAACCGAAACCGCAAATGCTATTTTGGAAACCGAAACCGCAAATGCGGTTTCCAAAACCGAAACTGCAAAAGTGGTTTTCAAAAGGGAAACCGCTAAAGCTCTTTTCGAAAGCGAAAGGTACTCGAGACGTGTTTCCGGTTTTATAAGCAAAAGCATGTTTGTCCTTTTCAAAGCAAAAGCAATGTTTGCTGTTTTCAATTACACCTTTAACAATTGTGAAAGCATATATCAATCGAGACAGTTGTATTGATTTATATGTGTTTTGTTTTTCTTATTTGCTCCGAGACTATTATGGTAATATCTGCAGCACTGTGCGAAAGGGATACACAAGTCACAGCTAAATTAAGATTGAGATATTTTAAGATCAGAAAAGTGGGGAGTTCTAAACCGTAAGTACTGATGTGAACTTATTTGTTACAAATACTGACCTGGGATCCTTCGCACTTTATTTATTTTTTCTTTTTTTTTTCTTTTTCTTTTTTCTTTTTTTTTTTGCTATTTCTTTGATGACAATTCAAATGTACTTTCGGCTGCAAGAAAGCAAAGTGGACCCCACCTGATTTTCATATATTTTGTAAGTTAAACCACGAGGAACACGAATCGGAAGGAATTTTGACATTTCAAATTTCGGAACTCAAGATATTCGAACATAAAGTGACCACGGAAGAAAAAAGGACCCCATTTGATTTTGATATATCTTGTAAACTAGACCAAAATGAGCAATAGGCTAATCTGAAGGAATAACGAAGAAAGTTCTGTCGCTTTTTGACCTGTAACTTTAGAGCATCGATATGTCACCTTAGACGTACCTGGATGATCAAAAATAGTACCCATCAGTATCAACCACCTTCTCCCAACGTTCGGGATGGGCATGGATTCCTTCGCGGTAAGTAGTACTTGCCCCACCTGATCGCACTTAGGACTTTGACCCCGACCTTTGTGACGTAATAGGTCAAAGGTCAATGATCTTGGCCAGGGGTCAATGATCTAGGGGTACTTAGCACCACAACCTCTACATTTTGGCAGGGTTACATTGGCCCACCCCTAAAATTTTGGCAGGGTTACATAGGACCACCCCCCCTTAAATTTTGAAAATTGCCAAATCGAAAATTTTGGTAGGGTAGCCTAGGACCATAGTATGTACCTCGAGTAGTATTGAGGGACTATGTCGTCCCATTTATGGGTTAAAAATTGCCAAAAATTCAAACGTCGGAGTTTTTTGACGTAATTTATCCACTTTGATGAGGTGTTATTACCTTATATAGTTATATGGGCGTATACAGGGGTCCATTAGCTTTCAAAAGACATGGGTATATTAATGCATCCCTTGAAATTTTTGAGAGGGGTACCTTGAACCACCCCTTAAATTTTGGAAATTGCCCAATTTAAACATTTGCTATAATAGTATTGGACCCTAGTATGTATCACTATAAATTTGGGTGGTCCACCTCGTTCCCTTTCATGGGTACAAAGTTGCCAAATTTTAGTACAACCACGTGTTTGGTTTTTGGTTTATTTTATCCCCTTGGATGAGGTCCTATTGCCTTATATAGTTATATGGGTGTATACAGGTGTCCATTTCCTATCGTAAGACATGGGTACATTTGTGCACCCCTCTAAAAATTTGGGAGGGGTACCTTGGCCCACCCTTTAAATTTTGGAAATAGCACAGGACCCTAATATAGATCACTATAAATTTGGATGGTCTACCTCGTTCCCTGTTAGAGGTACAAAATTGTCAAAATATAAACGTAATCAATACGTTGTACCGCGTGTTTGGTTTTTGACCTAATTTATTCCCTTGGATTATGTCGTATTACCTTATATGGTTATATGGTAATGTATAGGAGTCCATTCCCTATCATAAGACATAGGTACATTTGTGCACCCCTTTAAATTTTTGGGAGGGGTACTTTGCCCACCCCTTTAGTTTTGGAAATTGCCCATTTTATATATTTGGCATTAAAGTATAGGGCCCTAATGTAGATCACTATATATTTGGGTGGTCCATCTCGTTTCCTTTTAGGGGTACAAAATTGCCAAATTTTAGTACAACCACGTTTTTGGTTTTTGGCCCAATTTATCCCCTTTGATGAGGTCCTATTACCTTATATGTTTATATGGTTATGTATATTGGTTCATTCCCTATCATAAGACATAGGTATATTGATGCACCCCTTGAAATTTTTGGGAGGGGTACCTTGGCCCACCCCTTTAATTTTGGAAATTGCCCAATTTAAACATTGGGTATTATATTATAGAACCCTAATATAGATCACTATAAATTTGGGTGGTCCACATCGTTCCCTATCATGGGTACAAAATTGCCAAATTTTAGTACAACCACGTGTTTGGTTTTGGCCCAATTTATCCCGTTTGATGCCGTCTTATTACCTTATATGGTTATATGGTCATGTATATAGGTTCATTTCCTATCATAAGACATGGGTACATTGATGCACTCTTTAAAATTTGGGAGTGGTATCTTGGCTTATCCACTCAGTTTTAGAAATTGTTTAATATAAGCATTTGGTATCATAGTACAGGTCTTCAATATGTACCACTATAAATTTAGATGGTCCACATCGTTCCCTTTCATGGGTAAACAACTACCAAAAATCAAATTTCGGAGGTCATTGACTCCCTTTGAACAGTGTTTAGCACGTTATATGGTTATGTACAGAGGTTTATTACCTTTACATGTTTATGTTCCCTTTTAAATTTGGGAATTATCAAATAAGAAAATTGGGTAAACGTTTTCTAAGACCCAATGTAAATGTTGGTGTTCCTCTTATGGCCAAATATTTAAATTTTAAAGTTTATTGACCTATTTTATTTTTTGATACGGCTATATAATTGAATGAGTACAGGATTTATTACTTTTCCATAAGAAACAGGTGTATTTATGTACCAATCTTAAGTTTTGGGAGGGGTACATTTCTTATTGTTAAGTTAATAATTGGTAATTGCTCTTAGAATTGGGTGGTATCTCTTTCTTTGGTTAAATCATTGTCAAATATGAGTATGGTCACGTGATCTGTTATTGACCTAGGATGGGATTAGGTGTCCAGGACATTGGTACATTTAAAGTTTGTAGGATAATTTGGGAATTGTCAAAATGAAATTACGTCATTGGTTTTGATTATTCCCGCCAAATATAAACGTAAGCAACACGATGTACCGTGTGATTGACCTTGATGAGGTAGTGTACAGGGATTCATTTCCTTTTCAAAATTCGTGGAAGTTATCAAATAACACGTTTCTAGACAACAGTTGGTTCTGCTAAGATAAACAATTGACCTAATTGAGACATAACTACAACAAGTAATTATATGATTAATTCTAAGACTTAGGTATATCGAGAGAAGTATTCTCTAAATTTGGAAATTGTGATAAACAAAATTTTAGTATGAGGCGCGAAATTTGAAACAATACTTTGAACTTTAGTTAAGCTCATAGTCTAAGATCATTGGTGGTGGTTGAATTAACCTTGAGTTTTCAGAAATCTGATAGGTACCTTATTGAATCTTATGACTTATAGACGAAAGGCAATACATGCTACAACACTTTGAAATTTAATCACAAGGTGATGTAATCTGACAGTGGCAAAGTTATTGTTGATGCAATTTGATTGCCTGATCAGTATCTTTCGTGCAACCTGATGGGCTGATGATTTTCAAATCTTTGCTGCATTCAGTTTTAAGTTTTGTTTAACATTTAATAATCTTGGTTTGAACACTTTTGTTCAACATTTTGTACTCACTGATAAAAATGACCAAAACCGTTTATTTGTTAATCAAATAGTTAAAACAGGATAAGTTTGACGGTTAACCCTGAAACTTGAAATTATTTTAGTTGAAATTTTTGGTTTGAAATTTTTTTTCGTTTGAAACTTTTTGTTTGAAAATTTTTGTTTGAACTTTTTGTTTCAGAATTTTGTTTGAAATTTTTTTTCAATTTTTTTTGAAATTTTTGTTTGAAATTTTTTGTTTAAAAATTTTTCATTTGAAATTTTTTTGTAAATTTTTTCCCATTTTTTTAAGATTTTAGTTTGAAATTTATTTTTGTAAGATCTTTTGTTTCAAAATTTTTGATTGAATTTTTTTTTCAAAATTTTGTTTTAAAATTTTCTCGTTTGAAATTTTTGTTTTAATGTTTTTCGTTTCAAAACTGAAAATTTTATGTGCAAACTTTAGTTTTAAAAAATGGAATTTTTTGTTCAAAATTTTTTGTTTGAACATTTTTGTTTCGAACTTTTGGTTTGAAATTTTTGTTTGGAAAATTTTGGTTTCAAATTTTTGTTTGTGCACATTAGTAAAGAACCAGAATTGTTTAGAACAAAAACCTCTGGCAACATTGTTTATCATGGTGCAATATTACACGTCAGAGGGATTGTACTTGAAATGAAGAAACACAATTCATTGAAATGGATCATGTTATTACACTGCACTGTTTAATCACATGAATCCATACCAGATATAGGATCTGGATATTTTCAATACAATGTATTTTGAACTTTTTGCACTAGTTTGTCTTTAGCATATAATTTTAGTTCCAATTGAAGTCTTTTAAGGTATATTGCAATGTCAATAGGTGGAAACTCAATGTCCATTTGATCACAAATAAACTGTTTATCAATACAGGTATGCACCCACGAACGATGTTGACAACCACCACAAAATCTAGATACATGTTGTACAATATGCATGACACATTTCTCAAAATAGTACTTCTTCAGGAATATACTTGTTTTGTTGTACAAAACACCGTGTGCGTGGTTTTTCTCGGGGTTCTCCCGTTTCCTCTCACTTTCTTCTTTCCACATTTCCTTCATTACTCATCATCACCGTCTCCTTTAGCCTAACCGGCATAACCGTGGGACGTAAAACTCAAAGATTTCATTTCAATTTTCATTTTTTTTGTTGTACACTTCCACTGCATGTTTAACACACTGGAATAAATTGATGAATTTGTTCCATTCCGTTTGCGTTAGGTACACCATGTTGCGAGGGATATGCAATGTACTCTTTTTACGTAACAGCACCATCTTCTTCTCGAGGACTTACGTAGCACCACCTCATGATTTGAGCCTAATGATTTGATTATGGTCACATTTAGCTCATCATGAAAATAACCATTCATTTGGTCGATTCGTGAACATAATATTTTCCTTTCCTCACAAGTCAGTTGTGCACCAAATTGTTCTGCTTTGCCCAATCGAATCACAGGTTCAAATGTTGTAGCACTGATACCAATCATCACATGTTTAGTTTGGAATATATTTATTGGATAATAGCTTGCGAAGAGGATTTCATTATCGTTAGAAGTACACATCTTTCCTGCTGAAGCGCACTTGCTCGAATGATTTCATGGGCTGATTTGGAATTTGCTGATTTTATAAAGCTACGGCTGACGTCATTGGAAAGGAATGTGCTGACGTTTGAATTCATGATTTCCTCACAATTGCTGACGAAACCAAATTTACTGATCCGGCTGTGTACTAAATTCAAATTCATGACTTAGACCCAAGAATCCTTTGTAACATAAAGATACAGATCCAGTATTTAAGAAACGTAACAGTTCTTGTTTTGATGCTTCCATGGGGCTGGTAAAATTATATTTTTATCATTTTTAAGCTTCACTACGATTCTTAACCCAAACTTTGAGGGATCATTTGGCTAGCTAAGATTCTATAAGACACATTCTGTTGTAAATCGGTAAATGATTTTATCACATCACGTGTGTTTAGAAACTGCAGACGTAGCCATGATGACGTTATCATAAATACTATCTCAAATGATGATGCAAAACTGATGACGTTGCATTATCATGTTCTGACGTGTACTATTGTACCATGGTAAACAATGTTGACAGAGGTTTTTGTTCTAAACAGTTCCGGTTCTTTACTAATGAGTGCACAAACTTAAAAATTTGAAACCCAAATTTTCCAAGCAAAAATTTCAAACAATAATTTCGAAACAAAAAATGATCAAACAAAAAATTTTAAACAAAAAAAATCCAACAAATTTTTTAAAACTAAAATTTCAAACAAAAAAATCAGTTTTGAAACAAAAATATTAAAACAAAAATTTCAAATGAAAAATTTCAAACAAAATTTTGAAACGAAAAAATTAAAACAAAAAATTTCAAATGAAATTTCAAAAACAAAATTTTGAAACAAATTTCAATCAAAAATTTTGAAAAAAAACTATCACAAACAAAAATTTCAAACAAAAGTTTTCGAAAACAATTGGAACAAAAATTTTGAAACCAAAAATTTTGAAAAAATCACAAACAAAAATTTCAAACGAAAAATTTTCAAAGAAATATTTTGAAACAAAAATTTTAAACAAAAAATTTCGAAACAAAAATAATCAAACAAAAATTTTAAACAAAAAAATTCCAACAAATTTTTTAAACTAAAATTTCAAACAAAACATTTTTAGTTTTGAAACGACAAAAGTTAAAACAAAAAAATTTAAATGAAAAAATTTCAAAAATTTTGAAAAAATTTCAATCAAAAATGTTGAAACAAACTTTCACAAACAAAAATTTTAAACAAAAATTTTCAAAAAAATTGGAAAAATTTTGAAACCAAAAATTTTGGAACAAAAAATTTGCAAACAAAAATTTTAGGCGAAAAATTTTCAAACAAAAATTTTCAAACAAAAATTTCAAACAAAATTTTAAAAAATCAAACAAAATTCTGAAACAAAAAATTCAATCAAAAATTTGAAAAAAATTTTCAAACAAAAAGTTTCAAACAAAAATTTTCAAACCAAAAACTTCAACTAAAATAATTTCACGTTTCACGGTTAACCATCAAACATTATCCGGTTTAACTATTCGATTAACAAATAAACGGTTTTGATCATATTTATCAGTGAGTACAAAATGTTGAACAAAAGTGTTCAAACCAAGATTTTTAAATATTAAACAAAACTTAAAACTGAATACAGCAAAGATTTGAAAATCATCAGCCAATCAGATTGCCCAAAAGATACTGATAAGGCAATCAAATTGCATCAACAATAACTTTGCCACTGTCAGATTACATCACCTTGTGATTAAATTTCAAAGTGTTGTAGCATGTATTGCCTTTCGTCTATAAGTCATAAGATTCAATAAGGTACCTATCAGATTTCTGAAAACTCAAATTTAATTCAACCACCACCAATGATCTTAGACTATGAGCTTAACTAAAGATCAAAGTATTGTTTCAAATTTCGCGCCTCATACTAAAATTTTGTTTATCACAATTTCCAAATATAAAGAATACTGCTCTCGATATACCTAAGTCTTAGAATTAATCATATAATTACATGTTGTAGTTAAGTCTCAATTAGGTCAATTGTTTATCTTAGCAGAACCAACTGTTGTCTAGAAACGTGTTATTTGATAACTTCCACGAATTTTGAAAAGGAAATGAATCCCTGTACACTACCTCATCAAGGTCAATTACATGTTACATCGTGTTGCTTACGTTTATATTTGGCGGGAATAATCAAAACCAATGACGTAATTTCATTTTGACAATTCTCAAATTATCCTACAAAGTTTAAATGTACAAATGTCCTGGACACCTAATCCCATCCTAGGTCAATAACAGATCACGTGACCATACTCATATTTGACAATGATTTACCCAAAGAAAGAGATACCACCCAATTCTAAGAGCAATTACCAATTATTAACTTAACAATAAGAAATGTACCCCTCCCAAAACTTAAGATTGGTACATAAATACACCTGTTTCTTATGAAAAAGTAATAAATCCTGTACTCATTCAATTATATAGCCGTATCAAAAAATAAAATAGGTCAATAAACTTTAAAATTTAAATATTTGGCCATAAGAGGAACACCAACATTTACATTGGGTCTTAGAAAACGTTTACCGAATTTTCTTATTTGATAATTCCCAAATTTAAAAGGGAACATAAACATATAAAGGTAATAAACCTCTGTACATAACCATATAACGTGCTAAACCCTGTTCAAAGGGAGTCAATGACCTCCGAAATTTGATTTTTGGTAGTTGTTTACCCATGAAAGGGTTTAGCACGGACCATCTAAATTTATAGTGGTACATATTGAAGACCTGTACTATGATACCAAATGCTTATATTAAACATTTTCTAAAACTGAGTGGATAAGCCAAGATACCACTCCCAAATTTTAAAGGGTGCATCAATGTACCCATGTCTTATGATAGGAAATGAACCTATATACATGACCATATAACCATATAAGGTAATAAGACGGCATCAAACGGGATAAATTGGGCCAAAAACCAAACACGTGGTACAACATATTGATCACGTTTATATGTTGGCAATTTTGTACCTCTAAAAGGGAAGGAGGTAAACCACCCAAATTTATAGTAATCTATATTAGGGTCCTATACTATTATATCAAATGTATAAAATGTGGGATTTCCAAAATTTAAGGGGTGGGCCAAGGTACTCCTCCCAAATATTTAGAGGGGCGCTCAAATGTACCTATGTCTTACGATAGGAAATGGACACCTGTATACACCCATATAACTATATAATGTAATAGGACCTCATCCAAGGGGATAAAATAAACCAAAAACCAAATATGTGGTTGTACTAAAATTTGGCAATTTTGCACCCATGAAAGGGAACGAGGTGGACCACCCAAATTTATAGTGATGCATACTAGGGTCTAATACTATTATATCAAATGTTTAAATTGGGCAATTTCCAAAATTTAAGGGGTGGTTCAAGGTACCCCTCCCAAAAATTTCAAGGGATGCATTAATATACATATGTCTTATGAAAGTTAATGGACCCCTGTATACGCCCATATAACTATACAAGGTAATGACACCTCATCAAAGTGGGTAAATTACGTCAAAAAACTCGGACGTTTGAATTTTTGGCAATTTTTTACCCATAAAAGAGAACGACATAAGCCCCCAATACTACCAGAGGAGCATACTATGGTCCTAGGCTACCATACCAAATTTTTACGTTTGGCAATTTTCAAAATTTAAGGGGGTTTTTCCTATGTACCCCTGCCAAAATTTAGTGGGTGGGCCAATGTACCCCTGCCAAAATGTAGAGGGGGTGGTCCTAAGTACCCCTAGGTCATTGACCCCTGGCCAAGATCATTGACCTTTGACCTATGACGTCACAAAGGTCGGGCTCAAAGTTCTAAGTGAAATCAGGTGGGGCAAGTACTACTGCGGTATAACTTGGTTTGCCGTGAAGCGAAGAAGGTATCAAGTGCATTTTGCACCTCTACCACGAAATTGAACTAGAGTCCTCTAAGGTGAGTGTCCAAGAAATGGAACAGGTGATAATCGGACGGTACAATGCCCGGGGAGTATGGCGGATGCAATAGTATTTCCCATCGAAAGCGTAGGATGGTGTCTTGGGTCATTCGAGCCATGTGGGGCTTAGCGTTGTTCCGTAACGGGAGAACCCCTTAGAGATTGAGAAGTACTGGATCTAGGATTTTGAGTTTTTCTTGAACACGGCTCAACTGCTGACAGTAGACGGTTGCATTGATGTTCTGCTCTAACCAGCCGGTAGCAGTTCCCGATGCACGATGTCCCGAGCAGTCCACCAAACACATAGGAGGACTTTCTGCTGCATTTCTGGTTTCAGCTGGTTTGAAACTGGTTGATGGGATTTTAACCAATGATGACGGCGCCATGGAGCTTCGTACACGACCCACTTCTCATCACATGTCAACATCCTGTCCAGAAATGGCTCCTTTCTCAGACGAGACAGCAAAGAAACAGAGGTATCTGCTCGCGTAGTCTTCTGGCCCGCAGTCAAATCATGTGGGACTCATAGACCCAACTTGTAGTGTTTCCCAAGTTAATGGAGGTGCTTCCGAATGCTTTCTCCACTCGCATTGAATGTTAGCCCCAGTTTCTCACATGCCTGGTCACTGTTCGCCTCAATTGCTACCTGAAGATCTTCATTTTGTATCCTCGTCGCCAAAAGTGCCTTTACATCGCCGTGACGGGTATGTGACAGCGCAGTACATTAAAGAAGGGATGGTTGCATAAGAATTTGTGATTAATTTTGAAGAGTTTTTATTTTGAATAGGAAAATAAAGTAGGTATAGGGAGTAAAGACACAGATTTGAAGCATCAGTGCACTGTCATCTCTGAAAAGATTCGTATTATTGCCTTATATGTTAAGTTAAACACCACAACATCTGTCACTGATAGCGTAGATCATCTAATTTTTTAAAATTGCCTCTGTAGCCTATTTGTCCATACATTAATCTCCAGACATGATGTATAGAGAGGAGAAAGAAAGAGATACAACATCTGTAAGATTTATGTAATTCACTAAGGGACTATAGGAAACGACTAAGCTAATTACTGCTACTAGCGCTTTTTAATCTTCAGGGATTTACTACATGTTCGCAAAACATTATTCTAAGTCCTAAATCTGTGCGTGAATTATATCATTCGCCTCACTGTAATTATTTTAGAATGGAAACTGATTACGCTGAACGTGAAAATGTTTCTCGTAAAGCAAGGGCCGTAATAAATGTAAATAAGGTTCTCATTATTATATAAAACACATAAGTATTTATTCCGTGTATAGAACAATATAATACAGTAACTAAGCAACATCATAATCACTAACGCCCGCAGGATTTTTTTCAACGGGTGGAGGGGAAGTCCGATATAGAATGTTTCGTTTTATTCCCTATATATATTAACAGTCATAACATTTATCATTGATAGCGTATATCGTCTTTCGCCACTGTAGCTTATTAGTCAGAACATTCATCTCCAGACATGATGTCGAGAGAATAGAAAGAAATAGATATGAACAGTGGTGTAACTAATTTTACTGCGCCCTGGATCGATCGATCATCGATTTACTCATACTCCCCCAGGCCCTCTGCCACAGGTATTTCAGCTGCTGCGTTATATATATGGTTCCATGTCAGAAGGGCCAAACAAAAGGGCAAAGACAGAAAGACCCGAGTCAAAAGAGCCCTGCGTCAAATGGGCCCGGGTCGAGATGGCCCCCTCGCTACAAAAGGGCCCGAGTCAAAAGATCTCCGCAACAACAGGGCACGAGTCAAAAGACCCTGCGTCAAACGGGCTCGGATCAAAAGGGCCCGAATCAAAACGCCCCTCATAAAAAGGACCCGGGTCGAAAGGTCTCCGCAACAAAAGGGCCCGAGTCAAAAGGCCCCGAATCCAAACGATCCTCATAAAAAAAGCCCGAATCAAAAGGGACTCCGCTACAAAAGAGCCAGAGTCAAACGACCCTGCGTCAAAAGGGACCGAGTCAAAAGTGGCCGAATCAAAACGCCCCTCATAAAAAGAGCCATAGTCAAAAGGAGCCCACGAGAAAAGGATCCGAGTCAAAGGCCCTGCGTCAAATGAGCCCGGGTCAAAAGGGGCTCTGCCACAAAAGGGTCCGTGTGAAAACGACCCCACATCAAAAGGGCCCGGGTCAACAGGTCTCCACAACATAAGTCCCGAGTCAAAAGGGCCCGAATCAAAACGCCCGTCATAAAAAGGAGCAGAGTCAAAAGGGGCCCCGCTACGAAAGGGCCCGAGTCAAACGGCCGTAAGTCAAAAGATCGCGGATTAAAAAGGCCCTAGTCAAAAGGGGCCAAATCAAAATGCACCTCATAAAAAGAGCCCGTGTCAAAAGGGTTCCACGACAAAGTTACCTGAGTCAAAAGACCCTGCGTCAAACGGACCCGGGTCAAATAAAGCCGGAGTCAAACGGCCCCGCGTCTAAAGGGCACGGGTCGAAAGGTCTCATCAACAAAAGGGCCCGAGCCAGAAGGCCCGAATCAAAACACCCCTCATCAAAAGGGCCATAGTCAAAAGAGTCTCACGACAAAAGACTCGAGTCAAAAGGACCTGCATTAAACGCGCCTGCGTCGAAATGGGCCCCGCTACAAAAGGGCCCGAGTGAAATCGGCCCCACATCAAAAGGGACCTGTTCAAAAGGTCTCCACAACAAAAGGGCCCGAATCATAATGCCCCATATAAAAAGGAGCCGAGTCCAAAGGGGTCCCCCTACTAAAGTGCCCGAGTCAAACGGCCGTGCGTCAAAAGGGTGCTGGTTTAAAGGGCTGGAGTCAAGAGGGGCCGACTCAAAACGCCCCTCATAAAAAGAACCCAAGTCAAAAGTGTTCCACGACAAAGGGATCCGAGTCAAAAGGCCCTGCGTCAAATGGACCCGGGCCAAATAAAGCCGGAGTCAAACGGGCCCGCGTCGAAAGGGCCCGGGTCGAAATATTTCCTCAACAAACGGGCCCGAGACAGAAAGCCCGAATCAAAACGCCCCTCATCAAAAGGGTCCGGGTCGGAATGTCTCCGCAACAAAAGGGCCTGAGAATCGTTTGTTAACACAACGCAAAAATTTGAGATTTAGATAGCGATAATAAACATAACAATTATAATGATGTCTGCAGAATTTTTGTGTATACTGGTACGGAATGACAACCAACGTCAGTAACAGAGGCGACTCTTGAGGTAAGTGACATTGGTAAAAATTAACATTTTACGAACGCAATCCACAAGAAGTTAACTGCACAAATGTATGATGGAATTTCATTTACGGTGGAAAACATTAACGGTCTCAAAACAAAAGATCAAACAAAACTAGTGATGAGCGCAAGAGTCTTGGTCTTGCAGTTTTTGCAAGAGTCTTGCATGCAAGACCAAGACCAGGAATCCCGATGCAAGACCAAGACCAAGACCAAGGGGTGCAAGACCAAGACCAAGACCACACCTGCAAGACCAAGACCAAGACCAAGACTCTTGCGCAAGAGTCTTGCACTAGTACCGTTTCGGTGGTAGAGCAGTCACATGTGGTTATACGGGTCCCTGGTTGGATTCTAGCATGCGCCATGGAAACTTTTTAGTGGGCAAACACCGTGTGCGTGGGTTTTCTCGGTCCGGGCCAGGCTTGGGCGGGACGATTCTATTATTTCTTTGAGTCGGGCCGGGCTTGGCGGTCCGACACTGATTTCTTTTCAGGTCGGGCCGGACTTGGGCCGATTAATTGCAATTCTTTAACCTTCGAGAAGTCGCGCTGAAAAAGTAACGCGAGTAGTCGCGCGCGGTCAAATGGACCGAACGAACATAATGTGTTGCAAAAATCGTTTTAAACAGTTTTCTTGTATTAGAAACGTAATTTTGCATATTTTCTGATTAAGAGGGAATAACATTTTTATTATTATAATAAGTTTTACAGTAATAACTATTAGAGAAACCTACAACTAGACATGTTATTTTTTTATTTCTCATTTGGAATAAAATGTTTTTGTCGTTACATATTTCTTTAGATAGATAGCTACGCACTGGTTTTATTGAAAATTCTAAACCTGATGATGATCTTTTGTTTTTGTCAACTTTGGTTCGTCTAAAATTAGAAATGCAATAGTAAATTAGTTAAAAATATACTATATAAACATAACAATAAAACAAAGCTTCACAGCGCATTTTACATTGAATTAGAGCTCAGTCGTAGCTAAGCGGTTAGCATACACGCCTTTGGCGTGGGACTGCCGGCTCGATTCCCGGTGGGACCTCATGTGGTTCGGATCCTTCGTTAAGCAGTAGGTCCACGTCTTACATAGCCTTGATGCTGAAAAGGACGCTAAATTGAAATCAAATCAAATTTACATTGAATTATTTTAAGGTCCTGTTATTTTGAAACTTCACCTATACAGCACTACATTGAATTATTTCAGGTTATCTTCAAATTTACACTGTTCTACACTTCGTCGTCGCTTATTTCGTCCCCTCTTGCTCTGACTACATTCGGGAAGTCGCTGGTCATTTCTGGGTCTAAGGTTTTCAGATTCGCTCGCAGACTCCTCACTTGACCTTTCGTGTTCACTCATATATAAATATTTGTTATGATCTTCCTCAGACAAAGCTTCCACGAGATCATGTCGGCTGATTTATCCAAATAGTTAATCCCTAACATTTCCCTCCGCTGTTCAGTTCTAATTTTCTCTTTTCTCATACTTGGTATCAGTTTGTTAACTCTGTCGACCTCTCTTCCGTCCATTAAAATAATATTTATGTTTATAAAGCTTAAAACATCTCCAAAGCAAAGGTCACGTGCAGAGCGAAACACTGAGAAAAAACATTACACAGTTAGTCGCGCGCGGTGGAAAGCACCACAGAATCACTAAACAATCACTAGTACTTAAACTAAACAACGGATAACGGAGTAATTGAGCAGGAATGTTTGGGAAGGTGAGGGGCAAGATTAGCTAGACGGAGAAGTCTGTCGGACAAACAGAATGGACACACGTTCGAAAATAATTTCCCTGTGGTGCTTTTGACCGCGGCGCGACTACTCGAGGGTTAATAATTATTGAAATTCGTTAAACGATAATTAGAATAAAGGCAAACGTTGAAGAAGTGTGCCCGTAAAAAATGTTATAAAATTAAACTTCGAAAATTTATCGGGCCCGGGCCGGGCTTGGGCCAAGAATTTTAAAAAACTTATAGGGCCGGGTCGGGCTCGGGCCGAAAATCTCCAAAACGTTTCGGGTCCGGGCTGGGCCGCGCCTACGTACATTCGGGCTGGATTGGGCTCGGGCCGAAAACTTCGGCCCGTGCAGGTCTCTATTTCTCGGTGTTTTGATGTTCCCTCCTACTTTCTTCAATCCACTATTTCATTCATTTCTCATGAATACCGTCTCCCTTAGCCCCGATGCATAATCGTGGGACGTTAAACTAGATATTTCGTTTCGTTTTAAAACATATTAGTGGTGTTTTTCTTCCAAAACTAAAGTGAAATGTAGTATTGAACATTGGTGATACCGTACACCATAGGTGTCGACTACATGGGTATGGCCTTGGCTCCCAGACTCAAGCATCCGTTGGGAATTTTTAATGTGTGCTCATAAAATTAATATCGAAATAACATTTTCATGACATTGAAAAAACTTAATACATGTAACCGCAAGTTTGATTTCATGGGCGGATGCTTATACGTTGAATAATTGTTTATCAATATAGCTTTTAGCATCCTTAGGTATACGACACATCGAGGGTTGAACGATATAACATTATCCTACAACAATAAATCTATGTCATAAAATTGAAAGTGACTATTTTTGTGACTCCTAATCTCTTGAACCACCCAACCGATCTCGATCAAATTTTCAACACAGATGGAGTTTGAGCCTGGGAGTGTTTTCATCATTTCACTTTGACGGTAAGCTTAGGAGAGGGGAGAAGGGGGAGTTATATAATAATAAATAAAACTTAACAACTTCAACCAAACGAGTAATCTCGATCAAATTTTTAACATAGATGAGGTTCAAGCCTGGAATGTTATATGTCAGTTCACTTTGGTGGTAGAACCTAGGGGGAGAAGAGCGAAAGGGTATATATATATATATATATATATATATATATATATATATATATATAACTTAATAACTCTTGAACCACCTGACCGAACTCGGTCTTATTTTAAGATAGATGAGGATCGGGCCTGAGATGGTTTCTATCATATCACTTTGATCTTGAAGTTTAGGGGAGAGGGAGAGGAAAGATATTTAAAAATGATGGAAAATGACCGACATTGAAATGGAATCTATAGTTTTGGGGACCGCTAAGGTAAACAATGATACTTCCGGTGCTGTTTAAATCAAAATTCAGCCCCGTAGCTTGGCGGAGGGGAGGGGAGATATATAAAAATGATCGAAAATGGCGAATATTAGTGTCGAATCCATAGTTTTCGAGGTCGCTGAGTTGAATACTGAGACTTTCTATACTATTTACGAGCAAATTCAGCCTCGTAATTTGGGGAAGAGGGAGATGCATAATAATGATTAAAAATGACCAAATATTAGTGCCGAATCCATAGTTTCATGGTCTCTGACACGAACAGTGACACTTGCGATGCCGTTTAAATCCAAATTCAGCCCGGCAACTTGGGGAGGAGGAAGAGAGAGAAACATAAAAGTAATCGAAGATGACCGATATTAGAGAGCGCTTTACTAATAGTAAAAAGTGATTGACTAACGATATATATATATATATATATATATATATATATATATATATATCGGGTGTTTAATAACTAATGGTCATAAATTAAACCGTAGATAGTACATGCCAAAACTAACAAAAAAGTCTTAGTAAACATGTGTCCGCAAACGCTTCGTAACGGAGATAGGACCTGTCGAAAGTGTGGGAAAATGAAGTTTAGAGACGAATATCTCAAAAAGTATGAATCGGACAGAGGGCGGTCCAATGAATGACTATCGAAGTCAGACATGCGCTATGCAGAAATGCATGGTTGATAACTTTGCAATGCGCGCGCAAGGGATTCCCCAAAAAACGGAGGGATTCCCGGAAAATTGTCCAAGGAAAGGGGGCTCGAGATGAACATCGAGGGCGAGTCTATCCACCAGTAATTCATACGTCGTGGTACCAGGTCGAAAACTCGAAAAGATACAAAATGGCGCACAATGTTTACGTGCCGTGTGTGGTTGCATAACGAACAGGAAATGAGAGAACCAATCGAAGAAAGGTGGTGGTGCATGTTCTGAACTACTTCAGAGCACATTCCTAAGACGAATGCACATGCACAGAGTAGTCCTTTACTGTACCAATACCAAGGTAAAACAAACGATGCGCGAAAATGAATGGAATGGCCGAAAGGAACACGGGTACAACATGCAAGCCAGTTGGAAATACTGAATCGGGGTTGCAACAGACGTTGAGTTGACCTTGGGTGCATGATGTTACGGGTTCAAATCCGCTGAAGTGCCCACTGAATGCAGTGGTTCTGATCTCAGATTTTCCAAATCGTAGGTCCCGTCCTTCGAAGCTCCTAAGCTCGTTTAAAACAACAATAACTCAATCAATTGAGCGCCTGTAGGTTGCTCATTATTTGATTCATCCCTTGTACGTATACGTAAAGAAAAAAACTGTGCACGCAGGTCTTTGAATCAGCTGGTAAACCAGGAAATATGGAATGCAAAAACACTACATTGTTTCGATTACAGACGTGAATTGGAAACACGCTTGCCTTTCCACGTTTGTTTGTTATGTTGCCTAAAGGGTTCTGCTACAGGTCTACATGCTTTCGTCGTACAGGAGTAGTCGCTTGGGAGAATGATTCAGAGTGTAGAGGTTCGTTGTCTTCACTTGTATTTCTCGCCTATAGTGAATGTAGTAGTTCTGTGTGTTGAAGAGGTGTCAAACGCGCGTGCCTTTACATTGTTGTGGATGTACTTACTTCATCGTATTGCGGGGAACAGTGCAATAGTTTCAGTAGTGTTGCAAAGCCACGGGGATACTATTGTGCAGTGTTAATTAGTGCTATTAGTGTGTTGCTAAATTATTGTTTACCTTGCCATTGATACAATGTACAGTAATATTGAGTATGCTGACATGCACTTTATGCACGGCAAAGCATGCGGGAATGCGATAGAGGCCGTTAGGTTATATCGTGAGACTTTCCCTACGAGACAGCAAACAGACCGAAGAACATTTCTCAGAATACATCAGCGGCTACGGGAACATGGGAGCTTTACACATTGTTCCAGGTCGAGAAGGCCAAGGACAGTACGTACCCCTGAATTAGAACGCGTACTACAGGCAGTGGACGAAAACCCAGGAACGAGCACAAGACGTGTGGGGCTTGCCCAACGCGTATCCAATGCTCTCGTATGGCACATTCTCCATGAACAGCAGTTGTACCCATAACATCTGCAACGTGTCCAACCTCTGCCTCCCACAGAGTTTCCGACGACACATCCAACATTTACTTTAACGATAGAGGTACGTTAATTTCTCATGCATCTCTTCTGTGGTTACACATCTGGGTATTTACTGTTTACCTTATGATTAATGCTGTACACATTACCAACATGACGATTTATGTTTGTTGATATAGAGAAACACGACATGTCCATCATTTTTTGCTCGTTGTAATACACTTACGCGTTCAACATGCGGAATGTTTCAGATTCGCCTCCCACATACTCAAATGTTGTCATGCTTTTCCCATTGCAATCCAGTTTGCGGATATTCGTTACGTTAACTGCTTAGCACATAATGCTTCATCTGTACACCGTTTGATTTACCTAAGTGCTGCCACACTTGTACGTATGCATTAGTTGTCGGAATTCTTCCTGGAGCAATTTTGAACGTACTACCATGAGCAAAATAAATGACGCGTCTCTTTATTTTGAAGTTTTTTGAAAATATCTCCGTTTTCTTTATATGTTCAAAATCTCGGAAGGTTTCCCCAGCAGGACAGGTTAATAACAAACCCGTTTTTAATATTTGTGTTAGATATTAGCTTAAAATAAAGAAATTAGAAGCTAAAAACATTAAATCGACAAAAATCTCGAGAATTACCAACTCTGCTAAAGTGGGAAATTTTCAAGAACGCGAGGGAATTCTGCAGTTCAACACGAAGCAGCGACATCTATGTCAGTGAGAGAAGCGTGGATTAGATCTACAAACGAAAATTTTAACGAAATATTTCTAGTATGTCTTATTATGCATTATCAGCGAACTCCAAATATATGAATCTATGCTAAGTATTAACGTATAGATAGTGCAAATAGTGGAAATTACCTATGGAAAAAGACGAATTGTTAGCCCAATCGTAATGAAAAATCGTCTTTACTGTAGAACAGATTCAGCTTACGTAAGAAAGCAAATAGCTCAGTTAGATAAAGCAACGAGTTTGTATACCGAAGGTAGACGGTTCGAATCCCGTGAAGGACTGTTGTCATTTTTATCACTAAGATTATTTTATTTATTTTTTATTTGGGAAAGAATCAAATTGTAACATATGTGTAAAACTCATGACGATACCAAAAAAAAAAAAAAAAAAAAAAGAGAAAATATCGTCGCATTTGCATTAGTGTGTCTAATTTTTGTTTGCAAACAGATTCGTAATTATTTCCCCTGTGCTCACTGATGCATAACGAATGTTTTCCAGTAAATGTTAATTCTAATTTGGAGAATTTTATAGTTTCACAATTCCTCACTACATAGTCTTCTATCTACGTGTTTGGATATTTTGATAACAGATTTCCCTATTAAATGTTTAATTTTCTCTATAAATATTTGTCTTAAATTGAAATTGTTTTGAATTTACTACATAAGCAAAGTTGCCCGAAGGAGGAGAGCTCAAGTAACAGATATTCTACGTAAAAGCAACCTATTGTAGAATGATGATGCTTCTTACCTTCAGCACATAATCTTAACGTTAGAGTGTCAGAGAGAGAAAAATCCTGTTTTTCCTCCCCTATGACCACTCATCTTAAAGTTCTACCTATAATGATTCGTGTCACATACTTTCGGCTCTCCAAAGACATTCATATTTATTATTATTATTATTATTATTATTATTATTATTATTATTATTATTATTATTATTATTCCTGTGACTTTTTGGCGCCCTTCCCCTAGTAGTAGCCTATATTTTACATTTTATCATAGTGTTTTTAATAGTTTACCAGGAGCGTCATTTCAGATTTTGCTTTGGGGGGGGCAAGACCTCTTGATATAAGTAAAATTTCGCGTTTTTCACTGATTTACTACTATTCTAATGATAAACTCTATATACATCTCAAACTCAGGGGGGGCAAATGCCCCTCCCTGCCCTCCCTAAATGACGCCCCTGTTTTAAACCCATTTTCAAAAAGAAATCCTTACCTAGGAAAACTTCACAAAGAATATGGCCCGCTATAAACAATACCAACTCCACCCCCCCTGGTCTAGTGGCTAGCACGCCTGCCTTCTGTGGTACCGGGTCCAATTCCCGGTGGATTACTGTTGAACGATAAAAGTGGTTCGGATTCCACTATAATTAGTATCCACATCTCCCTTGCCCATTAAGGCATAACCGTGGAACGCTAACTCAAGCAAACAAACAAACAATACTTAATTCCCGGCACTCTTTATTCTACATGCCATCTCTCAATTTTTCGATACAGCCCCCTTAGTACTATGAAACTCTCTTCTTCCATAGTGAAATGGAAAAAGATCATATAATTGCCACTACTTTACAAGAATATAAACCAAAAACGTCAGTAGAAAGCACATTATAAAATTTACTTTTTGAGGCTCGTTTTGGTGCCCCTCTTTCTCTGGCGCCCCGGGCAGTCGCCCGGCCCTTAGTCCGCCCTTGAAAGTACGGACGCATAACTAAGGACTGCGGAGGAGAGGTTAACCTTCATGTTATGCCACTGGTTTGACGTGTTTGAAATGTTCAGTAAGTGATCGGTTAGTGAAATAATTTCGACAGTTACTGATGTTTAAAGTTTAGCTAAGACAAAGCTACCTAATCAAATACATTTGATATCGGGATGTCACAATTTGATTTTTCCTCACATAAAAAAGATAAAAACAATAGTAATAAAAACCCTTACTCGTACTGGGCTCCTAACTAACTAACAACCTAATTCTTACAGACTAGTTGCTCTGACCAACTGAGTTTCGATTTCTTACGCGAAAGAAGTCTGTTATATTAAGAGGCATGCTTTTCATTATCAAAACTGTTCGAAGTAATACGAACATGGCTTAAGAACAGAGACGGAACTGAATTACCACTCGATTGACCTTGAGGGCAAATCACCAAAGCGTAAAGACGTAAGTTCAGCATGCATTTCTCTGGAGTTGTGTTCAGTATTCCTATCTGCCAGTCATGCTTGTTCGTAGGAGTAATATGTTACAAACCTGACCTTTCGATACAGCACAATAGCAAAAGAATAAAAGGGAAGGAATTCTTGCCCTTGTGAACGTTGGATACCACCATGTGCAATAAAACTGTCGCGTCTCCTTGAAGTGATATTTTATCGAAAATAACTCGTTTTCCTTTATATAGTCTATCCGAAGTTTTTGAGGGTTTCAAAATGAGGAAATGTTACTGACAAACAAGGACGCATTCAGGGGTGGGTCCAGGGGGTCCGGACCCCCTCTGAAACCCAAACTTTTCTGTAAATTTAGCCTAATTTTGGGGATTATCTTTTAAAATTTTATTATAATTTATCCTAATATTGAAGTCGGACCCCTCCCGAAATAAATTACTGCATACGTGTCTCTGACAATTTTCAATATATTCGTTAAATAATAAAGTAAAATAACTAAATTAGGAGCAAAAAGCTTTAATAATAATAATAATAATAATAATTGAAGCGAGCTTAACGAGTTTCAACCGTACGACTCAACCAACGTTTGGGTGCCTGTTCGTTCGTCTGCTCCTCTCATAAAAGACATTTCATTTTAATGAAACTAGTAAGTGCCTTCTTTTAGCTCTGCGGAGTAACTATTGCTTGGAATATGAATCTGCAAAACATAAGAGGTAAAATTAACCAAATGGTGCAAGTTTCCACTTATATATATAAAACAATTTTGCAATATCAACTACGTGAATCTTGTCCCATAAAGAAGCCGAAACCCCTACACCGAAGAGCCCTCCGAGATTTGATCATTGTCCACACGGACTGAAATTGTCATTTGAAGCCAAGACTTTAATATGAAGCCAATAATTTCTTTAAAATAGACGGAAAATTCGGAAGTTATAAGCATTTTCATATTTTTGCCTTTTCCCATAAGGGAGCCGTAGCCCCCTATACTGAAGAGCCCCCCCCGGAGATTTGATCATTGTCCACTCGGACTGAATTTGTCATTTGGAACCAACACTTTAATACGAAGCAAAATATTTCTTTAAAATAGACGAAAAATTCGAAAGTTATAAACATGTTAACAATTTTGCCTTTTCTCATAAGGGGGCCGTATTAGCCTACACTGAAGAGCCCCACGAGATTTGATCATTGACCACTTGGACTGAAACTCTCATTTGAAACCAAAACTTTAATATGAAGCCAAAAATTAAACTTTTACATCAATTTAAACTGACTGGGTTCCGGTTCCCCCCACTATTGTTTAGTTTAGTTAAGTGGTAATTTGTGACAGCTTCACATCATCAAAAGAATGTTTCACTTCCCCTCCCCTCCCCCAGGAGTTCGTGCTGGATCCACCACTGGAATCAATAGACACTCTTCCTATTCTTTTTGTCACCCTTGATTGTGTAGGGGCTCCTTCGTACAAATAAAGAAGCAGTAATATTACAATCAAGGGGCGCTATATATTAGGTATTCTTTTAGTTACCTACCCCTAACCGCACAGGGCCATCTTTCGTAGAATAAAAAATATTACGTGATATTCCAATCATGAAAGGGGAGAGGATGCTGTAAATATATTTCTTATTCATTTTGTCTGTCCTGCTTATCAAAAATTACTTTCTGTTGGAAGGGTACTGAAATTAGAGGGGCAAAATAAAAAGTCGTACCCCCTCCTACATGGTTGCTCAAATAAGTACTATAGAAAGCATTTTAAACTAAGATATTTAAGATTTAAACTAGGAAACTAAGATATCCTTACATTATGTAAGGATGGCATATTCAGGATTATTATTATTATTATTATTATTATTATTATTATTATTATTATTATTATTATTATTATTATTATTATTTGAATGTTTTTGGAGCACCGAAATTTTGTGAGACGAACAACGATATGTAGAGGTTTAAGATGGGTGGTCATAGAGGAGGAAAAACAGGATTTTTCTCTGTCTGACTCTCTAACGTAAAGATTATGTGCTGAAGGTAAGAAGCATCATCATTCTACAATAGGTTGCTTTTACGTAGAATATCAATTACTTGAGTTCTCCTCCTTGGGTCTACTTACCTTATGTAGTAAATTCAAAACAATTTCAATTCAATACAAATACATTGTAAAACTTTTCCGTAATTAAACATCTAGGGAAAATTAAACATTTAATAGGGACATCTGTTATCAAAATATCCAAACACGTAGATAGAAGACTATCTAGTGAGAAATATTGTGAAACTTTATAAAATTCTCCAAATTAGAATTAACATTTACTGGGAAACATTCGTTATGCGCCAGCGAGCATATGGTGAGCAGTGAGCACAGGGGAAATAATTACGAAACTGTTTGCAAACAAAATTAGGGACGCTAGTGCAAGTGCGACAACGGCATTTTTTCTTTTTTTGGTATCGTCATGAGTTTTACACATACGTTACAATTTGATTCTTTCCCACATAAAAAAATAAATAAAATAACCGTAGTGTAGTGATAAAAATGACAACGGCATTTCCAGGGGATCGAACCCGCTACCTTCAGCGTACAGACTCGTTGTTTTAACTAACTGAGCTATTTGCTTTTTACGTGAACTGAGCCTGTTCCGGTAAAGACGATATTTCATTACGATCGTCCTACCAATTCGTCCTTTTCCATAGATAATTTCCACTATTTGCTCTATCTTTATGTTAATACTTAGCATATATTCATATATTTGGAGTTTGCAGATAATGCATATAATAAGACATACTAGAAATATTCGTTAAAAGTTTAGTTTGTAGATTTAATCCACATTTCACTCAATGACATAGATGTCGCTGCTTCGTGTTGAAATGCAGAATTCCCTCGCGTTCTTGAAAATTTCCCACTTTAGCAGAGTTGGTAATTCTCGAGATTTCTGTCGATTTAATGTTTTTTGCTTCTAATTTCTTTATTTTAAGCTAATATCTAACACAAATATTAAAAACGGGTTTGTTATTAACCTGTCCTGCTGGGGAAACCTTCCGAAATTTCGAACATATAAAGAAAACGGAGATATTTTCAAAAAACTTCAAAATAAAGAGACGCGTCATTTATTTTGCTCATGGTAGTACATCACCACACTTCGATTACATCTCTCATTTCCTGCTGGTTATGCAACCACACACGGAAAGTAAACATTGTGCGCCATTTTGTATATTTTCGAGCTTTCGACCTGGTACCACGACTTGTGAATTATGGTGGATAGACTCGCCCTCGGTGTTCATCTCGAGCCCCCTTTCCTTAGACAATTTTCCGGGAATCCCTCCGTTTATTTGGGGAATCCCTTGCGCGTGCATTGCAGAGTTATCAACCATGCATTTCTGCATAGCGCATGTCTGACTTCGATAGTCATTCATTGGACCGCCCACTGTCCGATTCATACTTTTTGAGATATTCGTCTCTAAACTTCATTTTCCCACACTTTCGACAGGCCCTATCTCCGTTACGAAGCGTTTGCGGACACATGTTTACTAAGACTTTTTTGTTAGTTTTGGCATGTACTATCTACGGTTTAATTTATGACCATTACTTATTAAACACCCTGTATATATATATATATATATATATTATTTTAGTTTAACCCAACAAAGTAGATACTTGATGCTAGTAATCCATATTCACAAGTGAGACTTCAAATAACTTGGAGTTTCATGCCCTTATTTTGTATTTCTAATACAGGTCAACAGTATTTATATAAATTGAGTCTGCACAAAAGACATAGACAGTTGAGTCGTTTTCAGTTTTCCCTCAAATTATTCTAAAATATTAAGAGGTTTGATTATAATAATTATTATTTTAATTTTCTTTCCTTTTTTTTCTTTTTTTTTTTGTCAATATTGCTAAACATATCATCATCATAATAGCTATTCTGCTATTATTGGCAGGTTATTTGCTTCAACAGACAAGGTTTGACGTTCGGTGGTCCTCAGCTGGTCTCTTCGTCTTGACGTGGCAATTTTCTGTTTCAATACCTTCCTTCAACTAGTCTGCTTCGCTCCCTCCCTCTTTTTCCTTCCACAATACTCTCTAGCACGTCCCTTGTAATACAGTTCCTCGTCAGCCAATATCCTAAACAGTTCCCTTTCCCCCACTTAACAATATCTAAAATTCTTCTTTTTTTCTCCTACTGCTAATATTTCTAACACATTCGTTTTCGTTCAACACGGCTAATTCTCTCCTTTTTTCTCCATGCCCATGTTTCGAAAGTCTGCAATTTTTTCATCGCTTTTGCGTAATGTGAATGTCTCTGCCCCATGGAGTACATATTGGAATCAGTAAAACAAAAATTCAATATTTAATTGGAAGTTTGTTTAATACAAGAATTAGCTAATCGTGGTTGGAAAGAAAAGTCTGACGCCTTTAGAGTGTAAAAATAATTTTGCAATTCATGGTATTTCAATAATCTGTGCCGCCTGATTTTCTTTCATGCGAAACAGGGGTAGCCTCCTCAGTTTGGGAACCAGTGGAATGTTGGATCTGTTAAAAAATATATATATAAACAGATTACGAAACCCTGTGATTTAGGCATATCTTATAAGTAGTGAAGCATGGGCACCCATTAAAAAAAATAAAGGTCATAACCTATGTTGTACGCTATCATACTTACACGACGTTAAATTATATTACATTTAGAAACACACATTATATTTCCGTTACTACTGGTGCTTTGTAGAGTTTATTATCCCTTATATCCATAGTAAAATTTACTTATGAAAAGCTTGAGATTTCTTAAATGCAAGACTTGCAAGACTCTTGCATGCAAGACCAAGACCAAGACCAAGGGTTCCAGTGCAAGACCAAGACCAAGACTTGATGTGCAAGACCAAGACCAAGGCTCGATGTGCAAGACCAAGACCAAGACCTTGCGTTGAGTTGAGTTGATTTTAGTTTAGCGTCCCTTTCAGCAGCGAGGCTATATGAGACGTGGACCTACTGATTAACGTGGAATTCGAACCACATGAGCTCCCGCCGGGAATCGAACCCGGGTCTCCCACGCCAAAGGCGCGTACGCTAACCGCTTAGCCACGGAGGAGCTCAGACCAAGACCTTGCATTTGCTCATCACTAAACAAAACACATCAATCACTTTTTGTTTATTGTTATGCATATTGTGATTATTATTATTATTATTATTATTATTATTATTATTATTATTATTATTATATTACTTTTATTATTATTACCATTTTTATTAATAATAATATGCAAGGTCAGTGGTAGCCCATGCCTTCAAACCAGTATACGTCACTGTTTGAAACTATGAACTCTACATTAACATAGGTCGTCTTTCGATCATTTTATGTTCGAAGGTGTGCATGGGTGTCTTACCCCTTCCCCCAAAGCATGAAAAACAAACACAGCCAGGGGCAGAGAGAGAGAGACACACAGAACACAGAGCTCGCTGTGTAGCTGCAAGAGACCTATGGGTAACTATAGTTGCCCTCTTGTTACAAGGTGTTGAGTCAGGTAGTATCAAGGTCAGTTCCTGCAGTTGAACACGAAGTTGACTGTTAGAAAACAGAAGCATATAACTAATCTCATCTGTTAACTTTTCACGAATATTTTTCACCTTCATGTGTACAGATCACGTCTGGCGTACATTTAAAAGGCATGCTGTGTCAAGTATATATTCCCAAAAAGATATGAGTACTCAAAAGGCAAAAACCTGTAGCTACTTTTGTTTTCCTTTTTCTATTAGTCAGTGGAAGCGTTGTTTCAACATCCTTCTTGTAGCTTGCTTAGCACTTTCACTTCCTCTTTTTAGTTGAGCTTTCGGCTATGAACACTAGGGATGGCCACATTTTTTCGCAAAATACTTTTTCCAAAAAATGAATTTTTCAAAAACGAAAATTTTTTCGAAAATACGAATTTTTTTTTCGAGAAACGAAACACGATTTTTTTTCGAAAAAACGAAAACGAAATTTTTCCGAAAACCGGAAAACGAAAACTACCGAGAAACGGAAAACGGATAATTTTTGTAAAACAAACTGAGTTTATTTCATTTGTTAGTACTTCCAAACTATAGTATACTATGCATACGTATAGGAAGTCTTATAGAAGGGCTATGTTCATCTGTCTGCCTATCCATCCGTTCGTCTGTCAGCTGGTATCAGAGCAAGAGCGGCAAGAAATAGCGAGAAGCATACATGTAAGTTTGCAACACGAATAGATTCATCTAGTGCATTTGACTTTTATTTAATAATCCAGAAGTGGTAGAGATCTATCGCTTTCTGCTACATTGTTGATCAACACAGAACACAAACGGTAACATATAGAAAGACGCGATTTTCCAGAACCAATTCAGTGTCCCAAGAATATATTCAATGTTCGCCCTTATTACACTTGCAGCTTAAGCTATGCATAAGTGTCGAAAGTCTTGAGAATGGCTTTGTCCGTCTGTCTGTCGAGAGGTGTCAGAGCAAAACAGTAACAAATATTGAGAAGTCGTTTCTTGCGGTCGATTTAGAGCCCCTAAAATAGGTTCGATCTCCTAAATTAACCCTCCATTTAAAACCGTAAGTGGTTCTAATACCATTTTTGGTTTCAATTTGTATCGCTATAGAACGAAAATCGTAATAGATAGCGAGAAGCGATTTGTTGCAAACAATTTAGCGTCTTAGACAACATACAACTATCCACAACATTTAATCAAAACCAGAAATTGTTTATATTTACTATTATTTCCGGTTTTAATACTGAATTACGAGATATCGAGATGTAGATTTTGGCAATCGATTCAACTACCTAGAAATAGCTGTACCTTTTCCATTAATCCTCTATTCAGATCGGAAGTTGTTTAAAATAATCATTTTCGGTTTAACATTGATCGATATAGAAAAAAATAGTAATAGATAGCCACAAGTGTTTTTTTTTAAAATCTATACAGCGTCTCAAGAGTATATAAGCTATATATCATCTCAACGCACAATACTATCGAAATTGAAAGTGGCTGAATTTACTAGTATATTCAATAGGGATTCAATACGGATTTTTATAAAGCAAAAGATTGAAGAAATAGTGATGCGCTTTTTTGCGATCGACTAAGCGTTCTAAGAATAGGCTCTACCTTCTCCCTTGATCTCTATTCACACCAGAAGTGGTTCAAATTAACGATTACAAGTTTCAACATTAATCGCCACAGAACAAAATTGGTAATAGATAGCGACAAGTGGTTTATCTACAATCGATTCATGTTCTCAAGAGGAAATACAATTACAATCTACAACACTCCACAAAGGCAGAAATGGTTGAAGGTTATTACTATTTTTGATTTTATAGGTAATACTAATTTCCATAGAGCAAAATCGGTCAGAGATATCGAGATGCATTTTTTTAAATTAATCCAGCATCCCAAGAATAGATTCCACCTTCTTCGTTAACACTTTATTTGAACCGAAAGTGTTCAAATTAACCATTTCCGGTGTTAACACTTGTCGCGATAAAACAAAATTGTAATAGATAGCGACAAGCAATTTTCTGGAATCAATTCAGGGTTTTAAGAGAACATATCTTCATAACCTGCACCACTCTTCTGAAACGGAAATGCTTGATATTTACTACTACTTTCGGTTCCAATACTTATATGCATAGAACAATAACTATAAAAGATATCGAGAAGTTTTCTGAAATCGATTCAGCGTCCTAAAAATAAATTCCGTCTCCTCCCTTAACCCTCTATTCAAGCCGGAAGTGGTTCAAATTAGCCTTTCCTGCTTTCAATCTTTATCGCCATAGAACAAAAACGATAAGTGATAGCTAATAATGGCTTTTTGATATGGATTCAGCATCCGAGGAACAGATTCTATCTTTGATTTTATTAACCTATTCCAACCAAGAGTTTTAGTTGTGCTACTTGTTGTACTGAAGTTTTGAATATTCAATTCGCATGGATTGCAAGTCTGCCTCAGTTTTACACTGTGAAACGAAACTCATTTGTTTCTCTACAAAAACAGGAAGTAGGAAAAATGTATCACAATCAGGGGGGATCCAGGGGTCGATCGCCCCCAGAAGAGAACACTCCTATTTTATATATAAATAAAACCCATCCCAGAGTTGGAGCTCGTAAAAATAGCTCCAAGTAGCAGTATTACAACCCCCCCAGAAGTCCGTCCTGGATCCGCCCCTGATCACAACTCCCGGTTTCAGTATTGATCACCATAGAGCAAGCGAGAAGCATGAATTCAGTACCTTCGCAATAGACTATGTCCAAGTTTTATCCTGTGGTAGAAATTTACTACCACTTCTAATTTCAATAGTGATCAGCATAGAGCAAAACTAATAAGAGATAATGAGATATGTTTATATATATGAATCCAGGATTCGAAGATTGTCATATCGATCGCTATCCCTCTATGTAAACCGGAAATAGTGAGAAACTGCCATTTCCGATTTCATAGTAAAGAAAAGGCGATAACCGGAAGCAGTTTTTGATATGGATTCTGTGCCACAATGGTAGTTTCCATCTCTAAGTTTAATGCAACCGAAAGTGATAAATACTTACTATATCTCTGGTTACAATCTTACTTTCTCATAGAACGAGAGAAGTACTAGGAAGCGACAAACGTTTCTTTTCAATATATAATTTTATAATTCCAAGAAAAGATTTCAAGCCCTGCAACTGGTCTAGTGGCTAGCGCGTATTCCTTTGATGCACAGGGTCCCGAGTGGGAAAACATTGAACGTGTTATGGTGGTTCGGATTTCACTTTATAATGTAGGTCCACGTCTTGTATAGTCTTGCTCGATTCTAAAAAGGGACGCTGAACTTCAACAAACAACCAAATAAAAAATATTTCATCTTAGTAGTATTCTTCTACTGAAGTTAGTAGCAGTAAAAACAAATACGAAAACGAAGACCCACCTATTTAAAATTTGAATTCTCGTTTGATGAGATTATTATAGTCAGATACTTAGTTATTTGTCTTACCGTATATAAAACATCTTTAGAACAAATAAACCATTCAATAGTATTTTGTTAGTATTAAATTGCCTATTTTTGAAAGCAATCAAATTGTTTTTGATACTGACTTAATTAGTTATAGAAAATAAGAGAAATGAATGGGGGATCTTAGTGAGAAGTCTTTAGTATCAGTACATATAATCACTTCATGTTTCATATTTTGTTAAAATCAATTGTTAAAAGTCAATTTATTACAGAGTTGTCTGATACTATCACGATCAGTTTATACAGCATCCTTCTATTTGGTAATTTATTAGTCTTTTTTTACATTATAAAATATAATGTCAGGCTAATTGCTGTATCGCCGGACTAATTTTAGGAAATTTACCGGGTCAATTGGAGAATTTATTTAAGTTTATGAGGAAGAGTGATTGAAAGTCAGGTAAGGGGAATAGCAAAAGCTCAGATAGTGATTGCATTTGCTGGTTGTTTTTGATGTTGTAAGCGGCACTGTATGTGGAGACGGATGGACTATTTCGCGGAGAGGTACACTTGTTTTACTATACGGATCCATAGATTGTAAAATGTACAGAAAAAATTGGGTAAATCTTTAATTTCCCCATTTCATGTCGAGAACAGAACCCAACCAACCCCTGCGGGGCTTCAAACCCGTTCCTACTATTATTACTACTACTACTACCCCTACTCCTACTAATACTACGACTACTGCTACTCCTACTCCTACTACTACTTATACTATGGATCCGTATATTAAAACTGCGCACCTATTAACATAATCTAACGTAACTTAATGTAATCCAACGAAATATAAACGAATGCAGTATATTTTGTTCCAGTTTTTCGATTTTCAAATTGATCCGGCGATTCAGCAGTAATGCCATATTGTCGATAACACATTAATAATCACTAGTAAATAATTATTTTTTAATATTCTGTAAAATATAAATTTTACACTGTTTACCTTTGTGAATTATTATTTCTAATTTATATCCCTCAAGAACCGAGAACCAAGGGTCTGTGGATCACAATATTTCATGCTGAGCTCGCACACGTACTAGACTTGTTAAATGAAATGAAATCTTTAAGTTTTACGTCCCACGGTTATGCCGGTTAGGCTAAAGGAGACGGTGAAGATGAGAAATGAATGAAATGGTGAAATGAAGAAAGTGGGAGGAAACGGGAGAACCCCGAGAAAACCCACCACGAGCACGATGTTTGTCCACCACAAAGTCCACACGGCACGAGCTGGGATCGAACCAGGGACCCCAAGCACCGGAGGTGAACGCTCTACCACTGAGCCACCGTGCCCCCCTAGACTTGTTAAAGTCTATGACCATATCAACTTTGGCCAATATCGGATGAGATTAACGCGTTTTAATAAAATTTATTCATTTAACTAAGTTCAAGTCCAAATTTTCTGAACAGTATTTTGAGAAAAAATACTGCTACAGGCTAGTCAGAGCATCAATGCAACTCTGTACTGTCAGCAGTTGAGCCGTGTTCAAAAAAAAAAAAAAAGTACAAAGCTGAGCCCCACGTGGCTAGGATAACCCGGGACACCATTCTACACTTTGGATGGGAAACACTATTGCATCCGCCATACTCCCCGGACATTGCACCGTCCGATTACCACCTGTTCCATTCCTTGGACAATCAGCTTAGAGGACACCAGTTGAAATCCCTAGTAGAGGTGCAAAATGCACTTGATACCTTTTTCGATTCACGGCCCACCAAGTTCTACCGCGATGGAATACATGGCCTTCCAAAACGTTGGCAGAAGTTGACTATTTTTGATCTTCCAGGTATGTCTTAGGTTAAATATCGATGTTTGAAGGTGTTGGGTGAAAAAGCGACAGATCTTTCTTGGTTACCTTTATAGTTACTAAGCTCGTCAAGATCTACCACCTTACCAAGTTTGGTAAAAATTGGATGAGTTCCATCTTTCGCGCTTTAATGAAATTTCTTGATTTCACTGATTCCAAACCTAACATTGATAGCTAATAACTCAGGAACAAAAAGTCTGCACATCATAATATTTTATATGAGCTTCCATGCATACCAAGCTTGTCAATATTTACGATCCTACCAACTTTAGTCAAGATCATTTGAGTTTAATCAAATGCGACTTAGTGAAATTTCTTGATATCACTAACTTAAAACACAAATTTGATTAGCAATAACTCTGGAACCAAAGTCCCAAACACCATAATATTTAACATGTGTACTAAATACATTGCAGTCCATAACCATACTGATTTTGGTCGTGATTGGATAAATTTCGTCAATAGTAGCACTACACACTATCCTTTCATTAGATCGAGCTCCTCCGTGGCTTAGCGGTTAGTGTACGCGCCTTTGGCGTGTTAGACCCGCGTTCGATTCCCGGCGGGAGCTCATGTGGTTCGGATTCCACGTTAATCAATGAAATGAAATGAAATCTTTGAGTTTTACGTCCCACGGTTATGCCGGTTAGGCTAAAGGAGACGGTGATGATGAGAGATGAATGAAAATGGTGGAATGAAGAAAGTGGGAGAAAACGGGAGAACCCCGAGAAAACCCACGAGCACGGTGTTTGTCCACCACAAAGTTCACTTGGCGGGGGCTGGGATCGAACCCGGGACCCCAAGCACCAGAGGTGAACGTCCACGTTAATCAGTAGGTCCACGTCTCATATAGCCTCGCTGCTGAACGGGACGTTAAACTCAAAATCAATTCAACCTTTCATTAGATCCAAATCCAAGGAGCACGGTAGCTCAGTGTTAGAACGCTTACCTCTTGTGCATTTGATCCCAGACCAAGTAAGTTCGTGGCAGACAACATCGTGTCCGTGTATTTTCCCGGGGTACTCCCATTTCCTCCCACATTATCATTCCACGAATTCCGAAAACTTTTCGAGAAACGAAAAATCATCAAAAAAGCGAAAACGAATTTTTCGAAAAAAATCTTTTCGAAAAAACGAAAAACGATTTTTTACGAAAAACGAAAAATCTTTCGAAAAAACGGAAAACAAATTTTTTCGAAAAATGAAAGACGAAAAAATTTCCGAAAAACGAAAAACTTTTTTTTTCGAAAAACGAACGAAAAAACGAGAAATGAAATTTCCGAAAATCGAAAAACAGATTTTTTTAAAAAGGCCATCCCTAATGAATACCACCGCGACAAGTCGTGGTTCTTATGATAGTGGCGTATTTTCGTCCGGAGAAATTATGGAAATAATAAATAATGTAGACTCCGATGCTTTTGAAACGGACGATGAATGTAGTTTGTACGAAGATTCTAGCATCAATTTATGTGACACACATACCTCTTTTCATATAACATCGCTGTTGAACGGGACGTTAAACTCTAAATCAAAACTCAACACATACCTCTTTCTATTTAAAAATATTGTGTGGTATACAATATTCGGAATTCAAGATGGCTGCCATGATGTGCACTAAATCATTTATGTCGTTATTATTGTTCTGTCCCAATACTTTTCAGTAACCCTGTATACAGATCCACATGTCTTCTCACACCAAAATTAATCTAATGTTTTCCACAGAATATTTTTCATACTAATATGTATTTTTATACTTTGATCCAGGAGTAGAAATGGAATTCTAGAAGTAAGGGAAAAGTCAGCAATAGATAAAGTTTGATTGAGCTATGTCACGAGAATACAAACTCAGAAAGACGGTAGTTAGGGGCGGACTGGCCAGGGCCCTTAGGTCGCAATCGCGGCCTAGGCCCTCTAAGAAAACAATGATGAAAGAATAAAGAAAGAAAGAGAAAGAAAAGCTAAAACAAAAGAGAGCTAAATAATTCGGTAGCTCAGTGTTATTATGCTACCAACACACACTCCTCTTCCACCCTTCCATCAATCAGTAAGTTATCTTTTTTAATAGGGTCCTTTCGTTACTAGATTTGTGGCTAGGTCCATCTTTCACTATGGTCTTTTATTATCAGAAACTGTGATTTAGTTTGTACCTGGGGCCTTGGGCCCTTCTTTCAATATATTGGACAGTTGGGTCCTTCTTTCATTACATTGAGAAGTTGGGGCCCTGGGCTCTTTATTCATTATATTGGGCAGTTGGGGCCCTTCTTTCATTTCATTGAGCAGTTGCGGTCCTAGGCATGTTTTTCATCATGTTGAGCTGTTGGGACCTGGGACCTTTTTTCATAATGTAGGGTAGTTGCATCCCTTTCAAGGTTGAAGACTGGTGCCTGGTTTGTAGCTGGGTTCATATTTAACCACAGGCTGATTGATTCTTTATGGATGTTAATACACCTTGTAGGTCTATATTTGATAATTCAAAAATGGGAAAGCAACGCATTTTTAAAAATTTATTTTCTATCAAAAAGTTTACAAAATAACAGGAAAAAACAGTGGAAGACGCCAAGAAAGCGGGCATTTCAACATAATGGTTGATTCTATCCAAGATGTTTCAGGGCTTAATCAGCTGGCTATAGTAATTCTCTGCGTTATAAACGGTCAAGTATTTGAGCGGCTGTTAGTAGTTGTCGTAAACAGCTTGGGCGTCTCTGGCGGGGGGACGATGGGGACGCGTCCCTCCAATATTTTGAAGTACAAAATATTCAATATTTTGTTCTAATTTAATTTATTTACTAACGGCAGAATAACATATAAATGATAATAATTATATTTATTTGTCATATAATATTCAGGCTGTGTAACAGAGTTCTTGATATGCCTCACGGGGTCCGTGAAGGTAAGCAGAAATGTAACAAATGGAATTAAAGATAATAAACAGGTTGGGCTAGATAGTACCATTTAAATAACTTTCTTTGATGTCCTCCCCAAATTGCATATGCCAGAGACGCCAGTGGTAAACAATGACACCACAAGACAAGTAACTTATAATGAAATCAAAAGAGTACTTTGTGACAAAAATGTTTTGATGCTTGTGATCAGTGGCGTATTTAGGGGGGGCTTCCGGGCTTAAGCCCCCCCCCCGAAATCTTACTTACTATAGTAAAGTATATGAAATATCTTGCAGAATTTTCACATTTTCAGGCAAAGCCCCCCCAAAGTTAGCCAAGCCCCCCCCCCCCGAAACAAAATCGTAAATACGCCACTGCTTGTGATGATATTGTAAGTTGCTTTTTTGATGGAGCTGCTAACTTCAGTGGATGCTATTAAGGAGTTAAAGCATTACTGGAGAAGGATAATCCTGAAATCATTTACACCCAATGCATGGCTTATACTCTTATGACTTCGTTATGACAAATTCGACTGAGTAGATACCTGAAGCAGCAAATTTATTTGAAACCAGTGACATGTTCTGTCTGAATACTACAAAAGAAAGGATGTTTGTAAGAAAATGATTGATGCAAGCCACGAGGGACATGACAGACTACGAAAAGTTCAACAAGTTGGTACAACACGATGATGGAGCAGAAACAAGGCACTGAATGCAGTAGTGGACACTAATGAGTTTCGCTACGAAACATGAAACCAAGACGAGGATGACTGTCTATCATCAAGATTTCTTTCATTTTTATTGTTCCTCAGTGATGATGTACAGAACAGGGGTTTTAGTGCGAAATGAAAATTTTAAGCTAAACTTTGCTGAATAAATGGACAGAATTTAACACTGTAATGAGGACTTCTATGTTTCAGGACTTATTTACGGAAACGGAGCCTGTTTCAAAATACCTGCAGTCTCACGGATTGGACTGTCTTACTACCTGGAGATTTCTAGACAATTTGCAGCAGCAGCTTCAGAAGAAAATAGAGGCAAAAGATGTCTGTTTAATGCTTTACGAAAACACAAAAATATTTTGTGTGAAAATAAATCAACAGCTTGCGCAATCTGGTGTAAAGATAGCAATGGAAAAAAACTTTTTGCACAGAAGAATCTTAAAGAAAAAGAAAATGCCAGGAGAGCAGATGAACTGGAAAAGAACTTAAATATAATGTGAAAATGATTTATTCAGAATAAAAAAACCTTCAACGAAAATTCTGAATACAGCTGTTACATGTGTCAGTGATAGATTTCAGCAGCCGAAAGAACTCCAAATACTGGAACCTAAGGACTTTTCAGAAATCAAGAAGAATGGTGTATCTGCAAGAGCTTTCAGAGTTCTTCCGAAAAAAACTAAATATAAAACAGGAGAAAATATACAAAGAGCTCCAGCAGTTCTCTGTCGTGTATTTCACTGTCACAAAACGTTCTCGTTTTTGATGATCCTGAAGAGAATGATGCCCCTGAATCCGTAGAAGATGATGATGATTATGCATCTGAGCATGCTATGGAAGATGGAACATCTTTGGACGGGATTCACGGTAAGAGTGATAATGATGCTGCAAACACCTTGTATAAAAATTGTTTGTCATGTGCAGGGAAAATTTTGCACCAATTTCCGTCAGTCTAGTTGCTTTAATACTTTATACATTGTATACAAACATGCGTTGTCTCTACCATGCACACAAGTGACATGTGGAAGGTGCTTCTCAAAGTTAAAGTTAGAGTAAACAAATCTCAGAGCTAGTTTGTGTGAAGACATTTGGACACATTTTTGCTAATGAATATGGAAAGAGACATGTTAAATTTAGTGTCTGTGAACGAAGTTATTCAGAAACTCCGCGATTCATAAGCTGAACTGCAAAGAATCTTAACTTTTTAAAATTATTAGTTGTTTCGTGGTTCAGCAGTGTTTATCATTTTCAGTAAAACTGTCGTGTTCATTCCACATTCAAAAGTTATTATTAGTTGTTTAGTGTTACAATTTTTAGTAAGCTGCCCTGTTCATTCCATAGTAAAAGTTATTCGCTATTTAATATTATTTTTTTAGTGTTTCAGCTACTATACAGAGTGTCTCAAAAGTCCCGTGACATACGGTAACTCTTATTATCAGAGTTACAACAAAATATAGGCGGGGAAACGGTCTCCAAATATGATGTTTTCAATCTAAAGTGAAAGAATTTTTCAAATCGGACAAGCCGTTTGGGCTGTACGCTCTATATGCGCCCAATGTTACATGAAAATGCAACGTTACCATTTACCCGGACCCACAACATAAATGAATGAAGTTACTGTCTATTAAAAACATTATATTTGTAGGCGGTTTCCTCTCTTACATTTTGTTGTAACTCTGATAACAACAGAGTTATCCATGTCAGGGGACTTTTTAGACACCCCGTGTGGCAATGCAATAATAATTATAAAATACTCTCTTGAAAGTTTGTTTCTGGAAATTCTGTGCTTGCTTTGTCATCAAATTTTCAACGACCAATGATAAATTATAGCTTGCAAAAACTATCAAGTAACAACGAATTTACAACTGCACAACGCGATGGCTCATCGCAGATGTTCATTGTACGCAGTGGCGCAACCAGGATTTTATTTCGGGAGGGGCCAAGAATATCCAGTACAGTAGTCTGCAAACGACGTGCTGCACCATTTGATGTGGACAAAATTGAAATTTTGAATTCTCCTCATTACAAGCAATTTAGTTATCCTTATTATTAACATGCTAAAAAACCTTAAAATGAAAATTCCAATTCACAAATTCCAATTATTAACGGTTACAAGTTTTAAAATTTGCGCTATAATAAATATTTTGAACATCTTTATTTTTGCATAAAATGACGCACTCTTTACTAACATTTATTACTCTAAGAAATTAATGTAGGGGCTTTCACTGGGTATTTCTCCTTTCGTACAGTGCTTTGACTTAATTCAATATTCATTTATGCTTTGATCTATTTTGAAATTTCACCAAAATTTGTCTGCAACGCTGCTGTATAAGATAGATCAGGTTTGCTTCGGAGAGGGCATGGGCCCCCGAGTTCATAGCTCGTTGCGCCACTGATTGTACGTTATTTTAGAAATTGGTGTTATAGTCTGAGCTCCCTCCATAGTAACCGCGGCCTAGGCCCCAATACACCCAGTCCGCCTATGACGGGAGTGCAAGCAAACTTTCATGGAGAACGACTTAAGCGATAGCGATTGTTCCAAAACAATCAACAAGCAAACAAAACTAATATTATCATTCAAATTTCCTATTTGTTATTAATAACCACAGATATATTTCCTTCATTTGCATAAACACTTCAACTTACTAAGAGGACACAATCCTCTTTTGCATGATTGATCTCCACTCTTGCTTTGATCTCAAGCTTTTTACACGTGGAACCGTATTTACCGGGCCCTTTGGACGCGGGGTCTTTCTGACTTGTGCCTTTTTGACGCAGGGCCCTTTTGACTCGCACCCAGTTGACGCCTGGCCGTTTTGACCCGTGCCCTATTGTAATGGTGCTCCTTTTGATCAGGGCCCGTTTGAGGAAGTTTTTTGTTGACTCTGGCCCTTTTGTCGCAGAACCCTTTGGATCCGGACCCTTTTGAAGCAGCGTCCTTATAACTTGGCTCCTTTTGTTGCAGATCCTTTTTTGCCCGGGCCCTTTCAACGCAGAGCCATTTTGTCGCGGAGACCTTTTTACCTAGGCCCTTTCGACGCGGGGCTGTTTTGACTCGGGCATTTTGTAGCGGGCCCCCTTTTGACTCGGATCCGTTTGACGCAGGGCCCTTTTGACTCGGATCCTTTTGTCGTGGTACTCTTTTGACCCAGGCCCTTTTCATGAGGAGTGTTTTGATTCGGCCCCTTCTGACTCGGGTCCTTTTGTTGCGTAGACCTTTTGACCCAGGCCCTTTTGATAGGGGACCATTTGACTCGGGTCCTTTTGTAGCGGGGCTTTTTTCACTCGGGCAAGTTCGACGCAGAGCCCTTGCGACTCGAGCCCCTTTGTACTGGGAACCTTTGACTCGGGCCCTATTGATGAGGGGTGTTTTGATTCGGGTCCGTTTGACGCGGGGCATTCTGACTCGGGTCATTTTGTCGTGGGACCATTTTGACACGGGCTCTTTAAATGAAGGGCGTTTTGATTCGGGTCTTTTTGACTCAAACCCTTTTATTGCGGAGAGGTTTTGACCCGGGCAATTTTGACTAGGGCCATTTTGACTCGGGCCCTCTTGTAGCGCGGCACCTTTTGACACGGGTTCATTTCATGCAGGTCTCTTTTGTCTCGGGCTCTTTTGTCGTGGGACCCTTTTGACGCGGAGCTTTTGATTCTTGCCCTTTTGACTCCTACCCTTTCCTTGCGGAGAAGTTTGACCCAAACCCTTTTTTCGCGGGTCCCTTTTGACTCGTGCCCTTTGTAGAGGGGCCAATTTTGACTTCTGCTCTTTTCTTGTCGAGATCTTTTGACCCGAGCCCATTTGACGTGGGAAAGTTTTGACTCGGGCTCTTTTGTAGCGGGACTCTTTTGATCCTGGCCATTTTCATGAGGGGCGTTTCGTTTCGGCCCTTTTTGACTCGGGCCCTTTTGTTGCGGAGACCTTTTGAACCGGGCCCGTTTGACGCAGGTCGCTTGGGACTCAAGCCCTTTTGTCGTGGGACCCTTTTGACTCGGGTCCTTTTAATGAAAGGCGTTTTGACTCGTGCCCATTTTTGCGGAGACCTTTTGAACCGGGCTCTTGACGCCGAGCCGTTTGACCCGGGCCATTTTGCAGCGATGCCCCTTTTTGACCCGGGGCCTTTTGACTCGGGTTATTTTGTCGTAGGTCTCTTTTGACCCGGGCTCTTTTTATGAGAGCCGTTTTGATTCAGCCCCTTTTGACTCGGGCCCTTTTATTGCGGAGGCCTTTTAGCCCGGGCCGTTTGACTCGGGTTCTTTTGTAGCAGGGCTCTTTTTCAGCCGGGCTCGTTTGAAGCAAGTCCCTTTTTACTCGGGCCCTTTTGTCATGGACCCTTTTGATGCGGGTCGTTTTGATTCGGGCAATTTTGACTCCTGCCATTTTGTTGCGGAAACTTTTTGACTCGAGCACTTTTGTTGCGGGGTCATTGTGGTCTGGTTCTTTTGTAACATGGTCCATTTTGACTCGGGCCCTTTTGTTGCGGAGACGTTTCGACCTGGGTCCTTTTCACATGGGCCATTTTGACTCGGGCCCCTTTGTAGCGGGGCCTCTTTCAACCCGGGTCCGTTTGAAGCAGGGCCGTTTTGACTCGGGTCCTTTTGTTGCGGGCCATATTGACTCTGGCCTTTCGGTCTTTTCCCTTTTGTCAGGCCCTTTTGACATGGAACCGTATATATAACGCAGCAGCTGAAATACCTTGGGCAGGGGGCCTGGGGGAGTATGAGTAAATCGAAGGTAGATCGATCCAGGGCGCATTAAAATTAATCACATCACTGTTCATATCAATTTATTTTTTCTTTCGACATATCTGGAGATCAGTGTTTTGACTAATAGCCTACAGCGGCGAAAGACGATATACGTTATCACGATAGTGTTATGACTGTTAACGTAATATATATAGGGAATACAACGAAAAACTCTATATCGGTCTCCCCCCCGTTAGAAAAAATCCTGCGGGCGTTAGTGATTACGATGTTGCTTAGTTACTGAATTATATTATTCTATACACAGAATAAATACTTATGTGTTTTATATAATAATAAGAACCTGATCTACATTTATTACGGCCCTTGCTTTACGACAACGAAACATATTCATGTTCAGCGTAATCAGTTTCCATTCACAAATAATTACAGTGAGGCGAATGAAATAATTCAAGCCCGAACATGTAGTAAGTTTCTGAAGAGTGAAAAGCGCTAGTAGCAGTTGTTAGCAGTTTTTAACTTAACATATAAGACAATAATTTGAAAAACTGAGAATACAAATCTTTTCAGAGATGACAGTGCACTGATGCTTTAAATCTATGCCCTTACGTTATTTCCCTAGTCAAAATAAAAACTCTTCAAAATTAATCAAAATTTCTTATGCAACCATCCCTTCCTTAGAGTACTGCGGTGTCACATACCCGTCACGGCGATGTAAAGGCACTTTTGGCGACGAGGATACATGTGTTGGTCTTCCGGTACGTGGTGAGTCTTTCGTGAGTGTTTCGTCACCGTCCTTAAACTTGCTAAACCACCCTTGGACTGTCTGCGTAATCACGACACGCTCAGGATCAATGTCAAAACTTCTTCAGTTTCGTGTTCCTCGTGATCTAATTTGCAAAATATAAAAAAACAGGTGGGGTCCGGTTTACTTCCGTGGTCACTTTATACTCGAATATCTCGAGTTCCGAAATTCGAAATGTCAAAATTCCTTCAGATTCGTGTTCCTCGTGGTCTAATTTACAAAATATATAAAATAACAGGTTGAGTACAGTTTGCTTCCCTGCAGCCTACTTTTCAAACGAAACAGTTTTCCAGAGTGTACATTTTGCTTCAAACTGAGTTCTGCCCTGGCAACCAAACGTAAGTTCGCTTCTATAAGAGTGTTTAAAGTTACACTTGAAATTGTCATTCGGAATTCTTGTAGCTTATGCAGGAATGAATAATTCAATTACGTTTGTTACAACATCTACAAACGAATATTCATTCGTGTAGAACCTCCAATACATTGCATTAAATACACATGAAGTACACAAAGAAAACCATTCTGCATTAGAGCAGATCTCTGATTAGCAATTGGCCCTGCACACGCGCACTGCTCAGATAGTCCACAGCCTGAGCCTCAGCTTCAGTCCAAATTAGTGCTGTCGAAATGGGTTTTTGAAAAAAAAACGAAAACCGGTTTTTGAAAGAAGTGAAATTTCATGAAACCGAAAAGTCGGTTTTGAAAACCGCATTTGCGGTTTAGGTTCTCAGAAAACCAGTTTTCTCAACAAAAAACCGCAAATGTCTCAAAATTTCGACAGTACTAATAAGCAACGACGAGAAAACAGTAAAGAATCTTTCCCCACTTCGACTCACAGTTGCCAGATGGAGGGAAATTTCCCTCGGCGTAAAGAAAAAATGCTCAAAATTTGCAGAGGGGGAAAGAAGACATTTTTTCTTAAAATGTGTTAAAGTGTAGGGAAATTCTTGTTGAGTTAACTTTTACAATTAGCAGAATAAGAAAAATAAGTTGCAATTTCTCACAAAAAGGTATGGCTATCGTTATTGGGAAGTAAAAAGATACATAATAAAACATGATGTGTGTTTCCTTCACGTATAAACTATTGCAGGTGTCTGGAACTTGCGATAAGGAACCAGTCAACATATGGAAAACCACAACGTTCATATTTATCGGAGTAGCAAAAAATCAACAATAAAATTGTGTATTGCGATGAAGATTTTCTTTTCTTTTCTTTTCTTTTCTTTTTTTAAGAAAGAGAGATGGTGTTTTTTTTGTTAATAAAAGAAAGAGTAGCAGTACTATTTTTAAAAACAAGGGGAAAGAGTAATAATTATATAAAAGATCTCATTCTAAGTGGATGAGATTTCAAATTGAGTTTCATGAGTTGCATGTGTAGTGATGTTAAATAGGGATATACCTTATTTTCTATTTACCTTACTGTTGCCATATTACCCGATTTTAGCTGGTACAACCAGATTTTCACGTTCTATATTCGTCTCCCGCTTAAACATATCTTAATCACGAAAAAGACATCCGCTTTTTGGGATTGGAGAAAAATCTAAGACGACTTGGTTGATAAAGTATTGGTATATTCAACGTAAACCGTTACACCTCTGACAATCTCAATCGCGATTGAGTTAAATTTGGACTCGCGCTCAGGCTCAGGCTGTGGGCAATATGAGCATTGCGCGTGTGCAGGGTAGGGATGGCCACGTTTTTAGAAAAATACTTTTTCCAAAAATGAATTTTTCGAAAACGAAAAATGAAAAAGGAATAATTTTTCGATAACAAAAAACGAAAAAAATTTCGAAAAACGGAAAACGAATTTTTTTTCCAAAAGCGGAAAACGAAAAACGAAAAATATTTCGAATAAACGAACAACGAAAATTTTTTCGAAAAACGAAATACGGAAAATTTTTTGAGAAACGGAAAGCGAAAACTGCCGAGAAACGGAAAACGGATAATTTTCGAAAACGAACTGAATTCATTTCATTTGTTAGTACTTCCAAACTATAGTACACTGAGAAAAAAAACGTAGGTGGCATACTTAAAAACGTAGGTTACATTCGTAATTTCTGTAGTTTCTGGACTTAACGTACAAACGTATATAACATCCTGCAGCAAACGTATAACTGAAAAAGTATGTAGTATACGTACTGTCTGCATAAGTGCAATGACGTCATTCGTGTGACGTCATCTGCAGTAACAAATATATACGGAGGTGATATCTAGCTTTGTGACGTCAGGATCGTATGTAGCATGTCGGTTAATAATGACGACACTCACTGACTATCAGGACGGAGCATAATTTCAAGAAGTATGCAATATACGTTCTGTACGTATGTTTCTTGCGTTCAATCCCGAGACAGCATCTAAAATGTACTTGTGCCCCGTACGTACGACTAGATACAGTATACGTATTGTACGTATGTATTATACAGATTTTCCTTATGTCGCACACAGCTTGTCCCGATACAGCATACAGAATATCCGTATGCACCATACAGAGTGCACATATGTAGCTTATAGACTGTCTGCATGCAGCATATAGATTATACGTATGTCGCGTACAGGTTGGCCATATGTAATGTATGGATTGGATGTATGTAGCTTATAGATTGTCCATATGAAATATACGGATTTTACCTGTATCGCATACGTATTGCCTTGTTGTAATATATGGATTGAAAATATTCAGGATCTAGATTGTACGTATAGTGCACCATTAATGAAGTGCTACAACATACTGCAAAATGCATGATACATTCTTACTGTAATGTCGCATATTGTTTTTCTCTGTATGGAAACAAAAATAGTTTAAAATATGGTTGATCTCCTTTGTGGCAATAATAATAAAATTAACAATACTACACTTTTCAAATCTTAGTTTGGAGCAGTGAAACTGTCAAAAGAAATGTATTTACCTGCAGGGTGTCCTGTAAGTTTGGGCTTCCTGCTAATTCGTTGGAAAGCTACTGCAAAGCCAAGTGTTGAAAAGTGACACAAGTGTTAATTTTAAAAGTATGGGCACAAAGAAGGTTAACCATATGTTAAACTATTTTCGTTTTCATACAGAGTAAATCAATATGTGATATATTACTGTAAGAATTTATCATATGGTTTGCAGTTAGTTAGTTGCAGCACTTCAATAATAATGCAAAATGCACAGCCATATACAATCCAATATTCAAACTCAAACAAGATTTACGTACAATCATTTATTAAGTTGTTATCATCCATTGCTTGTACGATATAAAGATTATTTTACCTCATTCTTTTCCTTAATAGTATCTTCTTCTAAAGTGCAGTTGTTACCACAAGAGGCCTGAATAGAATTTTCCAGAAATAACTTCTCTGTACATTTTAATTAACAGGTATGTTTTTTTTTAATATCGCAATAATTAAAAGTATGCTGACAGCCGAAAACGTGTTCGCTCACAAGATGATTCCTACTCAGTACTCGCCATTAAAAATGCGACACCAAGAAGCAGACTGGGTAGCTGCACCAAAGTTCCCAGGCAGATACCTAATAGTAAGTGCAGAATATTCTTAAACGACCGCTGTATTCGCTGTGACAACGTGGTGACAGCGGAGGCGTTGTGCAGCCATCGACTAAACATATTTATCCTTCCCTGCTCTAGACATTCTGCAAATTTGGACTTTCCGGGATGCATCCTTCTTAGTGCAACATTTTAAGCAACGAGCAGTTTAACAGTCTCATACATTGCTTAAAGAAAGAGCAATGATTCTCAGAATTACTCAGAAGATATATATGCAATAATTTAAAACGGTTATTTCAATCTTTGCAATTCAGAGCACGAAAAGAAGTATAGCTAAAAAAACACTGATTTTAGCCAGATAGTAAACTCAATCACACTCAGTACCATTAGTTGCTTGGTGTTATCCGTAAGTCAGAGATCATGGTATCTCATTTCGTGTAGATTTTTACATTTGTTTAATGCTAAAAATGTATTTTATCGCTAATTGAACCCAGTACCATATATATACCGACAGGACGTACCTTAGTCACAAGGTGACATGAGTGAAATACTAAACTATTCGATTGACACCTGCGGCCTTGTCAACCCTAGAGAAAGTTACAAAGTGATTAAGTAAATACGGAACATAGTTCATACAAAGTATAGCGATGTATGAAGTCTCCGTTTCATATGACTTGGATAAAGGACACATCTGAAATATCAACAAAGAAATATATAATGATTTCTCTGGATAATTTGGATTAGTCCAGAATTCGAACACACACGTTGGTTAGTGCAACCTTTATATATATATATATATATATATATATATATATATATATATATATATATATATATATATATATATATATATATATACTTCTTTCTTCGGATTCCCAATAAAGTTGACTACTGAAAAGCTGAGTTATAGATTCTATATTAAAACAACACCTTCGCTAGACATGTTCAGTATACACATTGCCTTACATACAGAACAATACATTAGTTCTTAATGCATGTCTGAAATAATAGTGCTTCGTATAGAATTTTACTTCATCCAATCATAATAGCACAAAAATAAAAAAATATTGCGAGGGATAATATTCTTATTACAGAGAAAAAGAGTTGAAATGACTTAACACTAACAAACATTTTCTTTAAACAGAGATAATATTTTATTCTAATTTATGGAAGAAAGAAATAATAATTTGTAGTACAGTATTTTTATTAGGGTTATATATTCGTACAAAAGAATGTAAATACAATTGGGTCTGTCTTCAGAAAGGACGTACTTTTAGCCACAACCTACACTGCTTCTTTTCACTGTCTTCCAAGCAGAATCCTGGTTTTGTTTTGATGCACGAAATACCTGAAACAAAAATCAGAAAATATTTAAAATATTAAATTCAGTGTGCTTAACTTGGTTGTACTTAACAATACAAAGTATCTTAACATTTTTGAGATTAAATGGACAAAATCTGTTCGGTCAGGTATGGACTTTTGGGTTGCACGTAGAAAAACTATGAAGTGTTTATTGATGCTGAACAACAACTCAAAATGTATTACTATTCAAAAGTAAGTGGGTACCCCAATGGTGTTCGAGGTACCATGGGGTATCTAATGTCTGTATTTTTTAGATATGTGGAAATGTATGTCTCTAAAATGTAGGGAACTGACATTTGTTTACCGAAAACCTCAACTCGGTAAGCCTTAGGGATATTGAGATATGGGAAAATAAAGAGCGACACTACAGAAGTGTGGGGTTTGCGTACTAGGTGGTGCAGTTTCGGAAACGTAATTACGAGGACTTACAACAACCTCAAAAGTAGTTTCAATTAAATACACTACACACACGCCCTGATGGGGGTTTTCGGGTGTCATGATATTCGCAGAACTCTCATTTCTAAATATTCTAAAATATGTCTTAATAACGTTTTAAATAACGTTAGAGGTGTGTGTTTACCGAAACCGCAAGTCGGTACGCCTAACAGTTACCGAAATATGGTGAAATAAAAAGCGACACCATAGGTACGTGGAGCTTGCATATTAGACAGTACAATTTAGAAAATTAATTAAAATATGACTATCAAGATATTGTCAAATAAAGAGAGGATCCATACAGCTATGGGGTTTTCGTGTTAGGTGGTAAAATTTCCGAAACCGGTCATGGAAAGTTAATAAGCATCAGTATCAATTTCATCTTAAAATAATTAGGTATTTCCATGGAGTTTAAGAACATCATGGGGTCTACCAAGATTAAATTTTAAAAGTTTTGGAAAATATATTTTGACATTTGTAAAGAGTATTAGAAATATGTATTTACCTAAAACTTCCAGCTAGTACATCTAGCAGCTAGAGAGACACCATACACCATCTTGAAATTTCAGAAAACAATTATTGATCCTAACAAAAGTTAAATAAGATGGTACTTATATGGGTTAAGTGAGTACCTCAGACTCGTCAGTACAATTTCGATCGAAAGATTAATTCAGCTCTAAATTTTCTTTGGACAATTCCAAGCGTTCATCGGGCTCTGAAATAAAGTGAACATTTTTTGTCAATATCTAATATAGCAAGCGAGATATAAGGAATTATGTATTTTATGACGTCGTAAAAATAGAGACCCACATGGATTTGTACTTTTGAGTATTTGCTGTAAGAAGAAGACATTTCAGAAAACAACCGTATATACCTTAATAGACAATTAAATGGGCGGGGGCACAGTGGCTTAGTGGTAGAGTGCTTACCTCTGGTGTATTGGGTTCTTGGTTCGATCCACGGCCAAGTCAGTTTGTAGTGGACATCGTATTCGTGGGTTTTCTCGGGGTACTCTCTTTCCTCCCACCTTTGCATTCCATCAATTCTGTCAACAACATTCGCTTGCTTTAATCATAATCTCCCTGAGACTAAAATGCATAATCGTGGGTCGCTACACTGAAATATTTCCTTTTATTTAATTTTAAAATTAAATAGGGAGTTAAGTATGATCGTATTTCTATGGGTTAAGTGAATACTCCAATAGTTTCTGCAAAAAAAAAAGATTAGTTAAATACCCTACCACTAAGCTACTGTCTCCTCGCCCACTGAATTGTCTATTAAGGTATATACAGTAGTTTTCTGAATTTTTTTTTCTTATAGGAAAGACCCAAAAGTACAAATCCATAAAGATCTCTATTTTTACGTCATAAAATATATAATTCCTTATATCTTAGTTACTATCTTAGATATTGACAGCGAATTTTCATTCTTTTGCACAGCTCGATGAACCCTTGGAATTGCCTGAAGAAAACCTAGGACTGAACTAATCTTTCGATCGAAATTGTACTGAGGTACTGATTTAACCCATAGAAGTACCATCTTATTTAATTTTGTTGCGACCAATAATTGTTTCCGAAATTTCAAGCTTTTATTTCACAGTGTTTCTCCAGATGTTAGATGTACTAGCTGGAAGTTTTGGGTAAATACATATTTCAAATACTGTTTACAAATGTCAGATTATATTTTCAAAAGCTTTTAAAATTTAATTTTGGTAGACTCCATGATGTTCTAACACCCCATGAAGATATCTAATTACTTTAAGATGAAATTGCTACTGGTGTTTATTAACTTTCCATGACCGATTTCGGAAATTTTAGCATCTAACACGAAAACCCCTTAACTGTGTTGGTCCTCCCTTTATTTGACAACATCTTGATAGCCGTTAGTCATATTTTAATTCAATTTCCGAATTGTAGCGTCAAGTATGCAAGCCCCACATACCTATAGTTTATTCCCCCCCCCCCCCAAAAAAAATCAGTTCTTTACATTTTAGAGACATGTATTTCCATATATCTAAAATGCAGAAATTAGGTACCGTATTGGAACCCCATTGGAGTACTCACTTACTTTTGCATAGCAAGGTAAAAACGCCAGTGGTTCTCACTTTAAGTTTGAAAACATACTATTTTGTCTCTTCTCTGAGCGTCGTGAATCTGTCGGAGCTGTACCATAGTTGGAAAGACTCACTGATCCTTCCTATAGTGACCATGTAGTCAGAATTCAAAAAGGAGTAGCCGTTGAAGGAAAACCAATATTTTAAAATCCTTGCACCAGTAGTCGTCACCTTAAAATCAAAATGTTCCAGTAGTAGTCAGGATTTTCTACCAGTGTTCATCACTCAAATAACTTGACAATTTACTCAAAAACGCACTGTGTATCAGTTTAGGGTTGAGAATACAATATAAAGTAGTAAGCTTAATAACGTTGCATCACTTTTAGCACTCAAGAAAGAAAATAAAAACGTTTTTACATACTTTTTAAAGCAATTTCAGAAATAAAAATGTTAACTGAATTCAAAAGTTAACTGTATATCACTTCCACGTTAAGAGTACAATATTAAATACTATGTTTAATAACTATACGTCACTTTAAACTCTCGAGAATGAACATAAACGTTTGTACATACATTTTAAAAACAATCTGAGAAACAAAATAAGTTAACTGAATTCAAAATTTAATTATACATCACCTTAAGCTTAAGAATACACTATAAAATGCTGAGATTAATAAAAAATGAAATCATTAAGTTTAACGTCCCACGGTTATGCCGGTTAGGATAAGGAGACGGTGATAATGAGAAATGAGTGAAATGGTGGAATGAAGAAAGTGGGAGGAAACGGGAGAACCCCGAGAAAACCCACGAGCAAGGTGTTTGTCCACCACAAAGTCCACACGGCGCGAGTTGGGATCGAACCAGGGACCCCAAGCACCGGAGGTGAACCCTCTACCACTGAGCCACCGCACCCCCTGAGATTAATAACAATGCATTACTGAAGAATGAAAACAAAAATGTTTTAGCTACCTATATTGTATTTACATGTTATTTCTCATTAACATTTTTTTTTTGATAACTCATGATCAAGTCTAGGGATGCGCAAGAGAAAAGATTTGAGGTTGTCTCCTCTCGAAAAGGTGCCGCGAAAGTTGTCTCGTCTCGAAAACTGGATCCGTTTCTATTGGAAAAGCTCTATCTTGTCTCGAATTTCGTAACAAAAATTGTCTCGTCTTGTCTCGTGCGCATCCCTAATCAGGTCCATAGCCAAAAACTTCATTTCGGAGGGTGCTCGATAGGGCTTTGGGATATCCGAATTTAGATATAGATAATCGATGTCGACAAACTATCGAAACTTGTTCGAAATATCGAAAAATACAGCAATATCGAAATATAAACAATATCAAAAATCGAAAATATACAAATATGAAAGAGATCAAAAATATGGATATATCGAACAAAAATGGATATATGATCTTGGAATACGATTTGGTGGAATAATGAGGGAGAAAAATAATCATTGATTAAAGATTAAATTGAAAAGAAATAAGAGCCTGACGCTCAAATACTTATCTATCCGGCACCCATCTTGATCCCCATAAAATATCATGAAGTGCTTCATTGATTCTAAACCCAATAATAGTAATTTAACAATAAACACAATATATAATTTACTACGCACCTTGAAATGTAGAAATTAATGATTGTAATCCCCAGCTTTCCAATAGACCTTTGATTTCTCCAAATGAAGATTCGGATATCTTGTTTCTTCTCAAGCAATAATGGGTTACAATAATCAGTTGCAGTCCAAAGCCAAGTCACTAAGTTAAGCATAAATATAAAAGAATTCATTAGTTAGATGCATACAAAATCCTACGCATGTAAATCCGAATCTACTTGTATTAAATTGTAAATTTAAACAAACTAAATTATACCACAGTTATAGTGACATCAAACATACATTAAATAAGGTATACAGGGTGTCTCAAAAGTCCCTGACATAGGGTAACTCTGTTATTATCAGAGTTACAACAGAATGTAGGAGGGAAAAGCATATCCAATTATGATGTTTTCAATCTAAAGTGAAGGAATTTTTAAAATCGGATGACCCGTTTGCGCTGTACACTCTCTATGCGCCCAATGTGAAATGAAAATGCAACGTTGCCATTTACCTGGACCCACAACAGAAGTGAGTGAAGTTACTGTCTTTTACGCTAACATGTCGATGGCCAGCCCCCGTTTCAAACAGTAACTTCATTCACTTATGTCGTGGGTCCAGGTAAATGACAACGTTGCATTTTCATTTAAAATTGGGTGCATAAAGAGTATACAGCACATTCATCTTGTCCGATTTTTTAAAAAAGTGTTCACTTTAGATTGAAAACGTCATATTTCGAGATGTTTTTCCTCTTACATTTTGTCGTAACTCTGATAATAACAGAGTTACCCTATGTCAGGGAACGTTTGAGACATTCTGTATACATCATAAGAAGTTCCTTTCTAAATTCTACACGGATGTGGTTTCATTGAATGTGAGGTGGGTGATACACATTAGGCCTTTTGGGAGTACGTCACACGGACGACCGTAATTTTGTGTTCAAAATTTTAATGAACTGGTGGGATATGTGATACATATGGCCACGGGCTAGAATTTTCTCAGTATGTCAAATATGCAATCAGATTTCATGCAGCTTAATTTGGTGAAAAGCTATTGCCAATTGAACGTTACATTTACCTCTTTGTTGCAGATGTTGAACCATGCCGTTAGCACGTGAGGAATGGATCGAAATAATCAAACTGTGGGGCGGGAGGAGTATATGTGTAGTGGTTGCCGATTGCAGAGTCATCCACAATGTGACTCTGTGTCACATGTTTCAGTGTCACAGTAATTAACTAAATTTGAGAAGACGGGCACATTCGTGAACATACATCGTAGCGGTTCAAACTCGCGGGACCTTGTTCCTTCCCCATTTTGAACCGGTACATGAAAATGCCATTTACTCCATGTTTGCCTGCGCCGATTTTGAAAATTCCTTCAGTAATCGATTTCTCTGGACGAGTACTACAAGAATCAGTTAAAATCTCGCGGGCCTTTTTTCTTCCCATTTTGAACCGGTACCTGAAAATGCGATTTTCTTCATGTTTGCCTGTGCCGATTTTGAAAATTCTTTCAGTAATCTATTTCTGTCGTCGAGTACTACAAGAATCAGTTAAAATCTCGCGGGCCCTTTTTTCTTCCCCATTTTGAACCGGTACATGAAAATGCGATTTTCTTCATGCTTGCCTGCGCCGATTTTGAACATTCCTTCACTAATCTATTTCTGTCGTCGAGTACTACAAGAATCAGTTAAAATCTCGCGGGCCCTTTTTCTTCCCCATTTTGAACCGGTACATGAAAATGCAATTTTCTTCATGCTTGCCTGCGCCGATTTTGAAAATTCCTTCACTAGTCGATTTTTCTCGACGAGTACTACAAGAATCAGTTAAAATCTCGCGGGCCCTTTTTTCTTCCCATTTTGAACCGGTATATGAAAATGCGATTTTCTTCATGTTTGCCTGTGCCGATTTTGAAAATTCTTTCAGTAATCTATTTCTGTCGTCGAGTACTACAAGAATCAGTTAAAATCTCGCGGGCCCTTTTTTCTTCCCCATTTTGAACCGGTACATGAAAGTGGGATTTTTTTTCATGCTTGCCTGCGCCGATTTTGAACATTCCTTCACTAATCGATTTCTCTCGTCGAGTACTACAAGAATCAGTTAAAATCTCGCGGTCCTTTTTTCTTCTCATTTTGAACCGGTACCTGAAAATGCGATTTTCTTCATGTTTGCCTGTGCCAATTTTGAAAATTCTTTCAGTAATCTATTTCTGTCGTCGAGTACTACAAGAATCAGTTAAAATCTCGCGGGCCCTTTTTTCTTCCCCAAGCCAATATTTTTTTGTATATTTTGAATGTATTCAAGTATGGAACAAAAGTATTATATAATTCCCTTAGTAGGCTTCTCAACTTAATATTTTTCAACTTAAATTTTATTTATTTTAATTATTTATTTTCTTTTGACTCAATATTTAATTGCAATCGTTCATTGGGGAGAAGGGTGGCCATTCTCAAATATATAAATATAGTATTCTTAAAATTTATGTGTTCTCGTACTATTAGTTTCTTCCACTAGACCTGGAAATTGCAAAATTAATACCTGGAAAACCTGCAAAATTCAGGGAAATTGAGTTCCATATTTATGTATGAACACTGCTATTTACAATTTTTTTTTTCGAATAGGGAGAACTGTACGAAAGGGTGGTTTGAGAATAGTATAACAGTAGGTTTCTGGGAGTGTTGTTCGAAATGAAATCTTTAAGTTTTACGTCCCACTATTATGTTGGCTAGGCTCAAGATGACGGGGTGTTGTTCGGTGGGGGTCAATGTTGCCAATTTTGGGTAAAGTTGCTAAATAAGGGGAATTCGACCTCAACGATAGCGTAGGGTGACCGTAAAATTTTCAGTTAAAAACGGGACAGGTTCTTGCAACACTAGACTTTTAGATCTACCTTTGTTCTTATCAGTGCCTTGATATCAGAGTTCCCCCTCTCTCTCTTCGTTACAGAGCGGGTACTTATGAAAAAGGAAAGACACGTTGAAGTTTGTTTAACACACAACCAACTGCTAAAACCTCTGCTGCCTTTCGAGCAGTACTGCGAACTATAGAGTATGTTTAATATAGGGATTTTCAGTTCAATTTTTGCCGCTTTGTTATTATTAATACTTTTAAAAGGAGTAAAGGTACTGGGTTTGTTATTTACTTCTTTCATTTACATAAAACGGGACGAATACTACTTTTTTCCATCTACTGACGGGACGGCCGCGACACGCCCCTAAAACGGGACTGTCCCGGTCAAAACGGGACGTATGGTCGCCCTACGATAGCAAAAAAAAATTTCCGATTGGAGACTTTTTTGGGTGATTTTTAAATGACGATTTACCTACTTACACATTTAGCGACTTTTTGCTGCAAACAAAATTTTCATCTGTAGAGAAGCATTATTAGTTCAAAACAGTTTTTACGTTCTTTTTTTCTGTTTGTTTGTTTTAATCAGCGCAAGTGATGAAGAGTTTGGAAATACAGCGTACTCACTACTCCACAATCCTGCATTGTTATGTTACTCTTGCCCTCTAACGAAGAATAACTACAAACTTGATGTCCTTTAGTTCGCAGAGTTTCCGTTGAGAGACACACGTAATACATCATTACCGATAGCAACAAGATTAGCTATAGTTGCGTGAATAAAGGCGAAGAAGGTGTTTGTTATATTTGTCCTCTGGGGTCTTTTAATTATTCTGCACTTTTTCTTTTACAAAAAATTGCTTAACGTAAGTACTGTAGTGTTAATTATTTCGGAACTATTTTGACCACAACATGAACAAAAGTACCCGAAACAACCTGAAATGATCCCTGAATTAAAGGATTGGTTGCGCCCTGTTTACAAAGATGTGAATAGAACCAGCGGCGCAAATCTGTCTTCAACATTGGGAAGGGGGGGTTAGACCGTTACCATACTTTTTTTGGCGATGTCCAAAATACTTATGAAGTTGAAAAACAATGTTGTGGAGGATCAGAGTTGTCTTTAGCGTTAGGAGGCTGCAGATTTGAGGCTTATTCTGGGGGACATCTATTTTATCTCACGTTCCTTTGTAGCAATCGGACAAAAATCATCAAATTTCTCCCAAAAAACACATTTCAAATCGGATTATTTGGGAGAAGTCCCCCTCAGTTCCAAGATTGGAGGGGACATGTATCCGTCATCCCCCCCCGGGATTTGCGCCAGTGAGTAGAACATATTGTTTAGTTTACATCTACAACTTTTACAATGCTTATAGACAATGAATTTCTCGATTATTTCTTATAGCGACTTTTCACCCAAAATTGGAGTCGTCACCTCTCGTTTCGCAAACTTATTGCCAACACTTTAGAAACTGGTTGCGGGGAGAGCTACAATGGATGATTCAAGTTATTTCGTCGCTTCCGCTGTGAACCTAAGTACAAGATTCCAAAAGTCACATTTTTTTGGTTCCAAACAATATGTCTGCTGGGTGAAAGCATAGACTGGAATGTGTTGCCTTTCCTACCTTATCTTTAATCCCATAGTAGCTTATTTCCCAAAGTTAAAAAAATGCAATTCTTCCTTTCTTAATAGTACTTATTACCCAAAGTATTACGTAAGCATTGTATGTTACTTATGTAGCTAACAGAGCCGCAGCTATGGGCGAGCAAGCAAAGCACGTGTCCCGGGCGCGTGGTTGGAGGGGCGCCTAAAAGAGAGGTTATATATTAGTACTTTTCCTGGCGGTATTTAATACTTTTCATCAGAGTGCGAAATCATGAAATCAAAGTGAGAGGAAAAAATGAAATGAAATCTTTGAGTTTTACGTCCCACGGTTATGCCGGTTAGGCTAAAGGAGACGGTGATTATGAGAAATGAATGAAATGGTGGAATGAAGTAAGTGGGAGGAAACGGGAGAACCCCGAGAAAACCCACGCACACGGTGTTTGTCCACCACAAGGTTCACTTGGCGGGGCTAGGATCGAATCCGTGACCCCAAGCACCAGAGGTGAACGCTCTACCACTGAGCCACCGCGGCCCCCGGCCGGGAATCGAACCCGGGTGTCCCACGTCAAAGGCGTGTTCACTAACCACTTAGCCACGAGGGAGCTCATCTGTGAGGCAGTGTAAACCCCCCAAAAAAGAAAGAAAATAAACGCACACTGGATGTTTGCGCAACTGAGGATCAAAACATTCTCAATGGAGTATGAGAAATAGTAAACGTCAATCAATGTGTGCTTTTGCTTATTCATTACTTCGTTAATACTTAATTCCTTCTAGAAATAGTGAAACAATACTATGAAGAAACACTAATTAAACTAATAACAATTACGTTGTATTTCTTACCCTACCGTTTTTACCACCCATAGAATTTCAACCTAGGACTATACTGCATTAGTCACGCCGTAACGAAAGCTGAAATTCAAAGACCTGGCACTCGTAACTGTTGAAGCTGTGTTGTAGCTACCTGTATATCACGCGGCCTGCGTTGGTACTCCTCAACATAAATACGTCACAGCCCAAAGCCAGGAAACATCACAAACAGAAGACAGGGGCACAAGCAGTGCCTGACACTTCACGAACTCAAACCCACCAAGACTCAACTCAACATGACCTTCAATTACGTTCTAGAAACCAAACCAATGCTAAGGCACAAACTCACCAACTTCCTATATGAAAACACAAGAAAAAAAATCTAACGTTTTGGTTCCAAAGTGATGACATAACAATAATACTAAAAAGGTTTTAATTTTCAGTAACCCAAACATTAATTAACTAGGGAACATAACAAAGCAAAAATAAATTAAATTAAAAAAGAAAAACCTGACAAGTAAGCTCTCCCTGACTACTTTTTTTTTAAATTTCAGTGAGGCTGTAAAATATGTCAATATCTTCGTAATATATATATATATATATATATATATATATATATATATATATATATATATATATATATATATATTCATTGTAAACAAGTTCTTTAAACAAAAGAAAGCTCTGAGAGCGCTTACCTCTGACGCGGTAGGTCCCTGGTTCGATTCCTGCTCCCGACAAATAGGCTTTTGGTGAACCCTGTAGGTGTGGTTATTCTTAAGACTTTCCAGTTTCCTTACATTTTCTTGATTCCACCATTATCATGTATCTCATCGTCACCTTCTCTCTTACATTGATGTAAAATCATGGGGCGTTAAACTAAAAGAAAAAAAAATCTTGCAAATATCCTAGTAAAAATGAGTTTTCTAAACTACACTAGTGGCCCCGCGTAGCGTAGTCGCTAACGCTCTCGCCTTCGGTGCGAACGGTCCCGGGTTCGATCCCGGTGGGGGAACTCGGTCGGAAAAGTATCAAAAGATTTTAAGTCCAGCCATCCTGAATGAGGTTTCCTTGGCTTTTCCTCATTCACAGCAGGCAAATGCCGGAGTGGTACCTAACATATAGGTCCCAGGCCGTTTTCTTCCTTCCCAAATCCAAAAATGAAAATGAAATCTTTGAGTTTTACGTCCCACGCTTATGCCGGTTAGGCTAAAGGAGACGGTGATGATGAGTAATGTATGAAATGGTGGAATGAAGAAAGTGGGTGGAAACGGGAGAACCCCGAGAAAACCCACGCACACGTTGTTTGTCCACCACAAAGTTCACTTGGCGGGAGCTGGGATCGAACCCGGGACCCCAAGCACCAGAGGTGAACGCTCTACCACTGAGCCACCGCAGCCCCATTTTTCCCCAATCCATTCTTCCCTTCCTTTCCCCGGATAGTGTGATCACCGAGGGAAGTCATCCCTCATATGCGACGGGCTAACAAGGCCATTGATGCCGAAAGCCCAGAAATCTAAATCCTAAATCTTCACTACACAAGGGAATTTTCGCGCTGAAAACGGTTTATTAGCAATTATGTTAAGCAGCCCTGTAGTAAATCTGCACCAAGTAATAAATCGTCACATATAAAACGGAATGAATAAATACATAGCATTCATTTTGCTACCTTGAAATGTAAAATTTTTCAAAACATTAATATTCAAAGATTTCTCAAAATTCAGATTCACCCATTCCATTCTCCTCAATCGTTAACGAGTTACAATAGTAAGAATTGTAGTCATAAACTATATTACTTACTTAGTACTATATTAAAGCAAGTTACACTAAAAGAATATATAATTAATGGAATATTTAACTAAAGTATTAGTTAACTAGTGAACTTACCCAGGCATTTGTTTCCTTCCTCTCTTCTTTTCCGTTTGTGAACAACCTCGTTTCGCAAGCAAAAGACGGTAGTTCAATGACGTCAGCCATGGCGAAAGAAAGAGTTGTCTATAGGCGGCATGGATCTCACACACAGATGGACGTATTTAACATATAGCTGAAGTATTTAACATACGTATACGTATGTAAAATACGGAAGATTGTTAGATGCCAGACATCCTGCAGCGACATGATGTAATATCTAAGCGGGTAAAAGGCAGTACCTATGTAGTATATGGATAAAGTACGCTCCGTACAGATTTCCTTAGTAAACATAACGAATCCTTGTATTTGTACAATATACCGCTGTCCGGATAATGGATTTTTCTCAGTGTATACTATTGATACGTATAGGAAGTCTTATAGAACGGCTATGTTCATCTGTCTGTCTATCCATCCGTTCGTCTATTGGCTGGCATCAGAGGAAGAGCGGTAAGAAATAGCGAGAAGCATACATAGTTTTGCAACACGAATAGATTCATCTAATCCATTTGACATTTATTTAATCCAGAAGTGGTAGAGATCTATCGCTTTCTGCTACATTGTTGATCACCACTACCACAGAACACAAACGGTAATATATAGAAAGACGCGGTTTTTCAGAACGAATTCAGTGTCCCAAGAATATATTCAATGTTCGCCCTTATTACACTTGCATCTTAAGCTATGCATAAGTGTCGGAAGTCTTTAGAATGGCTTTGTCCTTCTGTCTGTCGACAGGTGTCAGAGCAAAAACAGTAACAGATATTGAAAAGTCATTTCTTGCGGTCGATTTAGAGCCCCTAAAATAGGTTCGATCTCCTCCATTAACCCTCCATTCAAACCGTAAGTGGTTCAAATACCCTTTTTGGTTTCAATTTTTATCTCTATACAACGAAAAGAGTAATAGATAGCGAGAAGCGATTTATTGCAAACAATTTAGCGTCTGAAGACAACATATAACTATCCACAACATTCAATCAAAACCAGAAGTTGTTTATATTTATTATTATTTTCGGTTTCAATACTGAATTACGATATATCGAGATGTAGATTTTTGCAATCGATTCAGCTACCAAGAAATAGGTCTATCTTTTCCATTAATCCTCTATTCAGATCGGAAGTTGTTTAAAATAGCCATTTTCGGTTTCAACATTGATCGATATAGAACAAAAATAGTAATAGATAGCCACAAGTTAGTTTTTTTTTTTCAATCGAATCGATACAGCGTCTCAAGAGTATATAAGCTATATATCACCTCAACCCACAATACTATCGAAACCAACAGTGGCTGAATTTACTAGTATATTGGTTTCAATACTGATTTTTATGAAGCAAAAACTTGGAGAAATCGTGATGCGGTTTTTCGCGATCGACTAAGCGTTCTAAGAATAGGCTCTACCTTCTCCCTTGATCGCTATTCACACCAGAAGTGGTTCAAATTAACGATTACAAGTCTCAACATTTATCGCCACAGAACAAAATTGGTAATAGATAGCGACAAGTGGTTCACCTACAATCGATTCAGAGTCTCAAGGGGAAATACCATTACAATCCGCAACACTCCACAAGGGCAGAAATGGTTGAAGTTTATTACTATTTTTTTATTTTATAGGTAATACTAATTTGCATATAGCAAAATCGGTGAGAGATATCGAGTTGCATTTTTTAAAAAAAATCAATCCAGCATCTCAAGAATAGATTCCACCTTCTTCGTTAACACTTTATTTGAACCGAAAGTGTTCAAATGAACCATTTCCGGTTTTAACGCTTGTCGCGAGAAAACAAAAATTTGTAATAGATAGCGACAAGCAATTTTCTGGAATCAGTTCAGGGTTTTAAGAGAACATATCATGATAACCTGCTTCACTCTTTTGTAACCGGAAATGCTTGAAATTTACTACTACTTTCGGTTCCAATACTTATATTCATAGAGCAAAAACTATAGAAGATATCGAGAACAGGTTTTTCTGAAATCGATTTAGCGTCCTAAGAATAGATTCCATCTCCTTTAACCCTCTATTCAATCCGGAAGTAGTTCAAATTAATCATTCCTGCTTTCAATCTTTATCGCCATAGAACAAAAACGATAAGTGATAGCTAATAATTTTTTTTTTTTTTTTTTTTTTTTTTTACGGATTCAGCATCCGAGGAACAGATTCTATCTTTGATCTTGTTAATCTATTTCAACCAGGAGTTTTAGTTGTGCTACTTGTTGTACTGAAGTTTGAGTATTCAATTCGCATAGATTGGAAGTCTACCGTAGTTTTACACTGTGCAACAAAACTCACTTGTTTCTCTCCAAAAACAGGAAGTAGGAAAAATGTATCCTACCAGGGGCGGATCCAGGGGGGGCGAACGGGGCGAGCGCCCCCCCAGAAGAGGACACTTTCTTATTTTATATATAAATAAGACTCATCCCAGAGTTTGGAGCTCTTAAAAGTAGCTCTACGTTAGGGATACGCTCGAGTCGAGACATGTCTCGAATCTCGACTCGACTCGACTCGAATTCGAGTCGAGATTCGAGTCGAGACACACTTTGTAAAATTCGAGACGAGTCGAGACAAACGTATTTCTCGACTCGAATTTTCGAGTCGAGACACGAGTCGAGTCGAGACGGCTCTTAAAAATCTCGACTCGACTCGAATGTCTCGAAAATTTTTCTATAATTTTTAATATTATTTTGAAGAAAGTATTCACTCAGAAACAGCCTTGAAACCAATTCCAGCTTTTATTCCTTCAGAAAGGTACAGAACGCATAAAATTAATGATTAATCTTTAAAGATCAAGATTTAATTTTCAGCTCAATTCAGTTAATTAGAACTAATAGTTAATGTTGTTGTATTTGGTTGTACTGCAAATATAATGATAATAATAATAATTGATTATCTAGTTTGTATAAAACTATTATTCGTAGTTTAAATCTAGTTTGTATAAAACTATTGCGATAAAGTGAACTTCATAAATTCTCTGAATGAGCAGTTGATAGTCTATAGTAATTTAGCATAGTTATAATTATTGTTTTTGTTCCCATGAACGCAATAGGGTTACGTAACTTCTGGATTATTCGCTTGCCCAACTATTTTGAGGCTTTAATATGTTGCAGCATATCAAGAGCTACGGATAATATATAATGAAACATTTGTTGTACATCACATATTGTGATACGAGACTATTTTACATAGTATATCTTATCTAATATAAATAAAATAAAGAGTTTGTTTGTGAGTTTGTCTGTCTGTTTGTGTGCGACCTGGGGACCAGACGAGTGGACCGAGAGTTCCCAAAATTTGGTCACGGGTACCTTGGTCCAGGCCCCAGATCAAGACGAAGCGTTTATTTTTAAATTTCGAACCAGGGGGGTCTCGGAGGGGACGTTTACTGGGACCGACCTGAGGACCAGACAAGTTGACCGAGAGTTACCAAATTTTGGTCACGGATACCTTGGTCCAGGTCCCAGTCTAAGGCAAAGCGTTTTTGTCAAAATTGTAACCAGGGGGGTCTCAGGGGCGCGTTTACCGAGACATGTAGTAAAAGTAATCCAAATTGATCGACATTAGTGTCAAATCCATAGTTTTCACGGTCGCTGAGATCAATGGTGACACGCCCATATTGATTGATACTAGTGTCAAATCCATAGTTTTCGCGGTCGCTGAAATGAATGGTGATACTTCCACAGGTGTTGACTTCCAAATACAGCCCCCATGCTAAGAATGGGTATATTAAGCTAGTATTATAGTAAATGGACTGCTTGGATGCCAAGAACTAGTACAGATAAGTACCTTCCACTTCTGTGAATAGGTATTTTTTTAAAGGATTTTTGTAAACACTAAATTATAAAACAATGAACTACATACAGTAGTTATGGTTTTGGTTCCCAACATAAATTGTTCATGAAGAAATATGAATTGTTCATGAGATATTAAACTTTAACTTTCACTCCTGGAAAATTTCAATTTTGGAGTTAGGCCACTTGGCATCGAAGCAGTTCACTGTAAGATAAATACATTCCGCACATTTGTAACATAGTTGTTCAGGAGCCTTCGATTTCCATCCTCTCAAATGAAAGCTGAACGATTGCTTGGTACATGCTGACTATATAGGAGAAATAGTGTATTAAGTTTTCGAGCTTTGGTGCGTATCCGTATTTACACTCTGATATAACTTTAAGTTCACACTCAAATCGAGCTAATTGTTTAATACATTTCGAAAGCTTTTGTTTATATGCAGCTCATTAAGGAAAATCTATTTCATAATCGTAACATTTATGTACTAAGAAACTATGAACGTAAAGTGGACTCGACCTAGCCTCGTGGCTGCTGTGACTCAGTGGCACAGCTTTCATCCTTGGTGTGTGAGGACTCTGATTCTGTGTGTGTGTGTGTGAGCTCCGTGGCTAGTGTACGCGTCTTTGTCGTGGAAGACTCGGGTTCAATTCCCGGCGCGAGCTCATGTAGTTCGGATTCCACGTTAATCAGTAGGTCTACACTTCATATATTCGCGCTGCTGAAAGAGACGGTAAAGTCAAAATCAACTCAACAATATATATGTGTGTGTGCTTATGTGAATTTCCTCGTGGCTGTATGGTTATCACATACACCTTGATCGCGGGAGACTCTGGTTCGATTTACGGTGGAAGCTCATGAAGTTGTTACCGGTATTCCACTTTAAACTGTAGATCCATGCCTCATATAACCATACATATAATATATATGACTTTGATACACTTATTTTCCGACTTGGAAGCCATCGAAAATTTCCGGACACAGAGTCCCGTAGACCGAAAATGAGAAACATGGCTACAGAGTAAAACTGCCATAAAAATTTAAGCTTTTTAGGCTAACTTAATCCTTATATATAATGCAACTAGCTTGGCCAAGCTATAATGAAGGAAATGCTATCATCACCAGGTATTACTATCCTCCCCTCTCCTGCAGAATGAAAACCCTGACTAAAACTCAATATTATATATATATATATATATATATATATATATATATATATACAGTGGTGGATCTAAGGGGGGGCTATAGGGGCTATAGCCCCTTCCCTTGACGCTCGGGTATACACTGGATAAAATGGACTTCAATCCTGCTTTACACTGGATAAAACGGAAAAATATGGTTTAGCCCCTCCCTTGATCATATCCTGGATCCGCCCCTGTATATATATAACTATTTTGTGTAATGTAACAAACAATGGCGGATAGTATTCATGTTTTCTTGCAGAGGTCCTTACGAGGGTTCGCTTCCATCTTCCTCTCCCCAAGAACTAATAAATTAAAAAATTGCGATTACTTGTTAATCTTGTAAAATTGCGATTACTTGTCAATCTTGTACAAAGGACGCAATTAAAGTCCCAGTGTAACACCCCTTCACATTTAGATTTTTGCCCTGGAAGAAAACGAGTTATTATTGTTTCTTGATTTCTCAGTCTCACCTACATGAACATACGAATAGAATTAAAGGATAGGACATGTTTAGAGTGCTTGCACGTGACATCTAACTATATTTCTCATCAAATGTGTCACAGATGAAAATGTCCGTTTGTACTGCCTCTATTTTCTGGTACACATGTTTCATTTATGTTATGTTGCTAAAATTCGTTAGGAAACAAGTACAGACTGCGCCTGTGTGCCTGACAAAACGTAAATGTACTGGATAATTATTTCTTCACTTTCTTTAAAAAAAAGTAACACATCTCATGTCGGCTAACAAAAGGAGGTAGCGGACCAAAGATAGCCGTTGTTTACCTAAGGTCGTTACACAGCAGGGGTTTCACTCAGTCAGAGAGAGAGAAAAAAATTAAAGTTTCTACATTTGTTTTGAACTGCAATATACCTCTTCCTTTTATTTTAAGAACCATTTCCTTGTCATTTGTCTGCATCAGAAAAAAATGCAAAAAAATCACTAGAATGTGCCTATTTACCCAAAGTACGTACTAGATCACTAGTTCAATAGTAAAATCACTAAATCTAGTATTATACGAAATCATAAATGTGGCATCCCTGGGTTGGAGCGAAAGTAATGGTTGAAGTAAAAACTAGTCCGTATTTCTACTGCGTTCTGTTGTTGAATTCACAGAAATGTTCAAAAATAAATTCAAGAAGTAAAACACGATCCTACAAAAGACTGTTTACTTGCTCACTGGTTTTAGTATTGTGAACTGAAACTCAAGTCGCAGTCATGTTGAATACTTCTGTCCCTTTCTAGTAGTTTCTACTTTACAACTTGAGGTAGGATGAGGGTCGAGTCGGAAGCGGTATGTATTGTTTATACTACTTACAATGTTACCCCCCCCATAAAATATAAATTCACCCTTTCTCCCTTCCCTTTTTCGAATACAATGAACCGACTCTTTTGCTGAAGAAAGATGCTAAGAGAAAATTGAAACATCTGTGTCTAAACTTTCTTTGAAGCGCATTCTTTTGTATTTGTAGGGTTTTGCGAGTGTTTTCACGTCAATATGAAGAGATAGTTAGCCAAATCTTTTACCATGGACTCCTGCTGCGAACTGACCGTGAGTAAACATAAACACCCGATCTCGCTGTGCTCAATTTCTCTCGCACACGTGAAATGGGTGTTGTTGTTTCCAAAACAAATAGGAAGTTATCTTGTGCTTTTGCATTTCTGCACGCACACAGGTACCATTGCTATATTTTAATGATCAGAAGAAATATCAAAACCATCCAATATATATGATACGAAACAGCTAACAGAGGGAGGCAAAGATTATAGTATACCAAGTTTTCCGCGTGGTACCATTATGGAGAATAAATATTTGATAAAGTCACGTAGATGCGCTTAAACCTATTCCATCTGTCCTTATAATTTTTCTGGTCTCATCAATTTCTCAGAAAAATACGTACAACATATGTCCAAATTCCATATATACTATTTCCAGAGGCGCAAATCTGTCTTCAACATTGGGGGGGACGGGTAAGACGTTCCCATATATATATATATATATATATATATATATATATATATATATATATATATATATATATATATATAAGCGATGTTCAAAATATTTATGAAGTTGAAAAACAATGCTGTGAATGATCAGGGGAGCAGAATTGTCTTCAGTGACGTATTTAGGAGGCTATCGGGCTCATTCTACCCTCGAAATAATTTGTTAGTTTTACGCATTCCACGTACAACAATAATCCTTCTTACCATTTCTAAGAATGTCATTGACTTTCCATTTTCTTATGCTTTTTGTTCAGAAATAATACTGTATTTGTCAAATTTCATTCCATGTAAGAACTGCGTCCTTAATTGTTCTTTCTGTCATCCTTTCTATTTTTCTGTTTCTTTTTCTTGACGTTACTACTTTCATTTCGCCTATCATACTTTATCGACCGTTGTCAGTTCACAAAAACTAAGAGGAGTTGATAAGCGAAACTAGTGTTCCACACCAACATGCGCGGATATCAACATGACAGGACTTTAGTTATTATAACAAAGGAACAATTATATCGTTTAGTTATTTTTAAAAGAAGGAAATGTTTGAATTAAAGAAAATCAAAACGGGGGAATAATTAGCCCGGGAAATTAGGACGGCCAAGAGGATGCTTTCTTTTTCTTGTATGAATAGAATAATGGGTTAGATTCACTTCTAAATTTTTGTACCATATCATATAGGATTTATCGATCTGTAATTCTTGCCATTATAACTTCAATTTATGCATAAATTAAAATATATTTAATTCTCAAACTCAGGTGGGCAATTGCCCACTTCCTTCCTTGTGTTGGGCACAACCCTCGAAAGAAAATCCTAAATACGCCATTGGTTGTCTTCAACATTGGAAGGTGGGCAGATTTGAGGCTTATTCTAGATAAGGGAGATGAAACTCATATTACGGTAGATGAATCTGATCAACTGTTGTAGAGTATATTATATATTAGGTGATGTAGATGAAGTAATAGTATATATCAGTATTACAAATCACTGCCGTGAAAACATTCTGAAATCTGAATACATGCATATTTATAATTGGTATGTTTCTAATTAGGCATCCACAAAGATCCACGTTAAAATTGTTTTATAGTAATATAATAATATAAATGACGACTTCCCCAAAACTCTGAAGAAAGTATATCAATTATGTATGACGCAACAATACTCTTTGAGCAAAATGATTATAATCTCAATAACATTACAGGAATCGTTGCAGAAATCTGACGCATTTCATACTCTTTACTTAACAGATGTAACCTTAAGATTATAGAGAAAAATATTACAGCAATTTAATTCTTTTCTTTGCTTACGAAACATCCTCTCTCAAAAGAAAAATTGGGACACGCGAAAATACGTAGGAACAAACCATGGTTCGAACTAGCAGAGAAAAGAAAACAGGCAAAATTACGTTGGCTACAAAATCCGAATGAAATAACTACACAAAATTTCGTAGACATCAGGCGAGGAACTTCCAAAACTTTTAGAACAAAGAAACGCGATATTTTGAAAGCTAAAATTTAGGAACTTGAAGATAATAGTAAAAATAAAAAGATCCGGGACATGTATAAAGGGATCAACGAATTTAAGAAAGGCTATCAACCTCGTTCTTATATATGAAAGAAAGCTGATGGAACAGTTCTCACTGATACAGATAGCATTAGCCGCCAAGCGATATTTCGGGGTATTTTGCACCCCACTATTTGTGCATCAGAATTATGCACATGGAGGCCAACGTGTTAAATAGATGGAAAGATTTCTTTGACGATTTGCTTAACACGCAGCCAAAAACTAATGTGCGTGGAGAAAGGAAGATACACACCGCAGAACCATATATTCCAGAACCCAATCGAATAGAAGTAAAAATCGCTATAAAGAAATTAAAGAAACACAAATCTCGGGTGTAAACGAAATTCCGGCTGAGTTAATTTTAGCTGGAGGCACAAAATTGTGGAACAAGATACACAAACTCATTCTCCTTATCTACAACAAGGAAGAATTGCCACAAGAGTGGGAAGAATCAATCATTGTTCCAATTCACAAGAAAGGCGGCAAAACTGACTGTAATAATTATCGAGGCATCTCTCTTCTGTTAACATCCTATAAAATCCTTTCAAACATTCTATTAGCAAGATTGACCCCATACACAGATGAAATTTTTGGAGATTATCAGTGTGGATTTAGACG